>NW_027507758.1:2700624-3248269 GCF_037356315.1 Lithobates pipiens
GGGAGTATATAGGGGGAGGGCAGTATGTGGGGGGAGGGGAGTATATAGGGGAGGGGATAATATAGAGATCAAGGTTTGGGTCGGATTTCCTCCATCTTGCCCCTCCCCCGGGTGCTCTGATGTTGAGGGGGGCGGTTCCATAGCCAGGGGGTTTGACCCGCAGGAGACCTGCCTACAGCCCGCCCCCTTATTGGTCGGCCCCTCCCACACTGTGCCGATCATTGGTCCGCCCCCTCCCGCTACTCCGCGCCGCTCATTGGTCCGTCTGGACTGTCCGTCACACTGAGCTATAAACTTCACTATAGCAACCGCGGGAAGGAGGAGCGCGAGGCATGCCGGGAGAAAAGGGCGGAGCCGAGCAAAGCGCGCGAATCTGACTGACAGGAATTCCCGGATGTGTCCGGATATAGAGGTGGGGGAGGGGAGGGGTCTACACCCAGGTGACCTCATCCTAACTCTCAGGAGGGTGAGGAAAATCCCTGACATTCCAGCGCTGCCTGTCCTCCGTCACATCTCACAGACAACGACGTCACATCTCACAGACAACGACGTCACATCTCACAGACAACGACGTCACATCTCACAGACAACGACGTCACATCTCACAGAAAACGACGTCACATCTCACAGAAAACGACGTCACATCTCACAGAAAACGACGTCACATCTCACAGAAAACGACGTCACATCTCACAGAAAACGACGTCACATCTCACAGAAAACGACGTCACATCTCACGGACTACGACGTCACATCTCACGGACAACGACGTCACATCTCACGGACTACGACGTCACATCTCACGGACTACGACGTCACATCTCACGGACTACGACGTCACATCTCACGGACTACGACGTCACATCTCACGGACTACGACGTCACATCTCACGGACTACGACGTCACATCTCACAGACTACGACGTCACATCTCACAGACTACGACGTCACATCTCACTGTTATGGGGACACATGATGTAAGGGGCACTGTTATGGGGACACATGATGTAAGGGGCACTGTTATGGGGACACATGATGTAAGGGGCACTCTTATGGGGGCACCTGATGTAAGGGGCACTCTTATGGGGCACCTGATGTAAGGGGCACTGTTATGGGGGCACCTGATGTAAGGTGGTTCTATTACTTACAATGTGGATGTGATTGGCTGACGTTTGTGTTCTTTCTTTGTCTTCCATCTTGTTTCGGGTACAGATAGTTGTTGGTGGAAGGACTGAATAAAAGGGTCCAGCCAGTGAAGGGGGAAGAGCTCAGAGTAATGGAGAAGAGGAGTGTCCTGCAAGGCAGAATCCGGGGCTCAGAGAAGACCGCTCACCATCAACATCTCCAAGGCCAACACACCACTGGAAGCTCTGAGGATCAGCACTAAACAGCTGCCCCGCTAGGAGGTAAAGCCTAACCTACTAACAATGTCTTTGCTACAAGTCACCCCCCAGTATCTGCTGATACCCCACATAGTTAAAGGTCACCCTCCATTCTACCCATACTCTAGGCCACCCTCTGGCCCAGTCTGTAAATACTACAGATCACCAGTTATCAGGACCATCAATAGGGGGTACAGGCAGCACTTCCCATTGGGTCAGCAGGTGGTGGAACAGAAGCTGTCTGTGGATAGGTGGGGGCTGTCAGGTCAGCTTTCCAGTGCCCCATCATTTCTAATGGCAGCCCAGTCTTCGTCCGGAGGGTTCAATATTGAGTTTGCCCTTTGCAGCTATAACAGGTTCACCTCTTCTGGAAAGGCCGTCCACAAGGTTTAGGAGGGTGTCTATGGAAATGTTGGACCATTCTTCCAGAAGCACTTTTGTGAGTTCAGGCACTGATGTTGGACGAGAAGTCCTACCTCGCAGTCTCCGCTCTAATTCATCCCAAAGGTATTCTGTGGGGTTGAGGTCAGAACTCTGTGCAGGCCAGTCAAGTACCTCCACTCCAAATTCGCTCATCCATGTCTTTATGGACCTTGCTTTGTGCGCTGGTGAGCAATCATGTTGGAACAGGAAGAGGCCGTCCCCAAACTGTTCCCACAAAGTTGGGAGCATGAAATTGTCCAAAATGTCTTGGTATGCTGACGCCTTAAGAGTTCCCTTCACTGGAACTAAGGGGCCAAGCCCAACCTCTGAAAAGCAACCCCCACACCATAATCCCCCCTCACCCCACACCATAATCCCCCCTCACCCCACACCATAATCCCCCCTCCCCCCACTCCATAATCCCCCCCCCCTCTGACACCATAATCCCCCCTCCGACACCATAATCCCCCCTCCCCCACTCCATAATCCCCCCTCCACCAAGTGGTTTGGACCAGCGAACAAAGACATTAATGGCTGTGTGTTGAGTTATTTTGAGGGGACAGGAAATTTACACTGTTATACAAGCTGTACACTCACTACTTTACATTGTAGACAAGTGTCATTTCTTCAGTGTTGTCACATGAAAAGAGAGAAGAAATGTCACTGAGGGGTGTACTTACTTTTGTCACATACTGTATATTTACCTAGAAATATGGTGAGGTGTTCTATACTTATTTTACCCGCTGCTACCCACCTCAATACCGGGCACTTACACCCCCTTCCTGTACACACCAATTTTCAGCTTTCAGCGCTCTCACAGTTTGAATGACAATTACTCAGTCATGCAACACTGTACCCATATGAAACTTGCGTCCTTTTTTCCACACAAATAGACCTTTCTTTTGGTGCTATTTAATCACTAGTGGGGTTTTTATTTTTGTGCTATAAATTAAAAAAAAACATAAATTTTGTGAAAAAAAATTCCTTTTTCTTTGTTTCTGTCATGAAATTTTGCTAATTAGTAATTTTTCTTCATAAATTTTCACCAAAATTTATACTGCTACATATCTTTGGTAAAATCAGCCAAATGAGTGGATATTATTTGGTGTGTGTGAAAGTTATAGAGTTTACAAAAATGGATGAGATCTGATCAGGCCTTCAGTACATCAGGTGAGTCTCATTTCTGGAGACACCAACAAGTCAGGAAAGTACAAATCCCCCCAAATGACCCCTTTTTACAAAGTAGACATTCCAAGGTATTAAGTAGCATGGTGAGTGTTTTCCCCAATCGTCTTTCAGGACAGCCACCTTAGAGAGACACCGGCTCCTCCCCTCTGAGGAAACACCGCCTTCAATTTCATAATTTAAGCCTCCTCCTCCCTTCGTTCCTCAGTTATGGTGTTTCCTCCGGCGGGGAGACATCGCCAAGGAACCTTAAGGCTAAATTCGGTTGGTGAAACTGAAGCCATCCGAGCGGAGCCCTGGCCCCGCTCGGCTATCCGACCGTTCATCGGTCGGGCCAGGACAGTCCTATCAGCGGGGAGCTGAAGTGTTCGTACTGTCCATATACCCTAAACTCCGCTTGGGGAAAGCGGGAAGTTTATGGGGTCGTCCGTTCGTTCACCCGCGGGGGTTTCAACGGAACAAACAGTCCAGTCGGCTGGGGAAGCTGAATACTCGACTGACCTTTACACGCACTCCAATCTTCGCTTGGGGAAAGCAGGAAGTCTTTGGAGAGGTTCATCCTTGCGTTTCGCCCAGTGGGGTGCTGAACGAAGGCGTCCAGGGCCCCCCTGTGTACGCAGCCGGCTGGGAGCTGGAAGCCGGACCGGTAGGCGGGCGACGTCAGTTCCGGTGGGGGCGGACCCCTTCGTTCGATCCGCGTCTTCCGGTTCCGGACGCGGCACGTGAAAGGGAACCTAGCGTTCGGCTGGTGCAGCCTCTCTTTTCACAGTTGCACAGGTAGCTGTTAGAGGCGCATTCGTACCACGCTTCCTCAACGGGAGAATGTCCGAGGCAGAGGCTTCAAAAACTCCTGGAGATAATAGCACCAGCCACTCGAAGGTAAGAGGAAACCTGGGGAGGTGTTCCCTTACTTGTATCCAGTAGCTCCACTGGTGTTCCTCCTTGGTGGTCGGGGGGAAGGGTAGTGTGTCTGGGATCCTGGTGATGGTTGATCCTAGGGGGGGCACTCCCGGTGGTCCTCTATGTAGCGCTGGTGTTGCTGTTTTTTAGGCTCATGCTGCCCCTTCCTGTATTTTGTGTCTTTCAGAAAGCCACGAGCAAGTCCCCCCATGGTTCTAAGAAGAAGTGCCCTTCGTGTAGAACGTCTATGGGAGACTCTTGGTCTAAAGCTATTTGCAAACAATGTATTGAGGATTTACTTAAGGAACAGGCAGTAGAGCAGGGTGCAGATCTGGTAGCTTCTATGAAGGAACTCTCTGGTACCTTTCAGTCCTTCCAAAACTTTTTTTCCAGTTTCCAGTGGCCCCAGCCTCCGAGCACTCCTACACCAGCGCAGCAGAGTGTACCATCCAGCCCTGTGGATGTTCCTCCTGCAAGGGGAGAGAATTCAGAGGGTCCCAGGGAGGAAGCTGAGGAGGAAATTGACAGTGTCGTTTCAGACTCCCAGGGGGAGTCTGACGCAGAGATGCTGGATGGGGAATCCAGCAGAATCTCGCGGTATAAGCTTTCCCTGGAGGATGTGGATGAGCTCTTGGGAGCGATTCATACCACTTTAGGTATTCAAGAAGAAACTAAGACATTGTCACTCCATGATCGGATGTACAAGGGCATGGGGGAACAAAAGAAGCGGGTGTTCCCAGTGCATGACGTCTTGATCGATACCATCAAGAAGGAATGGCGGGATCCCGAAAGGAAACCTTTCTTTTCTGGGGCATTAAGACGTAGGTTTCCTTTTTCGGAGGAAGAGACTCTCGTCTGGAATAAATCTCCCAGACTAGACGCTGCTTTTTCCCAGGTGTCCAGACACACTGATCTATCCTTTGAGGATATGGGGGTACTGTCTAACCCTATGGATCGAAGGATGGATTACCTGCTTAAGAAGGCCTGGGATTCGTCACAGGGAAATCTTAAGCCAGCCATGGCAACCACGGTGGTGGCCCGCAACATGGAGTATTGGCTCACCCAGATTAGCGCACACATTGAAGCAGGGACAGCAAAGGAGACTATTCTATCCTCCTTTCCCATGCTTCTTAAAGGGATAGCCTACATAGCGGACGCTTCGGCGGAATCCGTGAGGATGTCGGCAAGGTCCTTGGCCCTGACCAACTCTGCCAGGAGAGCCTTATGGTTGAAGACCTGGCCTGGAGACAATGCATCCAAACTTAAACTTTGTGGAATCCCCTTTACAGGAGATCTACTGTTTGGACCAGGCCTTGAAGCGGTGCTAGATCGCACAGCAGACAAAAGAAAGGCCTTTCCTGTTAAAAGAATAATTGGGGAACAAGCCAAAAGAAAGACTCGTCCCCAGAAAAGGGTTGTACCACCCCGTACGGTTCAGCAGAAGAAAAGTTGGGGACTCAAAAGCAAGGGCCCCGGGGGAGCAATTTTTCGCCCTCCTGAACAGCCCAAAAAATCTCAGTGACAGGGTCACGGTGGGAGGAAGATTGGGGGCCTTCCTCCCACAGTGGGAAATGATTTCCTCCAATCAGTTTGTCTTGGGGATCGTCAGAGGAGGTTACCATTTGGAGTTTTCGGAACTCCCTCCTCTGAGGTTCCTTGTCACCGAGCTGCCAAAATGCGCAGAAAAATCATCTGCCCTTCTTTCCTCTCTTCAGGAGTTGGAAGAACAGGAGGTGGTAGTACGGGTTCCAGTAGGAGAGACAAGCAGAGGCTTCTACTCTCACGTCTTCGTGATTCGCAAGCCTTCGGGAAAGTTCAGGCTCATCCTGAACCTGAAGCCCCTGAATGTCTCAGTTACCTACAGAAGGTTTCGGATGGATTCGGTTTACTCAGTAAAAGCACTCCTACCTCCGAACTGCTTCATGGCATCAATAGATCTGAAAGATGCATACCTGCATATTCCAATCGCAGAGTCCCACCAGCGTTTTCTCAGACTAGCAGTGAGAACTCCAATGGAAGTACTACACCTTCAGTTCAGAGCGCTTCCTTTCGGACTATCCTCTTCCCCCCCGAATCTTCACCAAAGTGATGGCAGAAGTTCTGGCATTTCTGCGTCTCAGGGGAATCTCGGTGATCGCATATCTCGACGATCTCCTTCTGTTTGCCCCTTCCCCAGCACAATTAATTCAGGATTTACAGGTCACAAGAAACCTGTTAGTAAGCCTGGGTTGGCTCCTGAACCTGGAGAAATCCAACTTAATCCCTTCCCAGAGGGTCACTTTTCTAGGGTACGAGTTGGACTCAACAGTACAAAGGGTCTTTCTTCCTTTGGAAAAAATTCAAAAGATAGACAGGGCTCTGTTGTGTCTTCAGGGCAACCACCAGATCTCCATAAGGAAGATCATGTCAGCGCTAGGGTTGCTGACATCCGCTCTTCCAGCGGTTCAGTGGGCAGGGTTACATTACCGCCCTCTACAATTATTTGTGCTGAAGGTTTGGGATCACAGCCAGGAATCTTTGGATTCTCTGGTTTCGATTCCAGATCAGGTAAAGAGGTCCCTCTGGTGGTGGAGGAAGGGAGCAAATTTGTCCCAAGGTCTAGAGTGGGTCATGCCAACCTCCAGGGTGGTCACGACCGATGCAAGCAGCTCAGGTTGGGGGGCGCACCTAGACTCCCAATTAATACAGGGTATTTGGGAAAAGAGGGACTCGAGGAGATCCTCGAATCGGAGGGAGCTGAGGGCAGTAGATCTAGCTCTCAGAACCTTTCAGAAGGAGCTCCGGGGGAATCACGTAAGGGTAAGGTCGGACAACTCCTCGGTGGTAGCTTACATCAACAGACAGGGGGGCACCAGGAGCAAGTCCTTATGGGCCCTAGCGGAAGCCATCCTCAGATGGGCCGAAGCAAATATCCTGTCCCTTTCAGCAATCCACTTGAAGGGAGAACAAAATCAGGTGGCAGATTTTCTCAGCAGGAGAACTCTGAGAGAAGGCAATTGGGTTCTCAAGCAGGAAATATTCGAAATGATCACCCGGAGATGGGGGATTCCTGCAATAGATCTCTTTGCCGCAAGGGAAAATGCGAAGGTAGCAACGTTCTTCTCCATAAACAGGGGGGACGGGGCATTGGCGGTGGACGCACTAGCACAGAGTTGGGGTTTCTCCAGGTGCTATGCTTTCCCCCCTCCAGTGCTCATTCCAGCAGTATTAAGGAAATTTCAAGTGGAGAATACTACCCTCATTCTAATTGCACCTCACTGGCCCAGGAGGCCGTGGTTCTCGATCTTGAAGGGCCTGTCTGTAGAACCCCCCTGGATTCTCCCAGTGCAGGAGGATCTCCTGTCTCAAGGTCCGGTGTTCTGCCCTCAGGTAGGACGATGGAACCTGGCAGCGTAGCTTCTGAGGAAGAATTGCTAAAAGCCAAGGGCTTCTCAGACCGGTTGGTAGCCACTCTTCTAAACTGTAGGAAAAAGGAAACCCAGTCCATTTACTTAAAGGTATGGAAACGGTTTAACAGCTGGTGTTCAGAGGGTTCCTTCAACGTGCATAGCCCTATAGCCGTTCTAGAGTTCCTACAGGCAGGGGCGGATAAGGGGTTAGCGCTTGGAACACTAAAAGCTCAGGTTTCCGCTTTGAGCGTGTTTTTAGAGAAACATCTAGCGTCAGATCCTTGGGTCGTAAGGTTCTTCAGGGCCCTAGGTAGGCAAAGACCAGCTTCAAGCTCCCCCTTCCCGGTTTGGGATCTTTCTTTAGTTTTACAGGTTCTCACAGGGGAACCTTTTGAGCCGTTAGAATCTTGCTCATTAAAGCTGATCACTCTCAAAACGGTGTTTTTGGTGGCGATCACTACAGCAAGAAGAGTAAGTGAACTCGAAGCCCTTTCTGTCAGGGCTCCCTTTTTTCAGGCTTTTCCGGATCGTCTGGTTTTGAAGATAGATCCGGCCTTTTTGCCTAAGGTAGCTTCTAGTTTCCCCAGGATGCAGGAGATTGTGCTACCTACATTTTGTTCAAATCCAGTTAGAGAACAGGAACACATGTTTCACAGACTAGATGTTAGAAGATGTGTTCTTTATTATTTAGACTGCACAAGTCAGTTCAGAAAGACAGATTCACTTTTTGTTTTATTTTCAGGGGCCAGGAAGGGTTCCAAAGCCTCTAGACGTACCATAGCTAGATGGTTAAGGTTAGCCATTGGGCAGGCATACGTGGCAGGGTGATTAGATCCTCCAGCTGGCATTAGAGCACACTCAACCAGGGCCGTGGCAACTTCTCAGGCAGAGTGGGCTGGTGCGTCTCCGGAACAGATCTGTAGAGCTGCAACGTGGTCCAGTTTTTCTACGTTTGTGAGACACTATAGACTGGATCTTCTGTCAGCCAAAGACCAAGCCTTTGGTCGAAAGGTGCTACAGGCAGTAGTCCCACCCTAAGGTAATATACTCGCTTATCCTCTCTAAGGTGGCTGTCCTGAAAGACGATTGGGGAAAAATGGAATTACGTACCGGTAATGTCCTTTTCCAGGAGTCTTTCAGGACAGCACCGGTTCCCACCCAAATTGTTGCAGATCATCGGGAACTCATTACATGAGATCGTCAGGTAAGACTTAAAAAGTTTATTTGTTTGACGTGTTCTTGTGTCTCCCCAGTTTGGCCGGAGGTACTCTGGAAGAACTGAGGAACGAAGGGAGGAGGAGGCTTAAATTATGAAATTGAAGGCGGTGTTTCCTCAGAGGGGAGGAGCCGGTGTCTCTCTAAGGTGGCTGTCCTGAAAGACTCCTGGAAAAGGACATTACCGGTACGTAATTCCATTTTTTAAGTTGTCATTTTTTTCCCACAATTCTTTACAAAATTGTCATATCAGGTTATTTCTCACACACAGCATATGCATACAACAAATTACACCCCAAAATACATTCTGCTCCTCCTCCTGAGTACGGCGATACCCCATGTGTGAGACTTTTACACAGCCTGACCACATACAGAGGACCAACATTGAGGGAGCACCTTCAGGCGTTCTACCAGCAAAAATGACACATCTCATTTCACAACCACCTATTACACTTTTGAAGGCCCTGGAGCACCAGGACAATGGAATTGCCCACAAAATTACCCCATTTTGGAAAGCAAACACCCCAACATATATTCTATGAGGCATGGGCTGCACATAGGTACTCGGGTACTGTGATGAACTCTGACAGGTACTCGGGTACTCTGATGGACTGGTGACAGGTACTTGGGTACTATGATGGGTGGCGACAGGTCCTCTTTATTGGGGGGGGCAATCAGTGTGATTGGCGTGTACTGTAAGTGGTATCTTGTTACCGCAATCTCTTTCTCACACATGATTGGTGTGTGAGGAGAACCCGGTAACATCTCGTTACCGTGGTTTGTTTACATTTAGTGATCGGCTGTTCACAGCCGATCACGTGGCTGAACAGCCGGCCAATGGCTGTTTACCAGTGTCGGTGAGGAGCAGTGTTCGTGGGAATGCGCCGCCAACGACACGCACACACATCACACTCGCGAGTACGCTCCATGCACAGTGGGGGTGTGACCATCTGTGATTGGCCGTGATGAAGTCATACCCAATGGCTGTTCACTCCCCTCGGTGCTGAGCGGTGTCTCCGTGACACGCCGCCACCGAAGAAACAGGAATGCGCCCCGTCTACGGGCCTTCCTTTATCTAGATACACCACGTCTACGGGCCTTCCTTTATCTAGATACACCACGTCTACGGGCCTTCCTTTATCTAGATACACCACATCTACGGGCCTTCCTTTATCCAGATACACCACGTCTACGGGCCTTCCTTTATCTAGATACACCACGTCTACGGGCCTTCCTTTATCTAGATACACCACGTCTACGGGCCTTCCTTTATCCAGATACACCACGTCTACGGGCCTTCCTTTATCTAGATACACCACGTCTACGGGCTTTCCTTTATCTAGATACACCACGTCTACGGGCTTTCCTTTATCCAGATACACCACGTCTACGGGCCTTCCTTTATCTAGATACACCAAGTCTACGGACCTTCCTTTATCTAGATACACCACGTCTACGGGCCTTCCTTTATCTAGATACACCACGTCTACGGGCCTTCCTTTATCTAGATACACCACGTCTACGGGCCTTCCTTTATCTAGATGGCAGCTCACCTCCGCAGTGTGATTTTCAGAATTGGTGTGAACACTCATGTGATCTGATTCTGGGTTGGTGAAAATAATAAGGGTCCTGCTACACTTTGGTGTAGATTTGGTGTGATTTAGACCATACAGATTGAATGGCTCAATTCGCAGTGCTGAAGAATCGCATGTGATTTGAAGAGGAAAGTGGTGCGATTCCTGTTTAGACTGGCATGCTGTTCTCGCACTGCATAGAGTGAAGCGGCTCGGAGCAGCAGAGAAGGACATTTCTTATGTTGAGGGGGATGTCTGGACGGTGGACTTTGAGATTTTCCAGCCTCTAGCTCCCCTCCAATTGCAGTTTTCATGCTGCAGCTGCACGCACACCTATCTAGCAGCATGCTGTGTGTGCGCACATCAGGGGGTGGGGTTGGTAGCCCCGGCACAGCAGGGAAGCGGGGATTGGTCAGTTTATAGGGATCTTCAGCACACTGAGGTCCTGTGCTGTTGACTCTGAATCCTCTGGTGACAATGGTGAGTGATTGGATCGGCACAGGCAGCTACATAGGCAGTGCAGTTCACCGTGCACCCAACCTGCTGCCGTGGAGGCAGAGCTACCAATATTCAGGAGATAGAAGTGATTGCCAGCCCCGCATGCAGAATAAAAGTGACCACCGAACTCCTGGACCAGGCAGTCCCAGCGCTGATCGTTGTCACTTGTCCATGCAGAGACCACACTGCAGTCCCTCCAGCTCACCTCTGCCGCATCCTGCAAGGTTGTGACAGAACCGGCCCTGCTGGGGCCCCATGTGCACACAGGGCCCCCGAGCAGTGCCCAGGGGTGCCCACTCAATAAGATGGCCCGGGATATGCTATGAGAAGCTTAGAGTGATAAGAGAGGTGGTCATCAATAATGCTAGAGACTGGGTGGGTACCAGGGTAAGTTGTAATCTAAGATTGATTTCAGTGAAAACAGCCTGCCAGTAGGACCCAATCACAGGGCATTCCTAGAACATATGGATATAGGAACCCGGGTGGTGTCTACAACGTCCCCATATGGGGTCTCTTTCAGGGAACAATCTTTGCAGTTTCTCTAGGGTATAGTATTCAAATTTGACTTGAAGCAACTGATTTCTGGAGGAAATAAGTTTCGGACCCTGTTCCAAGCTGTTCTCCCAGTCTTCCCTGTCCAGTGAGGGGATGTCTGCCTTCCAGTAATCCCATCATTTCACCATCCTTGGTATATCGGTGCACAGGAGGGCACCATAGAGGGATGACGGTGGCTTGTCTAGGTCCCCCGGAAGCAGCATTTCTTCTATAGGATCCGTTTTAATGGTGGGGGGCCTAGGGAACTGAACCCTAACAGCATGACGCAACTGGAAGTACCAAAATAGCCCGGCAGTCCGAACCTCTGAGACAGTTGTAAAAAGCTTAAGAGAGTACATGTGAGCATCACATCCCCATATCGGGCCCAGAGCTCCTGTATCGTATGGAGGTGATGGAGTCTGGGGTTACCCCACAAGGGTTGAGTCGGGGACAGTTGACCCGAGGAGGAGAAGCAATGCTTAGCGGCCTTCCAAATTCTCAGCCTGATATGTGTGGGACCCGGGATGAAACGGCCCGAGGACCTCTGTATATTAAGTTCCGGAGATCCATTAACCACCTCAGTACAGTGCAGTTACACCCCCTTCCTGACCAGACCAATTTTCAGCTTTCAGCGCTCTCACAGTTTGAATGACAATTACTCAGTCATCCAACACCTGTACCCATATGAAACTTGCGTCCTTTTTTCCACACAAATAGAGCTTTCTTTTAGTGGTATTTAATCACTAGTGGGGGTTTTTTATTTTTTGTGCTATAAATAAAATAAAACGTAAATTTTGTGAAAAAAAAATGCCTTTTTCTTCATTTCTGTCATAAATTTTTGCTAATTAGTAATTTTTCTTCATAAATTTTGGCCAAAATTTATACTGCTACATATCTTTGGTAAAAATAACCCACATTAGTATATATTATTTGGTCTTTGTGAAAGTTATAGAGTCTACAAACTATGGTGCCAATCGCTGAAAATTAATCACTTCTGATCAGGCCTTCAGTACATCAGGTGTACCTCATTTCTTGAGACACTAACAAGTCAGGAAAGTACAAATACCCCCCAAATGACCCCTTTTTACAAAGTAGACATCCCAAGGTATTAAGTAAGTAGCATGGTGAGTTTTTTTAAGTTGTCATTTTTTCCCACAATTCTTTGCAAAATGAAGATTTTTTTTTTTTTTTTTTTTTTTACTAAATTGTCATATTATCAGGTTATTTCTCACACACAACATATGCATACAACAAATTACACCCCAAAATACATTCTCCTACTCTTCCCAAGTACGGCGATACCACATGTGTGAGACTTTTACACAGCCTGACCACATACAGAGGACCAACATTGATGTAGTACCTTCAGACGTTCTACGAGCAAAAATGACGCATCTCATTTCTCAACCACCTATTACACTTTTGAAGGCCCTGGAGCACCAGGACAATGGAATTTACCATAAAATTACCCCATTTTGGAAAGCAAAAGCCCCAACGTATAATCTATGAGGCATAATGAGTCTTTTGATTGGTTCATTTTTTTTCCAGAAGTTTTTGGAATATGTGGAAAAAAATTAAAAACATTTTTTTTTACACAAAATTGTCAATTTATAAGATATTTCTAACACATAGCATGTATATAGCAAAAATTACACCCCAAAATACATTCTGCTACTCCTCCCGAGTACGGCGATACCACATGTGTAGGACTTTTACACAGCCTGGCCACACAGAGAGGCCGAACATTGAAGTAGTACGTTCAGGCGTTCTAGGAGCATAAATGACACATCTCATTTCATTCCTACCCATCACACTTTTGAAGGTCCTGAACCACCAGGACAGTGAAATTACCCCCAAAATGACCCCATTTTGGAAAGCAAACACCCCAACGTATATTCTATGAGACATGGGCTGCAAATAGATACTTGGGTACTCTGATGGCCTGGTGACAGGTACTCGGGTACTCTGATGGCCTGGTGACAGGTACTCGGGTACTCTGATGGCCTGGTGACAGGTACTCTGATGGTTTGGTGACTGGTATTTGGATACTCTGAAGGGCGGTGACAGGTACTCATATGGACTGTGACAGGTACTCGGGTACTCAGATGAACTGTGACAGGTACTCGGGTACTCAGATGGGCTGTGACAGGTACTCGGGTACTCAGATGGGCTGTGACAGGTACTTGGGTACCCTGATGGACAGTGACAGGTACTCGGGTACCCTGATGTGCCGTGACAGGTACTCGGGTACCCTGATGTGCCGTGACAGGTACTCGGGTACCCTGATGTGCCGTGACTGGTACTCGGGTACTCTGATGTGCCGTGACAGGTACTCGGGTACTCTGATGTGCCGTGACAGGTACTCGGGTACTCTGATGTGCCGTGACAGGTACTCGGGTACTCTGATGTGCCGTGACAGGTACTCGGGTACTCTGATGTGCCGTGACAGGTACTCGGGTACTCTGATGTGCCGTGACAGGTACTCGGGTACTCTGATGTGCCGTGACAGGTACTCGGGTACTCTGATGTGCCGTGACAGGTACTCGGGTACTCTGATGTGCCGTGACAGGTACTCGGGTACTCTGATGTGCCGTGACAGGTACTCGGGTACTCTGATGTGCCGTGACAGGTACTCGGGTACTCTGATGTGCCGTGACAGGTACTCGGGTACTCTGATGTGCCGTGACAGGTACTCGGGTACTCTGATGGGCCGGGACAGGTACTCGGGTACTCTGATGGACTGTGACAGGTACTCTGATGGACTGTGATTGAAGGGTACTATGAGGGGTGGTGACAGGTCCTCTTTATTGGGGGAGGGGGGGGGCAATCAGTATGATTGGTGTACACTGTATGCGGTAACGAGATGTTACCGCAATCTCCTCCTCACACACGATCGGTGTGTGAGGAGGAGAACCCGGTAACATCCCGTTACTGCGGTTTGTTTACATTTTAGTGATCGGCTGTGAAAGAATCACAGCCAATCACGTGGGTAAACAGCCGGCCAATGGCTGTTTACCAGCGTCGGTGACGAGCAGTGTTCCCGGGGAACACGCCGCCACCGACGTGCACGCGCAGCGCGCTTGCGATCGCGCTCATGCGCCGTGCACGTTTGGGGTGTGACCATCTGTGATCAGCCGTGACTTCATCACGGCCGATCACGTGGTAAACAGCCATAACGAATGGCTGTTCACCCCCTTCGGTGGCGAGCGGTGTCTCCGTGACACGCCGCCACCGAAGAAACAGGGATGCGCGCGCACGATCGCGCGCATTCCCTGTTTAAACTGGAGGCCGTCATATGACGGCCTCCCGCCACAATAGGTGCGCCACCTGGCCGTCATTTGACAGCCGGTGGTCGGCATCTAGTTAAAGAGCCCAGGAGGGTTGCTTCCAGACAAGTGGCCGCATTGGTTCTGGAGCCCTGGAACCAGCAGTAGGCCAACATCAAGACCGCTGCAGAAATAAACCTATAAAGTGGGTAAAGCCAGGACCCCCAACCCCAAGGGAAGAGACAATGTAGTTTTAGCAATGTGGGTATGAGCCCCATTCCATATAAAGGATTTTAAACCGCTATTTCTCTATAAAAGAAAGCGGGGACCCTGTGACGGATCTCGGATACCCCTGCTGGGCATCTCCGCCAGACCTGTGTCTCCTGTCCTTCAAACGCACCCGCAGCCTGCAGACTCGCCATAACCAGCCCTTAACCCCTCAATCACGAGACAAGCCACACAGGTGTTGAGGGTTAAACATCCAGAGAATAAACTGTTTATTAAGTACCAAACATACACTTTTAACATAGCTAGGGACATTCCCCTTAGCCTGGTCATGGGGGGGTAGGGGACAAGGAAGAACCAATGGAAACTCAACACTTGTATATTCCAACAATTACAGTTGAAGGACATAAAGGGATTATGACAAGCAGGCAGCCCCTCCTTACATATCCCCTGCTGGTATGTGTCTCCAGACCAGACCTTTGTCTACATGCCATGACCCAACACAATTAAAGCGGGACTGTACTGGGGAAAAAAATATTAAAAGCCAGCAGCTATAAAAACTACAGCTGCCGACTTTTAATAAATGGACATTCACCTGTCCCGGGGTCCAGCGATGCCGAGGCCGATCGATCGCTCGGCTCTCGGCTGCTGCCGCCACCATTCAAGGTGAGGGAATCAGGAAGTGAAGCGAATCGGCTTCACTTCCCGGTTCCCTACTACGCATGCACGAGTCGCGCAGCGCATAAGGAATTGTCCGCGCTGTCTCTGGGACCCGTGTGTGTCCCAGCAGACAGCGCGGCAGGACAGGAAGAGGCAAAGACTCCCACGGGAGTCTATGCCCGGAAGTGGGTGTAAATACCTGTCTTTGACAGGTATCTCCACCCCCCCTCCCCCCTGAAAGGTGCCAATTGTGACACCGGAGGGGGGGAGGGTTCCAATCAGCGGAAGTTCCACTTTAGGGTGGAACCCCGCTTTAAACACAGCAACAAGAGGGGGGGGGGATGGGGGAGAAGGGATGTAGCATTACATTACATTATCTCAATGCCACTTTGTCCCCAAGTCTTGTAGACCCATGCTTTGGGAATTTTGCCATCTTGTATATGTCTTTATCAGCTAAAAGTACATTGTTTATGGAATAAAAGTATATATTTAACCCAGACGGGCCAATAGTTTTAGGTAGCCAGCAACGACTCCACAAGCCCAGCCACAGATACCGCATTCACCCGGTTCAGATGAACTGGCGACTCTGGACACAAATGTCTGGAGGTGGCATCTTCTCCAGGTGGTGGGAGACGGCAAGTAGCCCTCCAAATCTCATGTTCTCTGCTGGGCCATAGTCTGTGGGTAGGAGGCGAGCCCACAGCCCCTTCCAAAACACACAGTGACGGTTTGTCCTGTCACAGACCCAAACTGGGCAGTTGCGGGATACATAGTTGAAATGTGTGAAAAGCATCATTTTGATCAAATTATTGCAGCCTAGTAGGTTCAGCGGAAGCCCCGACCACGAGGAGCAACACGTTTTTAATGAAGCTAAGAGAGGCAGAAGGTTACGCTCAAAGAATTCTGAATTACGTCTAAAGCCGTGTATACCCAAATATCTGAATTCCTCAACCCACCGTAGTGGGGAGGAAATAACCAGATCAATTGGTCTGTCATCAATCGGGAACAGGATAAATTTGGACCAATTGATCCGTATGTCAGAAAAAGAGCCAAACTCATCAAAAATTCCCAGGGCTGCCGAGAGTGAGGGACCCACATCGTTCAGATAATGCAGAGCATCCTCCACAGACAAGGACAGGTTCTCCTCCAGGTGTCCCACCTTCAGTTCTCTGACCTCGGAGGAGTCCCTGATTAAAATTAGCCACGGGGTTCCAAGGCCAGAGTAAATAAAGAGGGTGACAAAGAACAACCCTGTCATGTACCTCTGAAAAGAGGGGGTGCCTCAGATAACAAGTCGTTGGTGCGGAGCTGTAGCCTTGGCGCTGTGTAAAGCCTCGGTATCCAACTGACGTATTTGGGGCCAAATCTATATCGCTTCAGCACCTCCCAGGGATAGACCCACTCCACTGACTCAAACGTCTTTTCCGCATCTAGTGAGGCGATTACCCTAGTACCCCGATTATCACGGGGAATAGAGAGGTTAAGAAAAAGGCGTCTTAGCTTCCTTTGCCCGGCATGAACCCCGTCTGATCAACATGAGCCAGATCTTCAAGCACAGTACAGAGACGATTCGTCAAGACCTTCGCCGGGATTTTGGCATCGACATTTACAGCGATATCGGCCTATGTGAGGCACATTTCTGGGGGTCCTTAACGGGTTTGGGAATGAGCATAGATTCGGGGAGTGCGTCCATGGAGGACAGATCAGAAATGAGTTGTAAGTTTGGGGGCCACTACCTCCGTAAAATTGGTGTAGAATTCAACAGGAAGCCCATCTGAGCCCGGGGTCTTACCCACCTGCAGTCTTCATATAGCCGTTTGGATTTCCTCCAACATGATGTTAGCATCTAAGCATTCTCTAGCCTCGTCATCCAACATTGGGAATACAATAGGGTTTGGAAAGGTATCTAGGTATCCATGAATCAAATCTGGGGCTACTATGAGGCGTCCACTCTCCCCCTTTATATTAGCAATGTCTGTTGTTGGATTTCGGCTTTTAGCCAGCCCAGCCAGCGTAGACCATTCTTACCTCTATATTCAAAAACATTTTGTTGGGGGTGGACCAGAGCCTTTTTGGTATTATCCACCTTCAAAAGGGAAAGCTGTCTCTGGGTTCACTGCCAGGCCCGATACCTATCCGGGGTAGGGGAAGAAACATACTTAGCCTCCAATCCCACCGCCTCGGTCTCTAGGAATTCTAATGAGCAAGACATCTCCCTTTTAAGTGCCGCTATGCGAGAGATGTATGCCCCCTGACCCATGCCTTAAAAGCGTCCCATATCACTAGGGGGGATTTAGACTCTCCATTAGTATTCCAGAATTGACACACCGATTCCACCATAGGTTCCTGCAGTCTATCGTCCATTGCCCAGAATCTGGAGAGACGCTATAGTCTAGAGCAAGGGGAGACAGACAGGGAGAGGGTCATACTAAGTGGCGGATGGTCAGAGATGCCCCTGGGGAGTATGGCTGCCTTAGTAACCCAACTAAGGGCAGCTGGGGAAGCAAACGCCATATCCAACCTTGATAGGGTTGTAAAGGAGGTGGAGTGGCAAGTATATTCACGAACAGCTGGATGCGTCTCCAGACATCTTCAAGGCCAAATGTGGAGGCCCATTGCATGAGTGCCAATGCACCCCGTGCCTGGACAAAGGACCATGTTAAAGTCACCCGATAAGAAAACAGTCGGGGGGTATCATAACCTAATACCTGTGGTATAATGTCATTGAAAGTAGTAATTGACACGGGGGGGGGGGGTGGTACACCCCTACAATCACATATTCTTATCATAGACATTTGCATGCAGTATAATATACTTTCCAGCTGCATCTGTATGCACCACCAAGACTTTAAAGGGCAAGGACCTCCGAATAAATATACTCACGCCACGGGCGTAATTTGAATAGGTTGCATGAAAATGCTCACCAACCCTGGGGCGTCGGAGACTGTTGATCCTAGAGCCCTGGAGGTGGGTCTCTTGCAAAATCCAGATATGCAGTGGATATTTTTGGAGATATTTAAAGACTAGAGATCGTTTCACTGCCAAATTGAGGCCCCAGACATTCCATGATATCACGGTAAGGGAATATGTAGATATGAGTGCACAGGAGAGCCTACGACAAAGATCAGGGACAGCATGGGATAAAATCCTCACATTATACCCACTACACAAAGTATTGAGCCAGTACATTGATGGACAAGTGTTGCAGTAACCAAAGGCGCAGAACAAAGCACAAAACAGATAGAAAAAACTCATTTAGAACTAAACCAACCAACGCTCCCCCCAACTATGTGGAGCAAATAAACCCACCCCATCCCAAAAATGGAGAGCATGAACCCCAAACAGTTAACAAGGTAGAACCTAGAGGGACGTGAGCCTGATGTGTTGGCTCACGTAGCAAGCACCTATAATGTACAAGAGATGCTGGCAGTCAGGTAGCACAATGTGCCTGCAGTGATGAAGACTTTTATCCTGACCAGCAGGAGTATGGCCAGAGCAAAACAAAATGGCCAAAAATGACAAGGGCAGTACTAAAACAGCATACCATACAGTACCAGGAGCTAAGCCCCCCCCCCCCCCCAGGGGGTGGTAGTAAGGATCGGCAGTGTACTAAGAACAGTCTCCTGCAAAACAGGGGTACAAAACGTATTCTATTGCAGGGGGCCCCCAACAGGCAACTAGGAACATAAAACAAAAGGAGAAGGGGGTATACCCCTGTGTTACAAATGAATCTGAAACGGAAAGGCAAAATGGTATAGAGTATGAAGGAGTAATCCTCTTCCTCCAGACGGTCAGCGATGGGGAGGCAGGGTGTCAGTCCAGGCTGATGCTTCCCGCAGGGATGTAAAAAAGCAAACCGATTTGCCATCTTGAATCCGTAATTGGCCAGGGAACATGACGCTATACTTTATGTTGCAGGCCCGCAATGCTGCCTTCACTTGGTCAAAGGATTTCCTGAGCTTCTGCGTTTCAACAGAGTAATCCGGGAAGATAAGCAGTTTGCTGTTCTGGTAGGCCACGTGCTTCTGGATCTTGGCGACAAGAAGCACCTCATCCCTGTCCTAGAAATTGAGGAGTATTAGTATGAGGGGCCCAGGCCTAGGCAGAACCCTGTACGCTCGCTCAACAGATTAAAGTGGAGAAAGTGGAGTGGAGTGGTTTGGTAGCAGGGTGCGCAGCAAGTCCTCCACAAACACTGTAGGGTTATTACCCTCCACTCCCTCTGCCAGCCCCACAATGCAGAGATTTTTTCTGCTGTTGCGCTTCTCCGCATCATCCGCCTTGTACTCCAGTGCTTTGAGTTTGGTCTGTAGGAGTGCTCCGTGATGGTTTCCTCCGCAAGGCCTACTTGGTGCTCTGTCTCAGTAACACAGGACCAGAGTTTGTCCACATCCTGCCTCATAACTCCCATTTCCAGCTCCACCACTTCAATCTTTATAGTTCGATTGATATAGTGCAATCACTGACATCTGTGTGTCTTAGGTCGGGGCATGGATCTGAATCCAAAGTAACACCACCCAGGGGTCCCCAGGCATACAGCTCACAAAGAGCACCATTCCCCTAAATGGCAGGGCCCATAATCGGTGGGCAAGAGGCTAGCATTCAGTCCCCTCCAAAAGCCTCTGTCCTTTGTGAGTCTGTCACGTTTCTCCCCATGAAAGGTTGACTAACAAGGTCCCAGACCTTCACCTGGTCTGGACATGCGTTAGACAGGCAAAGTGAACTCACATAGTCTGCCCGCATGATCTCCTTTCTTGGCTGCAAGGAATAGTTGACCTCAGTAGGTGTGGGGCCGAGGTCATTTACTCTGTCCGGCTGCCAGCATTTCTCTGGCATGCTGCTAAATGTGTTCTAGCAGTTTCCTGTATCCCCTTCTCAGATGCTGTTCCTTTCTTAGCAAAATGGTCCAGATCAGGTTTAAGCTCTGAGACCCCTGCAAGACCGAGCATAGCCTCTCTATATTCTCGCAGGTCCTCAAGGGTAGGTTCCCCCCCATCGCCAAACACAAAACGATCTGTAAGGCTCTCCCACAGAAATCCAGGGCCACCAAAGTCATATCCCTCCGGAGAGCATTCTGTTGTCTCCCCTACATATCCCTGCTCTGCGTGCCATTGCAGAGCCCGATAATGATTGTCCAGCTCTATCTCCTGCTGGCCCAGCCTGTCCAACTCAGTCACCCATTGCTCCTGGGGCCGCTCTCCCAAGAATGCCATCTGCAATGCCCGTTGGTCACTGGCCCGTTGCTCTTGGATTGGAAAGCACTTGCCCTGCTTTATACCAGCGAGCTGGAGGGCTCCAATCCAGAGCTCCACCCGAATCCGCTGCCTGAGCTCCAGGTATTCATCTGCAGACACAGTCCTGGTGTATGCTGAAAGGACGATCCACAGCAGCCCCGGGAACTCTGATGCCAGATCCAGTTCTCCGCTGGGGTGACTGAAGTCTGCTATCTGGACCTTGGATACAAGTGGAATTTTGGATGTCCCAGACTGCAGGAAGCATCCCACTGCTTGCCACCGATGTGACAGATCCTATCCCCCACACTCCGCTTGAGTGCTTCCGTCATATACCACTTCCTCCCACTCTGAATATAGATATCAGATATTCCAACCACTCCCAAGCACAAAACAAGACGAGACTTGCTTAGCTGCTGACATGGACTCTTTATTAGAACCAGAATACAGTATTTATACACTTTTAACACAAGGGGTTAGATAACGAGGTTGGACTGCTCATGGATACTCCCCCCTCCCCTCTAGTAAACACTTAGCAGACAACTATATAATTAGCATGTTAATTAAACAAACAATAGGTGAAATACTTTGTCAAGCCAGACTAGACTCATTTGCATTAAAGAAGACAACAGACAGGTGGCTGGAGTTGATGACATTGTTAATATGGCAAATGCATATCCAGAGTCTGTGTGTCTTGGGGGGGGGGGGGGCATGGACCTGAATCTGAGTAACACCACCTCAGGGGTCCCCAGGCATGCAGATCACAAAGAGCACCCTTCCCCCCAAATGCCAGGGCCCATAATGGATGGGCAAGAGGCTGGCATTCAGTCCCCCCCAAAGGCCTCTGTCACAAGAGGATATTAGCAGCCCCTGCCAGCAGAGCTCTGAAGTACGCAGCCGCTCAGGTGGCCATCTTGGACATGACCACTGTTTAAGACATTTCAATGGGTGTGATAGTTACATAGTAAGGTTGGATAAAGACAACAGTCCATCAAGTTCAACCTGAGTGAGTGTCTACAATTGTCCCTATCCCTGTACATTGCACACTCACATCGGTCCCTACCCTCAAGAGCCCACAATCCAAGGTCCCCATTCATATACTAGGGGCAAATTTTGGACAGAAGCCAATTAACCTACCTGCATTTCTTTGTAGTGTGGGAGGAAACCCACGCAGGCACAGGGAGAACATGCAAACTCCAGGCAGGTAGTGTCATGGTTGGGATTCAAACCAGCGACCCTTCTTACTGCTAGACGAGAGTGCTAACCACTACACTACTGTGCCGCCCTAATGTGATGGGGAAGAGGAATGAGGGGGATGGGAGGGCGAGGTGTTCTCAGGCCTGGTAGATGGGGGGGAGTTTACAGGCCTGAAACCTTATTACCGGAAAAGACACATGGCGGGGGGGAATTCAGACATCCTCTTCCACCTTATACAGCACTGGGGGGTGATGTGTTTCTGCCCGGATTTGAACCGGGGACCTTTCGCCTGGTAGGCAAACGTGATGACCTCTACACTACAGAAACTATCCAGGTCACCCCCCCATGTCTGGTCATGTGGTGTGGTGGAGAATGGCTGGACTAGATGATGCTGGACTAGATGATGCTGGACGTCCATGGGGTAGGGGAGAAGCAGGAGGGGGGATGGAGGGGTGAGGGGGGGTGGAGGGAGAGGGGGAGGGAGAGAGGGGGAGATGGAGAATGAAAGGGGGGGTGGGGACGGGGGGGAAGGGGGAGGGAAAGAGGGGGGATGGAGAGAGAAAGAGAGGGGGTTGGGGGGAGAAGGAAAGACCCCCCTCTTTCCTTCTCCCTCCAACCCCCTCTTTCTTTCTCCATCCCCCCTCTCCCTTTCTCCCTCCACCCTCTTGGAGAAAGAGAGAGAAAAAGGGGGGTGGTAATGGGGGAGGGAAAGAGGGGGGATGGAGAAAGAAAGAGAGGGGGTTGGAGGGAGAAGGAAAGACCCCCCTCTTTCCTTCTCCCTCCAACTCCCCCTCTTTCTTTCTCCATCCCCCCTCTCCCTTTCTCCCTCCACCCTCTTGGAGAAAGAGAGAGAGAGGGGGGTGGAGGGAGAAGGAAAAAGAGCATGTCTTTGGAGTGTGGGAGGAAACCGGAGTACCCGGAGGTAACCCACGCTGGCACAGGGAGAACATGCAAACTCCAGGCAGATGGCATCGTGGTTTGGATTTGAACCAGCGACTCTATTGCTGCTAGGTGATAGTGCTAACCACTACACCACTGTGCCGCCCACTACACCACTGTGCCGCCCACTACACCATTGTACCGCCCACTATACCACTGTGCCGCCTACTACACCAGTGTGCTGCCCTGGAGGGGGATGGAGGAAGAAAGAGAGAAAGCCTAGCCCCCTAGGTCCCTGTTTCCTTGTCCCAACCTCATAGAGCAGCTACCGGTCTCTCTGTAGACGTTCATGGTCCACCAATGATGATATTGAAGAGGAGGACGTTGGTTGTTGCCCAGTCTCAGCCTCATAGTATATCTGCCACTCTCTCTCTAGAGCTTCGTGGACCGCCAATGATAGTGTTGAAGAGGAGGACACGGGTTGTTGTTCAGTCTCAGTCTCATAGAACAGCTGACACTCTCTCTCTAGAGCTTCGAAATCCGCCAATGATGTAGTTGGAGAGGACACTGGTTGTTGCCCAGTCTCAGCCTCATAGTATATCTGCCACTCTCTCTCTAGAGCTTCGTGGACCGCCAATGATAGTGTTGAAGAGGAGGAAACTGGTTGTTGCCCAGTCTCAGCCTCATCAAATAGGTGACACTCTCTCTCTAGAGCTTCGTATTCCTCCAATGATGGTGTTGGAGAGGAGGACACTGGTTGTTGCCCAGTCTCAGCCTCATAGAACAGCTGACACTCTCTCTCTAGAGCTTCGAAATCCGCCAATGATGTCGTTGGAGAGGACACTGGTTGTTGTCCAGTCTCAGCCTCATAGTATATCTGTCACTCTCTCTCTAGAGCTTCGTGGACCGCCAATGATAGTGTTGGAGAGGAGGAAACTGGCTGTTGCCCAGTCTCAGCCTCATCGAACAGCTGACACTCTCTCTCTAGAGCTTCGTATTCCTCCAATGATGGTGTTGGAGAGGAGGACACTGGTTGTTGCCCAGTCTCAGCCTCATAGTATATCTGCCACTCTCTCTCTAGAGCTTCGTGGACCGCCAATGATAGTGTTGGAGAGGAGGAAACTGGCTGTTGCCCAGTCTCAGCCTCATCGAACAGCTGACACTCTCTCTCTAGAGCTTCGAAATCCGCCAATGATGGTGTTGGAGAGGACACTGGTTGTTGTCCAGTCTCAGCCTCATAGAACAGCTGCCACTCTCTCTCTAGAGCTTCGTATTCCTCCAATGATGGTGTTGGAGAGGAGGACACTGGTTGTTGCCCAGTCTCAGCCTCATAGTATATCTGCCACTCTCTCTCTAGAGCTTCGTGGACCGCCAATGATAGTGTTGGAGAGGAGGACACTGGCTGTTGCCCAGTCTCAGCCTCATCGAACAGCTGACACTCTCTCTCTAGAGCTTCGAAATCCGCCAATGATGGTGTTGGAGAGGACACTGGTTGTTGTCCAGTCTCAGCCTCATAGAACAGCTGCCACTCTCTCTCTAGAGCTTCGTAATCCGCCAATGATGGTGTTGGAGAGGACACTGGTTGTTGTCCAGTCTCAGCCTCATAGAACAGCTGCCACTCTCTCAGTAGAGTTTCATGGTCTGCCATTGATGATTTTCTAGAGGTGGATTCCGGTTGTTGCCTGGTCTTGGCGTCCTCCGATGATGTTGGAAAGGACAGCGATCGTAGTTGCAGACTCTCACTGACATAGCTGAAGTCCCAGAAGTGATCCTCTTCCTCTTGGTTTATCGGTTTGTCCCGTTCTTCGTTGCACAGAAATTCAGACACTTTTATTATTCTATCCGGTACTTCAAGCAGAATCTGGAAAGAGAAAAAGTCATTCATTAATATTCCTGATCGATGGTAACAAAGCTTGGTGAACCCCAACGGCCCAGTGTGTGGAAAAGTACCCCAAGCAGGCTCATTCAGCCTCCTCTATTGGTCATAAGAAGCATTACATTGCACTAACTCATCCTTCACAAGAATTTGTCTATATCAAAATCATAGAAGGATGTGAAAATTCTGTTAAAATAATTCCGGCCATGGAAATACCCCCCCCCCCCCCCCCCCCAGATTTACTCAGGATCCTCACTGATTGGTATACTTACAGATGGTGAATCCAGTGTCGCCCGTGTCTTTCTTGTCTCCATGTCCTTCCAGTTGATGCCTTTAAAGAATGGGTGCCCCCTGAGGTCTTGTACTAGGTATGATCGCAGATTTTGGCTTTTACAGAGGAGCTGTAAAGAAAAATAAAATACAATTAGAACACTGAAACAATGAGAAGTCTGAGCTCTGAGCTCGCTCCTGTGATGGTGCAGGTTACAAGTAATGTCTGGGCCCTACTTAGCAACATCCTAGCAACGTCTTGGGAGTTTTCAGGTCAGGCTTCTTGTGGTACATAAAAGGCCTACACCTATAGTAAGGGCATTATCTAGCTTTAGTCACAGTGACACATTTTGTGTTTATCTACAGATGACTCCGACCTGCATAGGACGTTTTTCTGGAAATTGTGAACTAACCCTTTCATTGTTCTTAGGGATGTACTAAAAGTCATCTTTCCATTAAATCTCCAACTGCCATGATTTGTTCTCAATGGCGGGTTCAAGGAAATGCTGTCTACTTACTCGGTCAATGAGGTCTTTGAGGTCAGTGTCCATGTCCTCTGGATAACGAGGCGGCTTGATATTCATCGCCACCTGCAACCCATAAGGGCTCTTCTGGTCGGTGTAGAATGGATGTTTTCCCGTGGCCATCTTGTATATTGTTACTCCCAGGGAGTAATAGTCAGCCATTGAATAGTATTCCTGGCGCCGGAAGACCTGTAGAAACATAATAGAGAGAGAAGATGAGCATAAGCTTGTCAGGTTATCCAGGCTAAGGATAGAGGTGACGCCATGCTGGCATAGGTGATGGAGGAATCTTTATCTTACCTCTGGGGCCATATAAGTTAGTGTCCCCACGCATCCTTTAATCCTCCTAGAAGATGAGACGTTCGTTGCGGCCAAGCTGAAATCCGCAATTCTGATGTAGCCATTGCGGTCCAGTAAGATGTTCTCCGGCTTGATATCTCTGTGGACAACCCCAGAAGAATGCAGGTACTGCAGGCCGCACACAAGTTCCGCGGTGAGATATCTGATGGAAAAAGAAAAATATGCATTAGAACTGAAAATCCTTACAAATCAAAGTGATATATAGTATATATGTGTATGGATGGACAGGTTCAGTGGTCAGCCACCCCTGACTGCAGCGTGTCCCAGTCATTATACTTACCTTAAGATTTGGACATCAAATGGAGCAACATCGATCAATTCCTGGAGGTTCCCGCCATTCAAGTGCTCCAGTACAATGGCCAGATAAGTCTGTGAGAAAAGAAGAGAGAAAGGTTACATTGTAGACATTGAAAATTTCCCTTTGGTGGAGGAAGAAATACGCACACAATGCAGTGTGGTATCTCCTCTCAGAAGATGAAAGAAATGGAAAGATAAAAGGACACTTACCTTTGTTTGGAATGCTCCATACAGATGTGTAATATATGGACTTCCTCCGGTTTGTTGCAGCACATCAACCTCTGTAAAGATACTATGTACAGCATCATTGAGTACTTTCCTTTTCTTAATGAACTTCACTGCCAGCTTATTAGTAGTGGCAGGATGGGAGGCCAACATTACCTTCCCGGAAGCCCCCTGTCCAAGAATTCCATGGAAAGTGAAGTTTTCCATGGATAGCTTACATGACTTCTCCATTATGTCACCACTACATGGGACTGATAGAGATGTCCAATGGTTTGTGGTGCTGCTAGGTGTTGGAGAACACCAAGACATTTGATTGTGAATGGAAGTCGTTGAGTCAATCTCCTTGTCCTCCGTGACTGATGGAGTGACTTCGACCTCTTTGTCCTCCATGCTTGATGGAGTGACTTCAATCTCCTTGCCCTCCATGCTTGATGGAGGGGCTTCAATCTCCTTGCCCTCCATGCTTGATGGAGGGACTTCAATCTCCTTGTCCTCCATGCTTGATGGAGTGACTTCAATCTTCTTGTCCTCCATGCTTGATGGAGTGACTTCAATCTTCTTGTCCTCCATGCTTGATGGAGTGACTTCAATCTTCTTGTCCTCCACGACTGATGGAGTGACTTCAATCTCCTTGCCCTTCATGCTTGATGGAGTGACTTCAATCTTCTTGTCCTCCATGCTTGATGGAGTGACTTCAATCTTCTTGCCCTCCATGCTTGATGGAGGGGCTTCAATCTTCTTGTCCTCCATGACTGATGGAGTGACTTCAATCTCCTTGCCCTCCATGCTTGATGGAGGGGCTTCAATCTTCTTGTCCTCCATGCTTGATGGAGGGGCTTCAATCTCCTTGTCCTCCATGGTTGTTGCGATTTTCTCGCTCTTGCTGGTATATGGAACTCGTATGGTCGGTTCCCTGAGGTTAAGGGATTCATCATTTCCACCTAAAGAGAGAAAAAAATGGTCAGATCGTTTATTAATGTTAGACAGAATCTGTGGACATTTAAATGTTCTTCTTTTACATATAAAAATGAATGTCATCTGCATCATTAGAATCTTATGTTACATGATTTGTTCTATGTTTACCATCCATGGACAATATGGTGGTTCTCCAGTCCCTGGAGGTCCTTCGTTTCAGAACAAGGAATCTGATGGGGACACCTGCTGTGGAGGGATCTGATGGGGACACCTGCTGTGGAGGGATCTGATGGGGACACCTGCTGTGGAGGGATCTGATGGGGACACCTGCTGTGGAGGGATCTGATGGGGACACCCGCTGTGGGGGGAATCTGATGGCACCTGCTGTGGGGGGAATCTGATGGGAATACCTGCTGTGGGGGGAATCTGATGGGGACACCTGCTGTGGGGGAATCTGATGGGAATACCTGCTGTGGAGGGATCTGATGGGGACACCTGCTGTGGAGGGATCTGATGAGGACACCTGCTTTGGAGGGATCTGATGGGGGACACCTGCTGTGGAGGGATCTGATGGGAATACCTGCTGTGGAGGGATCTGATGTGGACACCCGCTGTGGAGGAATCTGATGGGGACACCCACTGTGGAGGGAATCTGATGGGGACACCCACTGTGGGGGGAATCTGATGGGGACACCCGCCGTCTAGGAATTTGATGGAGGAATTTGATGGGGACACAGCATATATCTCCTCTAATAGTACATACAGTATATATCTCCTCTAATAGTACATAGAGTATATATCTCCTCTATCTGGTATTCTCAGAGTGGATTGGATATTTTGCTCTCTAATCATATAGTTGGTTAATTATATTTATTATTGTATAGAGATATTTAAGAAAAAAAAATGACCTTTTTTAAAAACTTTACATATTAACTAAATTATACACCACTAATTTTAAGGTCATTAATTAATTAATCTAAACTATAATCAGCCAACTAATTGCTTATGAAAATAATCATTAGTTGAAGCCCCACTGTGTGTATATTATATTACAACGCATGTCACCCCTCCCCCCACATAAATATATATACTGTATATACGGGAGTATAAGCCGAGGTACCTGATTTTACGACAAAAAACTAGGAAAACGTATTGACTTGAGTATAAGCTGAGATGAACAATGCCCATTTGCAGCAATAGGTCCCCCGAAATTTCAAACTCGGCAGTTAAGGGTCCCTAGAAGCCCCCTATCTGCAGCCAACATTTGGGGTCTCTGGAAATTACATTGCTGCAGATGGACATAGTTGACCAAATTTGGGGCCCGTACCTCGGGGCCACTTAGTGCTAGGAGCCCCAGCTTTGTTGCACGTTGTAGTGCTCGTTCCACTGTGTTTGCACACCAAATTTGGTGCTCCTAGCACCAAGTGGCCCAGAGATACGGGGCCCCAAAGTAGGTTTGGAAAATGTCATTCTATGCTGCAGAAAAGTGCTTGACTGGAGTAATCCGAGGCTCGGCTTATACACGAGTATATACAGTATATATATATATATATATATATATATATATATATATATATAAATACACACATATATCACCCCGCATGTCACCCCCCCACATATATATATATATATATATATATATATATATATTAATATATATATTTTATTTATATATATATATATATATTTATATATATATATATATATATTAAAATTTATAAATATTACTAACCAATAGCGAAGCTTGGTGGGAATTTCAGGTGCTGGAACATCCAGAGTCCCAGCATGACAATTATATTTCCTTCTTTGTTGGTGTTCAGAAGGTTCCGTATCTGACAAACGTTCATCATCCGAAACAGACACATTATTCTGTTATCAAATAATGAGCAAAAACTGCAGAGAATACAAAACTCCGTCCTTCTTCCTCCAATCTCTATCGCAGTCTGAGGACCAACTGACGCTGCTGCCAGATATCATCACTTGGCTCCTCCCACCGCTGCCGATGACATCACCTGACTCCTCCCACCGCTGCCTTGTATGGACGTGCTAACCGTTTATGCTAATGAGGCACCTGGGGTTGCGTTGCCATGGCAACAACTGACCTCACTCTATGTGACTGCATTGTAATAATTATATATATATATATCACCCTAATATTTATATATATATATATATATATATAATCACCACAATAATAATATATATATATATATAAGCGGGGGATGGGGGAGGCGGTGAAATATGTTATGAATGGTGATGAGTTGTTTAATTTATTGATCATATTTGGGTTGGAGGTTTGGATGTTATAGCGCCCCCTGTACCCCATTAAATCTAAGATTTATATTGCTAGGGGGAGGGTACAATTACTATCATATCACAATGATTGGGAGGGGGAGGGGGGTCACTTATTTCTGGTATATATTATATATCCAGTACCAGCCAATAATCCTCCTCCATTACCCGACCATTCCTCACTATACACACCTCTGATTGCCAATAGAACTATCAAACCCCCCACCATACAATATATGTTATATCACTTTATTACCCCCCATAAGAAAGAAACATCTATCTGTATAATCACGGGGGGGGGGACACCAATGTTGGTCGTTATAATTGCTACCAGTGACCCCAATGTTGGGAGTTATAATTGCTACCAGTGACCCCAATGTTGAGGGTTATATTTACTACCAGTGACCCCAATGTCGAGGGTTATAATTGCTACCAGTGACCCCAATGTTGGGGGTTATAATTGCTACCAGTGACCCCAATGTTGGGGGTTATAATTGCTACCAGTGACCCCAATGTTAGGGGTTATAATTGCTACCAGTGACTCCAATGCTGGCGTTATATTTGCTGCCAGTGACCCCAATATCTGTGGTTATAATTGCTTCCAGTGACCCCAATGTTGGAGTCATAATTGGTGCTAGTGACCCCAATTTTGGGGGATATAATTGCTGCCAGTGACCCCAATGTTGGGGGTTATAATTGCTACCAGTGACCCCAATGTTGGGGGTTATAATTGCTACCAGTGACCCCAATGTTGGAGTCATAATTGGCGTCAGTGACCACAATTTTGGGGGTTATATTTGCTTCCAGTGACCCCATGTTCGGGGTTATAATTGCTAACAGTTACCCCAATGTTGGGGGGTTATAATAGCTACCAGTAACCCCAATGTTTGGGATTATAATTGTGGCCAGTGACCCCCAAAGATTTGAGTTATGATTGCTTCCAGTGACCCCAACATTGGGGGTTATAATAGCTACCAGTAACCCCAATGTAGGGGTGTATAATTGCTGCCTTTGACTCTTCTGTTGGGGTTTATAATTGTTGCCAATAACCCCAATGTTGGTGGTTATAATTCCTTCCAGTAACACCAATGATGGGGGTTATAATTGCTGCCTGTGATCCTAATGTAGCGCCTATAACCCGTTGCAGGGTGGACTGGACTGAATGGGCTTACCGGTTACCTTCTCTCGGCCTGCTCCTCCACATCTAGGGGTTCCCAGGGTGGACACCCAACGACTTGTACACTGACACAGATAAAGTCCTTTCAAAAGGTTTTATTTTGCAGTAGAACTTTCACAAAACACAGTCTCTTAGGGAACAGAGGGCACGGGGTGAAGAACTCAGGTACCTTGAACTGCTGGTTGTAACAAAGTCTCTACTTCCACCCAGAGAGTAGCCACTCGCAGCTGGGCACTTCAAGGCTGAACAGACCTCTAGCCAGACATCATGGCTGTCGGCACGTTGACTCAAAACTTGAACAATCAACTGAAGATAAACAGGAACCTTTTTCCTCCGTACCTGGAACGTCTCCAGCTTCATTTGAGGTACTGGAAAAGTGCGGACTCGTCAATGTCCTTCTCAACTCAGTAACCAGGCACTTCTCAGGATTCCACTTGCCGGCCCTCCTCCGAAGAGTCCTCCCCCGATCACTTGCATGAGCTGTGGTGTCTCTCCAAGCCGAGAGCACACCCGGACACCCAGACACTCTGAATCCTCCCTCAGTTACAGCTCCTCGGACCAGCAGGTTGCGAGACTTGGGAACAGACAAATCCTCACCCCAGACCAGAAGGGTATATCAGGGGCCTCTGATAGGAACATGCTGTGGCATGTCAGACACCCTGTGACCCCTCACGGGGATACCCCATCCTGGAACCAGAATAGACCACACGGGTCTCATGAACAACTCCGGATCCCCGAACACGTGACCCACACCTGCTTAAGTACCCCCTCCCAAACTCCTCAGCAGGCCTGGCACTCCCGCTGATTGACTCAGAGAGGTCCGATACCCAAACATCCAACCAGACCTGGTTCTAGCCTGTCATGTGCACCTCACCGCTCACATGACCAGGCAGAATATCAATAATGGCCTGGCCAGACTGGTTTTAGGCTTACCTACACGATTACCCCTCAGTACTGTAAGGTCCTGAGACAAAAACTAAATTTACAATGCGTGTGGCATTTGATCCCAAATGTCATCTGCTACAAAAGCAAAGTGCCGTATCTGGCCCCCGGGCCACAGTTTGGAGACCACTGCTTTACACCATTGTTACATAGAGATTCAGCTGCTCAATATCTATGGATCTAGCCAATGTTTTGGCCATCACTGAAGGCAACCTCTCTACTTATATATCTTTCTCGTCACTCGCTCAGTTTGAATTGCTCAGGTTTCTGTACGGTTAAGTGTATGTAAAACCAGTTTCTTTTTCCTGGTGCCAACATTGTAGCATATGTGTCATGGTGCAACTCACAGTGAACCCTCAGGCGAGCAGGTGACACGGGATCCCCCGGGGTGTGGAATCTAAGAGTCAGCCGGTGTTCTGTCAGGGACCCTCTCACGAAGGTTTAGATTAGCTGCGTGCTAACCCCAGGTCACGACCCCGGGTTCACCCTGCTTGCTAGGTTAGTACCCGAAGACACTGTAGAGAAGGATGGATGGATGAAGCAAGGAAAGTCAGGTAGTGAGCCAAGGTCAGGGCGGGCTGCAGACAACGTAATCAGAACAAGCCCGGTCGGTACACAGGAGATCAGATCACGAGAAGACAGGTAAACAGGTTACACAGGGGAGTTAGGAACAAACGTTGCTCAAGCAACCAGTAGCAGCGGCAGCCAGGAGGAGGCCGTGCCCAGCGGCAGCCAGGAGGAGGCCGTGCCCAGCGGCAGCCAGGAGGAGGCCGTGCCCAGCGGCAACCAGGAGGAGGGTCGGGAAAGCGTCAGCAAGGAGGAGGGTCTTGAAAGCATCAGGCAGGAGGAGTGTCTTGAAAGCGTCAGCCAGGAGGAGGGTCTTGAAAGCGTCAGCCAGGAGGAGGGTCTTGAAAGCGTCAGCCAGGAGGAGGGTCTTGAAAGCGTCAGCCAGGAGGAGGGTCTGGAAAGCGTCAGCCAGGAGGAGGGTCTGGAAAGCGTCAGCCAGGAGGAGGGTCTGGAAAGCGTCAGCCAGGAGGAGGGTCTGGAAAGCGTCAGCCAGGAGGAGGGTCTGGAAATCATCAGCCAGGAGGAGGCCGTGCCCAGCGGCAACCAGGAAGAGGCCGTGCCAAAGCGCCAGCCAGGAGGAGGGTCTGGAAAGCGTCAGCCAGGAGGAGGGTCTGGAAAAAGTCAGCCAGGTGGAGGCCGTGCCCAGCGGCAGCCAGCTGGAGGCCGTGCTCAGCGTCAGCCAGGATGAGGCCGTGCTCAGCGGCAGCCAGGATGAGGCCGTGCCCAGCGTCAGCCAGGAGGAGGCCGTGCCCAGCGTCAGCCAGGAGGAGGCCGTGCCAAAGTGTCAGCCAGGAGGAGGCCGTGCCAAAGCGTCAGCCAGGAGGAGGCCTTGCCAAAGCATCAGCCAGGTGGAGGCCGTTCCCAGCGGCAGCCAGGAGGAGGCCGTGCCCATCGCCAGCCAGGAGGAGGCCGTGCCCATCGCCAGCCAGGAGGAGGCCGTGCCCATCGGCAGCCAGGAGGAGGCCGTGCCCATCGGCAGCCAGGAAGAGGATCTGGAAAGCGTCAGCCAGGAGGGTCTGGAAATGTCAGCCAGGAGGAGGGTCTGGAAAGCGTCAGCCAGGAGGAGGGTCTGGAAAGCGTCAGCCAGGAGGAGGCCGTGCCCAGCGGCAGCCAGGAGGAGGGTCTGGAAAGTGGCAGCCAGGAGGAGGCCGTGTCAGTCAGGAGGAGGCCGTGCCCAGCGTCAGCCAGGAGGAGGCCGTGCCCAGCGGCAGCCAGGAGGAGGTTCTGGAAAGTGGCAGCCAGGAGGAGGCCGTGTCAAGTGTCAGTCAGGAGGAGGCCGTGCCCAGAGGCAGCCAGGAGGTGGCTAGGCCCAGTAGGAGCCCTCGCCCAATCCTAGGTGCCTCCCCTCTGAGGCCCAGGATGAGGACAGTGACGGAGAACGCAGCACTGGGCCTCAGTAGGGATGTCAACCATTTCCTGAGGAGCCCCTCAACTCTGAAGAGGCCTATGCCTGCTTTCTAGCCACCAGGTTGCTGGACTTACAGAAGGACCAATGCCTCCTCGGTGAGGACATTTTTTATGAGGCCCTTCAGAAGGGGTTGAGGGGTCAGCTGAGTGAGGACAGCCACATATATGGGCAAGCCCATCCTCCTCCTCCTCCTCCTCCTCCTCCTCCTCCCTCCTCCTCCCTCCTCCTCCCTCCTCTTCTTGCCACAAGTCCACCACCAGAAGCGCAGCCTCCAAGGAAGGCCGCAGTGAAGAGAAGAAAGTGATGACCTGGGCTCAGAGGACGCAGGCTATGGTAGTGCCACAGCCTGGGGATAGATCTGTCATCTGCGGCTGGTCCTGATCTCTGGCATTCCTGGTCCATATTGTGCTCCCTATTATATGGACTCCTCAAGATCCCAATTTTCTTTTCCACAGGATTGAATTGTGCCCTGGGGGCCAAAAGGTTTCACAAATTCCAAAAGTTTCTCCGGCGTTGCCTTCCTCTTTATTTTGTTACCCGGAATAAATGGAGATTTTATTTTCAGAAAATACTTTCCTTTGTGTTTTATTCAGTTTGTTTGTGAGTAGGTAGGTACATTTCTAAAAGACAATGTCATATTGACGAGGGACACCTACCTCCTCGAGGGGGATAAGAAATACAAGATAATAATGTTATTGTGGTAACATCAAATTCTATGGAGATCCCTAGAAAATAATTCCGAAATCCGAAAATAAATCTTCATGAAATAAAAAATGATAAAAGAGGAGAATGAAGAATAATTGTAAAGATTGTTCTGGAGATCCGACTTCTAACAACTAGAATATAATTCCTGAGAAGAGGAGAAATGATGAAGAAAGAAGAAAAGAATCTGAAGATGGGAGAATGAGCAGCGTGAGGAATGTGCTGTCCAATGGGAACGCTCGATTTACCGCGCCGATCGCTTCCGTCTCCTTCACAGCGTCGGTTCTGGTCCTTCGGAGCGGCGCACAGACCGGCGGAATTCCCGATACGAGTCGCTTCCGTCGGAAATATTTCCAGCATGTTCTATTTCTAGATCCCTCAGAAGAAAAAGAGTCAGATGAGGCCCAAACACCTTCCGATTATCCGACGGAAAGATTCCGTCCGACCTTTTCTGCCGGAAAGTCCGGTCATGTGTACCGGGCATTACAGCAAACAACCCGCTACATAGAGCAAGGTTCAACCTCTTTTCTTCTCATTTTAATGAGTGGCCACGAGTCTTGTTATACTGCTGAGGTCACCAGTCCGATATTTATATATTGTGGGGTCACCAGTCCGATATTTATATATTGTGTGGTTACCAGTCCGGTATTTATATATTGTGGGGTCACCAGTCCGATATTTATATATTGTGTGGTTACCAGTCCGGTATTTATATATTGTGGGGTCACCAGTCCGGTATTTATATATTGTGTGGTTACCAGTCCGGTATTTATATATTGTGGGGTCACCAGTCCAATTTCTATATATTGTGAGGTCACCAGTCTTGAATTTATATATTGTGTGGTTGCCAGTCTTTTATTTATATATTGTGGGGTCACCAGTCCAATATTTATATATTGCGGGGTCACCAGTCCAATATTTATATATTGCGGGGTCACCAGTCCAATATTTATATATTGCGGGGTCACCAGTCCGCTATTTATATATTGTGGGGTCACCAGTCCAATATTTATATACTGTGTGGTCAGCAGTCCGGTATTTATATATTGTGGGGTCACCAGTCTTGTGTTTATATATTGCGGGGTCACCAGTCTTGTATTTATATTTTGTGTGGTCACCAGTCCGGTATTTATATATTGTGGGGTCACCGGTCCGGTGTTTATATACTGTGGGGTCACCAGTCCGGTATTTATATATTGTGGGGTCACCAGTCTTGTATTTATATATTGTGGGGTCACCAGTATGGTATTTATATATTGTGGGGTCACCAGTCCAGTATTTATATACTGTGTGGTCACCAGTCCGGTATTTATATATTGTGGGGTCACCAGTCTTGTATTTATATTTTGTGGGGTCACCAGTCCGGTATTTATATATTGTGTGGTTGCCAGTCCGGTATATATATATTATGGGGTCACTTTATGGTATTAATAATTTTATATATTGTGGGGTCACCAGTCCGGTATTTATATATTGTGGGGTCACCAGTCCAGTATTTATATATTGTGGGGTCACCAGTCCGGTATTTATATAAATTGTGGGGTCACCAGTCCGATATTTATATATTGTGGGGTCACCAGTCCTTCTCCATCCTAGATCCCCCCAGAGGTTCCCCTCCCCCCAGTCTATAGATTACATTCAGAATTTTGCCCCCCAAATACATTATTTTACATCTCTCTACATTGATCCTCATTTGCCATGTGTAGTTGCCCCTCCCCCCATTGATTTGGTCAGATCTTCTTGGAAGGTTTCCACATCGTGCGGAGAAGTTATTGCCCGGCTTGGCTTCTTATCGCAAATACAGAGATTGGACTGTTTCCCCCATCCCCCTCCTCCAGGTCATTTCTGTACAAATTAACCCCTTCAATACCGGCATTTATACTCCTTCCTTTCCAGACCAATGTTCAGCTTTCAGCGCTCTCACACTTTGAATGACAATTACTCAGTCAGGTAACACTGTACACAAACAACATATTTATCATTTTTTTTTCATACACATAGAGATTTCTTTTGGGGTTTTTTTATTTTTTGCGATATAAGTGAAAAAAGAGCGAAAATTTTGAAAAAAAAACCCCACTTTTTTTTTTTTCAAATAACATATTTATTTATATTCAAAGAGTGCATTACACATCATGCATTACTACATCATAGTAGAACAGTTAGAATAGATAATAGAGGGCTGCAGGGACCACCCATCCAGCGGCCCGTTCCAGCAGGCCCCCCCAGGACCGGCAACTGCCAGCCCGGGGGGGGGCCCCCCGCGAACAACCGGGCCGAACCCGTCAGTCAACAAGTGGCATTGCCCACCTCAGGGTCCAGTAGGGTAGCCCCGCACCCAATCATAAACAGCTACCAACAGTATTAACTTCTCATGAGAAACAGCATCTACGAAGTAGTGCGCTAGAGGAGCAACAAGGCACGGAGGAACACCAGCCATGAGGAAAACGGAGAAAGAGACTGGCAGAGAGATATAAGAATACCAAGCAGTTGAGAGAGAAGAAAAACGAGAGCAGAGACGAGAAGGATAGGAAATAAGAGGGGTGAGGGAAATGAGAGAGAGAATAGCATAGGAGAAAAAGAGAAGAGAAAAGAAAAAGGAGGGAGAGGGGAACGTGGGGGAGGAGGGGTAAGGAAAGGCAGGGGGTATAGTTACCATGTGTGGTCCCTGCGGCATTTTCACCTCCGGAGCTCCCGTAAGTTCCAAGGGCTCCAGACCACATCGTGGGCCTCAAGCCTGTCCCGGATCCTGGCGGTCATCCTCTCCATCAACTCCACGTCCTGAACTCTAGCATGGAGTGCTCCGACAGCGGGGGGCAGTACCTTTTTCCAATGTAGGGCTATTAGGCATCTCGCCGCTGTCAGGATATGTCGTGACAATGTCTTGCGGGACTTCGTCAATTTAGGGAAAGGGATACCCAACAAGAAGGTCTTAGGATCCAGAACCACCCGCCGGTCCAAGAGATCCGACAAAAGGTGCCGGACCCCCTCCCAGAAGGGGACCACCAGGGGACATTGCCAAAAAATGTGGAACAACGTGCCTTTGTGAGTCAAGCACCTCCAGCATCTGTCAGAGGTGGTAGGGTAAATGGCGTGAAGGACGTCTGGGGTCATGTACCAGAAAAACAAAATTTTGTACGCGTTCTCCCTGTAGAGCGTGCATAGAGAGCTTTTCGAGGCCTGGGACCATATCGTCTGCCATTGCTCGTCCGTTAACTCCTCCCCCAGCTGTTCCTCCCACCGGAGCATATAAGCATGTCTGCGTACCGAAGCTAACGGGGGTGCATTAAGAATTTTATATATAGCTGATATCAATCCCCTTTGGGCCATGCCCTCTAGGATTATGGTCTCGAAAGCGGAGGGAGGGGAGAATCGCAGGTCAGAGGATATGGTCTGGGCGAAATGCCGTATCTGCAGGTAGCTATAGAAGCTCTGTCTCGGGAGGTCAAATTTGGACTGAAGATCAGCATAAGACAACATTCTCCGCGATCTGGGGTCCACTAAGGTCCCCAGATGGAAGAGGTTCCGGGACGACCACGGGTGGGACATCGCATACGTCAGGCTGTCTGGCATCTTAGGGTGGTACAGGAAGGACGTCAGGAGCGATTTGTCCGAGGACAAGACATGTATCTTAGTAAGCTTGCGCCATAGGCTCTGTAAATGGGACATAGATCCTAGCAGCTGGGTCCGGGGGGTCAACGCTGGAGCGCTCCATAGCATACTGTTAGGATGCACTGGGGCCATCCAGAGCTTCTCAATTTCCGTCCATCGGTTGTACGACCTCTGGGTGAACCAAGAGGTCACTGCCCGGAGCTGAGCTGCCTGGAAATACTTTACAAGATCCGGAAACGCCAATCCCCCGGCTGAGCGAGAGGCTGTCATTACCGAACGAGGGATTCTATGACGCTTGTAATTCCATGTAAAATCAAGCAGGTCTGCCTGTAGTTTTCTCAGGTGGTGAAAAGGTACTGGGATAGGAAGGGTCTGGAAAAGGTAGAGGAGCTTCGGGAGAATCGTCATCTTCACCGAAGCAATCCTACCAAAGAGGGAGATTTGGTGCTTCCGCCATTGGGAAAGTAAGTGCCTAATAGCTCCATACAGGGGCGGGAAGTTTGCCTGATACAGAGATTCAAAGGTCGGGGTGATATGAACCCCCAAGTATTTCAGGGAATCAGTTTTCCAGTGGTACGGAAAAGTGGCTCGGAGATGTTCGACTTCCTGGGGCGGCATATTTACCGGGAGGGCTTCCGATTTGGATGCATTAATTTTATAGCCCGATAGGGCGCTGTAGCGGTCCAACTCCCTATGTAGGTTAGGCAAGGATATCCTGGGCTGGGTCAGGGTGAGAATGACATCGTCCGTGAACAAGGCCACCTTAAATTCCCTGTCCCGAACCGGGACGCCCCTGATATCCGGGTTCCGCCGAATGGACGCCGCCAGGGGTTCCACACAGATAGCAAATAGTAGAGGCGACAGGGGGCAGCCCTGGCGCGTGCCATTAGAGACCGAGAACGCCGAGGATGTAGCGAAGGGGGTTTTAACCTGGGAGGACGGGTTAGAGTAAAGGTGGCGTATGGCCCGCAGAAACGGTCCCCTCATCCCCATGTGTTGCAACGTGGCGAACAGGAAGGGCCACCCCAGTCTATCAAATGCCTTTTCCGCATCTAAACTCAGAAGCAAAGACGGGGTGCCCCCCCTATTCGCCACGTCGACTAAATTTATGACCCTCCTAGTATTGTCGCCGGCTTGGCGGAGAGGGACAAATCCCACCTGATCTTTATGGATGAGGGAGGGGAGGACCCTGTTGAGCCGGAGGGAGAGGAGCTTCGTAAAGATCTTTAGATCTGTATTCAGGAGTGCAATGGGCCTATAATTGGCACAGAGAATGGGGTCCTTATCGGGCTTGGGTATCAGGGTGATGAAGGAGCGTTGCATATCGGGAGGGACCGGGGTATTTAACAAAAACGCATTAAACAATCTGCTCAAGTAAGGAAGCAGAAGGGGCAGAAACGTTTTGTAGTATTCGTAGGGTAAACCGTCCGGGCCCGGGGATTTATGAGCCGGTAGCGACTTGACGGTCAGCTCTATTTCCTCCTCCGTGATGGGCATATTCAGGGAGGCCAGATCCAGGTCTCGGATGCGGGGGATCCCACTGTCTGTCAGATATTGGCGCATGCGCTGGGAGAGCTCCTCCGACAGGGGAGCACTAGGTATATCGTCGCTGTTGTACAACTCCGCGTAAAATTTCGCAAATGTGTCTGCTATCTCCTTAGGGTGAGAGACTACGGTGTTGTTTTTAGATTTAATCTGATGTGGAGTGGATAGAAGGGTTTTATCGTTTAGTTTCCTCGCCAAGAGAGAATGCGCCTTGTTGCCCCTATCGTAATACAGCTGCCTAACCCGCAGAATGGCCTTTTCTACTCGGCGAAGCGCCAGGTCCTTAAGCACCATACGAAGCCTAGTGATCTTCCGGAGGAGTCGCAGTGACGGAGAGGCCTGCATATCCCTTTCTAACTGCCCCAGTTCCCTTTCCGTCCGCAATTTAGCGGCCTCTGCATCCTTCTTTAAAGCAGAAGAAAGAGCCATGCACTTTCCGCGAATGACCGCCTTATGGGCCTCCCACAGAGTGGGGAGAGTAACGTCCGGGGTCGCATTCTCAGCGAAGTAAAGTTTCAGGGTGGAGGTCATTTCCGCCTGTGAGGGGGAATGTTGCAGGAGAAAGGTGTTAAGTTTCCAATTGTAGGGTCTAATTACAGGGGCCGCTAGATCTAATGTCAGCAGGATCGGCGCGTGGTCCGACCATGAAATCGGCAGGATATGGGCCCGGCGGGCCACTCTCAGCGTGGAGTTATTAGTAAAGAAGTAGTCTATGCGGGAGTGCAACTGGTGCGGGGCCGAATAGAACGTGTACTGGCGGTCCGCCGGGTGAAGGGCCCGCCAGACGTCAAAGAGAGCGTGTCTACGGGTCAACTGGCGGAATAGTTTCGAATCCCTAAGAGCTTTAGCAGAGGGAGGCCGGGTCGTCGTCGCCAAACGGTCCGCAATAGCGGAGTGAGCCAGGTTAAAGTCACCCCCCACCACCAAGTAACCATGGTCCGACTTGAACAGACGAGACATGAGTTTGGAAAGAAAGCCATGTTGGCGGACGTTGGGGGCGTACAGGGTGCATAGGGTGATCGGCTGTGAACCCCAGTTGCCTTTAAGAATCAAGAAGCCTCCCCCGGGATCACCATAGTGATCGAGGTAGGTAAAAGGAGCTCCGCGACGTATCAGGATGGCCACGCCGGCCTTCCTGTGAGGGCCCGAGGATAGGTAAGCTAACAGAAAATATCTAGAGGCGAAAGCGAAGGACCCCCCCTTATCAAAGTGTGTCTCCTGGACAAAGACTATATCCGCTCCTGACTGCCTGAATTCCCTAAGTGCCAGATGCCGTTTCCCGTTAGAATTCAGTCCATGGACATTAAGGGACAAAATCTTAGCCATTGGTCATGTCAGGGGGGTGACAGTATAAGCGGAGACTTACCCATATTCCACCATGCAGGACGACCGCCAGGAGCCAGGAGGTTGCTCGTTCCGGAGAAGGGGCCCCAGAGGTAGATCCACGCCGCCCACCAGCCACGACACGGTGAGAGAATAGGGAGGGAAGAGGGAGAAGGAAAAGTAGAAAAGGAGAGAGAGAGAAGAGGTTAGTATCGCACATAAAGGTGTACACAGCAATTAAACAACCATTGTTCATTACAAAATTAAACCATAGGAGACCATGAACAGGCAGATCGCTCAGGTCCAATCGGATTCCCAGGGGGCCACCAGAACCCGAGCCCGTGGGTCGGGCCTGGCGGCCGCATGGGAGTCCAGCCCCCCCCAGCAGGAGGCATAGATAAAGCCGTTGACGTAAGGTGGGGGGGAGCTGAGGGAACGCCCCTGCGACAACAGTCGCCAGGCAGTTCCCAAAATCCCGGATGCAACACCAATGCATCCGGTTAAAAGGGGGGTGACTCAGAGACAGAGAGAAGCCCATGATCTCAATCTCACAGATACATCAGCCTTAAGGAAAACAAAACTCAACATGAAGGCACTTAGTAGGGGGAGAAAAAACAAATAAAAAACGGAAACTCTTGGGGCTGAAAAAAAAAAAAAGGGCAAGTTCGGAGTGTCCGGACATCAGTCCATCGGCCAACCAACAAACAAAACGGGCCACGATCCCTTGCGCCCCGCGGGCCTACGGGATCAAAAAAAAAGAGAAAAAGAAAGTACCCGAAGATTGCCGCCTTGCAGAGCCTCAGCCCTTTCCTTGGCGGGCCGTTTTCTTAGGCGCCTCCCGGTTACGAAGGCGTTGACGGGAGGGGACCTTCTGCCACAGGGTGGGGGCGGAAGGCTGTGCAGCCACGAGATCCCAGTCCGGCAACTGGGGGGGATGAAGCCCCAGATCCTCACAAAAGGAGTGGAGATCCTCCGGGTACCGCAAGGTTGCCGTCTTGCCTTGATGCTTGGCTGTAAGAGCGAACGGATATCCCCAGCGGTATGGAATATGGGCGTCCTGCAACGTGCGGAGCAACGGTTGAAGCAATCTGCGCTTCTGCAGTGTGAGCCAGGATAGGTCTGGGAAGAGCTGGACTTGAATGTCGCGAAAGTTCACCACCCGGGCCAGGCGGGCTTGTCTCATTATGTCCTCTTTGATGTGGAACGAAGTAACTCTACAGATGACGTCCCTGGGGGTAGAGGTCGCACCTTTAGAGCGCAAGGCCCTGTGAGCTCTGTCCATTTCAATAAACTGGGAGGGGGGTTCCCCAAGAAGGTTATTAAATATTTCTTGCAGGATAATCTGGAGATCTTCCGGCCCGTCCGCCTCTGGAATCCCCCTCACCCTTATGTTATGCCGACGCCCCCGGTTATCCAGGTCTTCCACATGACGCTGCATGTCCCTCAAGAGCATTCGATGGTCGGCCCCTTGTGCTTGGGTCCTGTGGATTGCAATTTTAGTTTCCTGTATCTCCTCCTCGGCCATCTCGACCCGATCCGCTAAGTGCTTGAGACCGGAGTGCAACATTTGTATTTCCGATCGACAGGTTGATTTAACATCTTCTATCAATTGCTTAAAGTCCTCCTAAGTGGGGATAGCTTGTAGGTATTGCTGCCACTGTGGGTGTAGGGGCGGAGGGGGCCCTCCAGGGTCAACCCCAGTAGGAATCAGAAGGGGCGGCTGTGGAGAACCATGGGGTCCATAAGCTGTCTCCCGTGAATCTGGGGGGGGCCCAATGTGAGAGTCCCACGCCCCGGGCTGAGGAGGTGGTGACTTCAGGGGGGTCGTGCGGGTCTGCCCCACTACCCATTGCGGGTCCAAGCCTGTACTACGGCTGACAGGGGCCGGGGAGCCACTTCGATGTCGCTGTGGGCCAGGAGCCCTCGTGGAGGACAGTCTCTGGGATTTGGGTGGTGGGGACCGGACTTCTAGGTCCATTCGGGGCTCCGCCACTCCCCCATGTCCCCGCCGAGGCCAGGGCAGTGGGTTTCCCGGAGGGGGGAGGGCTGGGAAGTCAGTGTCCTCAATGGAAGGGGGGGACCCCAGTGAACTAGTGGAGAGGAGGGGGTCCGACGTCGCCCTCAGCAGCCTAGGGAGGTTCCCCGTGCATTGGGTATCCGTAGGGGGGGGGGAGGGGGTCCATGCTCCAGGTACCCCGAGTGCTGATCCAGCCTGGTGCGGCCTCTTGCCCCCCCCCAGGCCTCCCCGCCGTCCTGCTCCCAGTCGGTCGCCCTGCGTGGAGGGGACCGCTGGCCCCACCGCAGCGGGCTCAGATCCCTCAAGGCCTCGCGCTGCTCCGTATGCCGGGGGGGGATGGGTGCACAGACGGCCGGAGTAAGGGGCCTCGTAGTAGGCCTCGGGCCTAGGCTGGCGGTCTGGTACACGGGCGGGAGCGGCACTTCACTCACCGCTGTGGGGGTCCGGTCGGCTGTGCTGGGTGGAGGAGGCGTCCCGTCCTCCGCGATCTCCGCTCGGTGGCCGCTCCACACACTCGAGGCCGGGGATGGGGCCTGTAGCGTCGCCTCCGGCGCGGCCGGCGCCATCTTGGGAGGCCCGCCGGCCGGAGCTTCTGGCGGCGAAAAGTACGTCCGGAGGTCGGCTGCGGGCCCCGGAGGGGCGGCGGAGGGTCCCCTGCTAGCCGTGGATCGGGTGGCCCTCGATCTCCCCATCGGATGGGTGCGGATTGTCCCCCTTTAAGGCCTATGTAGCTGGGCTGATGAGAGAGCTGCCTCAGCAAGCGTCCATGCAGGTCCGCTTCCGGTCACGCCCCCCCCCCCCCCACTTTTTTTATAGTTTCTATTTAGCAAATAAGTCATTTTTGTTCATAAATTGGGGCCAAAATTTCTACTTCTTCATCTCTTTGGTAAAAATAACCAAATCAGTGGATATTATTTTGTCTCTGTGAAAGTTATCGAGTCCACAAGTTGTGGTGCCAATCACTGAACATTGATCACATCTGATCACATCTGATGCACTGACGGCCAATCTCATTTCCTGAGGCTCTGAAATGTCAGGAAACTACAAATACCCCCCAAATCTCCCCTTTATGAAAAGTAGACAGTCCAAGGTATTTAGTAGGAGGCATGGGGAGGTTTTTGAAGTTGTCATTTTTTCCCACAATTCTTGGGAAAAAGAAAAATGTGTTTTTTTTTTTTTACACAATTGTCATATTATCAGGTTATTTATCACGCACAGCATATGCATACAACAAATTACACCCCAAAATACATTCTGCTCCTCCTCCTGAGTATAGCGATACCACATGTGTGAGACTTTTACACAGCCTGACCACATACAGAGGACCAACATTGAGGGAGCACCTTCAGGTGTTCAAGGAGCATAAATGACACCTCTAATTTCCTAACGACCTATTACATTTGTTAAGGCCCCACAGCACCAGGACAATGGAATTGCCCACAAAATGACCCCATTTTGGAAAGCAGACACCCCAATGTGTATTCTATGAGGCATGGGCTGCACATAGGTACTCAGATGGGCTGTGATGGGTGGTGACAGGTCCTCTTTATTGGGGGGTAATCAGTGTGTGAATTGTGTACACTGGGCGGTAATGAGATGTAACCGCAATCTCCTCCTCACATATGATCCGTGTGTGTGGAGGAGAACCCGGCAACATCTCGTTACCGCGGTTTGTTTACATTCTGTGACCGCCTGTGATTGGACACGGCCGGTCACGTGGTAAAGAACTAATTTCATGGGCTCTTTACTGAGATGGGGGTTGGGCTGTGTCAGGGTGACAAGCCGCATCCCCTAGGCGCAGTACATGTGACCGGCTGTGATTGGACACGGCCGGTCACATGTATCGGGGGGTGTGGATGGGGATGGAAACCACACAGATCGGGGATGGGCTGTGTCCGAGGGACACACCTCAACCACGATCGCCGCGCTGCGGGCCCCCGCAGGAGCAGCGAAATACCGAGGCCGTCATATGACTATGGCCGGGTACTGAAGTGGTTAAACAGCATTGGTCCCAGCACAGAACCCTGCGGGACCCCAATACCCACCCCCGACCATTCCGAGTACCCCCCATTTATCACCACCCTCTGAACTCGCCCTTGTAGCCAGTTTTCAATCCATGTACTCACCCCTGTGGTCCATGCCAACCGACCTTCCTTTGTCCAAATACACCACGTCTACGGGCCTTCCTTTATCTAGATACACCACGTCTACGGGCCTTCCTTTATCTAGATACACCACGTCTACGGGCCTTCCTTTATCTAGATACACCACGTCTACGGGCCTTCCTTTATCCAGATACACCCCGTCTACGGACCTTCCTTTATCTAGATACACCACGTCTACGGGCCTTCCTTTATCTACATACACCACGTCTACGGACCTTCCTTTATCCAGATACACCACGTCTACGGGCCTTCCTTTATCCAGATACACCACGTCTACGGACCTTCCTTTATCCAGATACACCACGTCTACGGGCCTTCCTTTATCCAGATACACCACGTCTACGGGCCTTCCTTTATCCAGATACACCACGTCTACGGGCCTTCCTTTATCTAGATACACCACGTCTACGGACCTTCCTTTATCCAGATACACCACGTCTACGGGCCTTCCTTTATCCAGATACACCATGTCTACGGACCTTCCTTTATCCAGATACACCACGTCTACGGGCCTTCCTTTATCCAGATACACCACGTCTACGGGCCTTCCTTTATCCAGATACACCACGTCTACGGGCCTTCCTTTATCCAGATACACCACGTCTACGGACCTTCCTTTATCCAGATACACCACGTCTACGGACCTTCCTTTATCTAGATACACCACGTCTACGGGCCTTCCTTTATCTAGATACACCACGTCTACGGGCCTTCCTTTATCAAGATACACCACATCTACGGGCCTTCCTTTATCTAGATACACCACGTCTACGGGCCTTCCTTTATCTAGATACACCACGTCTACGGGCCTTCCTTTATCTAGATGGCAGCTCACCTTCGCAGTGTGATTTTCAGAATTGGTGTGAACACTCATGTGATCTGATTCTAGGTTGGTCGAAATAATAAGTGTCCTGCTACACTTTGGTGTAGATTTGGTGTGATTTAGACCATACAGATTGAATGGCTCAATTCGCAGTGCTGAAGAATCGCATGTGATTTGAAGAGGAAAGCGGTGCGATTCCTGTTTAGACTGGCATGCTGGTCTCGCACTGCATAGAGTGAAGCGGCTCGGAGTAGCAGAGAAGGACATTTCTTATGTTGAGGGGGATGTCTGGACGGTGGACTTAGAGATTTTCCAGCCTCTAGCTCTCCTCCAATTGCTGTTTTCATGCTGCAGCTGCACGCACACCTATCTAGCAGCATGATGTGTGTGCGCACATCAGGGGGTGGGGTTGGTAGCCCCGGCACAGCAGGGAAGCGGGGATTGGTCAGTTTATAGGGATCTTCAGCACACTGAGGTCCTGTGCTGTTGACTCTGAATCCTCCGGTGAGAATGGTGAGTGGTTGGATCGGCACAGGCAGCTACATAGGCAGTGCAGTTCACCGTGCACCCAACCTGCTGCCGTGGAGGCAGAGCTACCAATATTCAGGAGAGAGAAGTGATTGCCAGCCCCGCATGCAGAATAAAAGTGACCACCCAACTCCTGGACCAGGCAGCCCCAGCGCTGATCGTTGTCACTTGTCCATGCAGAGACCACACTGCAGTCCCTCCAGCTCACCTCTGCCGCATCCTGCAAGGTTGTGACAGAACCGGCCCTGATGGGGCCCCATGTGCACACAGGGCCCCCGAACAGTGCCCAGGGGTGCCCGCTTAATAAGATGGCCCGGGATATGCTATGAGAAGCTTAGAGTGATAAGAGAGGTGGTCATCAATAATGCTAGAGACTGGGTGGGTACCAGGGTAAGTTGTAATCTAAGATTGATTTCAGTGAAAACAGCCTGCCAGTAGGACCCAATCACAGGGCATTCCTAGAACATATGGATATAGGAACCCGGGTGGTGTCTACAACGTGGCCATATGGGGTCTCTTTCAGGGAACAATCTATGCAATTTCTGTAGGGTACAGTATTCAAATTTGACTTGAATCAACTGATTCAACTCCCATGGGAGGCTATGCCCAGAAGTGGGTGTAAATACCTGTCTTTGACAGGTATCTCCACCCCCTTCCCCCTTGAAAGATGCCAATTGTGACACCGGAGTGGGGGAGGGTTCCGATCAGCGGAGGTTCCACTTTAGGGTGGAACCCCGCTTTAAACACAGCAACAAGAGGGGGGGGGGTGGGGGAGAAGGGATGTAGCATTACATTACATTATCTCTCAATGCCACTTTGTCCCCAAGTCTTGTAGACCCATGCTTTGGGAATGTCGCCATCTTGTATATGTCTTTGTCAGCTAAAAGTACATTGTTTATGGAATAAAAGTATATATTTAACCCAGATGGGCCAATAGGTTTAGGTAGCCAGGAACTACTCAGTTTGGGGGCCACTACTTCCGTAAAATTGTAAAAATAAACCCACCCCATCCCAAAAATGGAGAGCATGAACCCCAAACAGTTAACAAGGTAGAACCTAGAGGGACGTGAGCCTGATGTGTTGGCTCACGTAGCAAGCACCTATAATGTACAAGAGATGCTGGCAGTCAGGTAGCACAATGTGCCTGCAGTGATGAAGACTTTTATCCTGAGCAGCAGGAGTATGGCCAGAGCAAAACAAAATGGCCAAACATGACAAGGGCAGTACTAAAACAGCATACCATACAGTACCAGGAGCTAAGCCCCCCCCCCCCCCCAGGGGGTGGTAGTAAGGATCGGCAGTGTATTAAGAACAGTCTCCTGCAAAACAGGGGTACAAAACGTATTCTATGGCAGGGGGCCCCCAACAGGCAACTAGGAACATAAAACAAAAGGAGAAGGGGGTATACCCCTGTGTTACAAACCAATCTGAGACGGAAAGGCAAAATGGTATAGAGTATGAAGGAGTAATCCTCTTCCTCCAGACGGTCAGCGATGGGGAGGCAGGGTGTCAATCCAGGCTGATGCTTCCCGCAGGGATGTAAAAAAGAAAAACGATTTGCCATCTTGAATCCGTAATTGGCCAGGGAACATGACGCTATACTTTATGTTGCAGGCCCGCAATGCTGCCTTCACTTGGTCAAAGGATTTCCTGAGCTTCTGCGTTTCAATAGAGTAATCCGGGAAGATAAGCAGTTTGCTGTTCTGGTAGGCCACGTGCTTCTGGATCCTGGCGACAAGAAGCACCTCATCCCTGTCCTAGAAATTGAGGATTCTTACTATGAGGGGCTCAGGCCTAGGCAGAACCCTGTACGCTCGCTCAACAGATTAAAGTGGAGAAAAGTAAGCGTCTCGTAGCAGGGTGCGCAGCAAGTCCTCCACAAACACTGTAGGTTTATTACCCTCCACTCCCTCTGCCAGCCCCACAATGCAGAGATTTTTTCTCCTGTTGCGCTTCTCCGCATCATCCGCCTTGTACTCCAGTGCTTTGAGTTTGGTTTGTAGGAGTGCTCCGTGATGGTTTCCTCCGCAAGGCCTACTTGGTACTCTGTCTCAGTAACACGGGACCGGAGTTTGTCCACATCCTGCCTCATAACTCCTATTTCCAGCTCCACCACTTCATTCTTTGTAGTTAGCGTAGATTGATATAGTGGAATCACTGACATCTGTGTGTCTTTGGTCGGGGCATGGACCTGAATCCAAAGTAACACCACCTCAGGGGTCCCCAGGCATACAGCTCACAAAGAGCACCATTCCCCTAAATGCCAGGGCCCATAATCAGTGGGCAAGAGGCTAGCATTCAGTCCCCTCCAAAAGCCCCTGTCCTTTGTGAGTCTGTCACGTTTCTCCCCATGAAAGGTTGACTAACAAGGTCCCAGACCTTCACCTGGTCTGGACATGCGTTAGACAGGCAAAGTGAACTCACATAGTCTGCCCGCATGATCTCCTTTCTTGGCTGCAAGGAATAGTTGGCCTCAGTAGGTGTGGGGCCGAGGTCATTTACTCTGTCCGGCTGCCAGCATTTCTCTGGCATGCTGCTAAATGTGTTCTAGCAGTTTCCTGTATCCCCTTTTCAGATGCTGTTCCTTTCTTAGCAAAATGGTCCAGGTCAGGTTTAAGCTCTGAGACCCCTGCAAGACCGAGCATAGCCTCTCTATATTCTCGCAGGTCCTCAAGGGTAGGTTCCCCCCCATCGCCAAACACAAAACGATCGGTAAGGCTCTCCCACAGCAATCCAGGGCCACCAAAGTCATATCCCTCCGGAGAGCATTCTGTTGTCTCCCCTACATATCCCTGCTCTGCGTGCCATTGCAGAGCCCGATAATGATTGTCCAGCTCTATCTCCTGCTGGCCCAGCCTGTCCAACTCAGTCACCCATTGCTCCTGGGGTTTGCTCTCCCAAGAATGCCATCCGCAATGCCCGCTGGTCACTGGCCCGTTGCTCTTGGATTGGAAAGCACTTGCCCTGCTTTATACCAGCGAGCTGGAGGGCTCCAATCCAGAGCTCCACCCGTATCCGCTGCCTGAGCTCCAGGTATTCATCTGCAGACACAGTCCTGGTGTATGCTGAAAGGACGATCCACAGCAGCCCCAGGAACTCTGATCCCAGATCCAGATCTCCGCTGGGGTGACTGAAGTCTGCTATCCGGACCTTGGATACAAGTGGAATTTTGGATGTCCCGGACTGCAGGAAGCGTCCCACTGCTTGCCACCGATGTGACAGATCCTATCCCCCACACTCCGCTTGAGTGCTTCCGTTATATACCACTTCCTCCCACTCTGAATATAGATATCAGATATTCCAACCACTCCCAAGCACAAAACAAGACGAGACTTGCTTAGCTGCTGACATGGACTCTTTATTAGAACCAGAATACAGTATTTATACACTTTTAACACAAGGGGTTAGATAACGAGGTTGGGCTGCTCATGGATACTCCCCCTCCCCTCTAGTAAACACTTAGCAGACAACTATATAATTAGCATGTTAATTAAACAAACAATAGGTGAAATACTCTGTCAAGCCAGACTAGACTCATTTGCATTAAAGAAGACAACAGACAGGTGGCTGGAGTTGATGACATTATTAATATGGCAAATGCATATCCAGAGTCTGTGTGTCTTGGGGGGGCATGGACCTGAATCCAAGTAACACCACCTCAGGGGTCCCCAGGCATGCAGATCACAAAGAGCACCCTTCCCCCAAATGCCAGGGCCCATAATGGATGGGCAAGAGGCTGGCATTCAGTCCCCCCCAAAGGCCTCTGTCACAAGAGGATATTAGTAGTCCCTGCCAGCAGAGCTCTGAAGTACGCAGCCGCTCAGGTGGCCATCTTGGACATGACCACTGTTTAAGACATTTCAATAGGTGTGATAGTTACATAGTTAGTAAGGTTGGATAAAGACACCAGTCCATCAAGTTCAACCTGAGTGAGTGTCTACAATTGTCCCTATCCCTGTACATTGCACACTCACATCGGTCCTTACCCTCAAGGAGCCACAATCCAAGGTCCCCATTCATATACTAGGGGCAAATTTTGGACAGAAGCCAATTAACCTACCTGCATTTCTTTGTAGTGTGGGAGGAAACCCACGCAGGCACAGGGAGAACATGCAAACTCCAGGCAGGTAGTGTCATGGTTGGGATTCAAACCAGCGACCCTTCTTACTGCTAGACGAGAGTGCTAACCACTACACTACTGTGCCGCCCTAATGTGATGGGGAAGAGGAATGAGGGGGATGGGAGGGCGAGGTGTTCTCAGGCCTGGTAGATGGGGGGGAGTTTACAGGCCTGAAACCTTATTACCGGAAAAGACACATGGCGGGGGGGGGAATTCAGACATCCTCTTCCACCTTATACAGCACTGGGGGGTGATGTGTTTCTGCCCGGATTTGAACCGGGGACCTTTCGCCTGGTAGGCAAACGTGATGACCTCTACACTACAGAAACTATCCAGGTCACCCCCCATGTCTGGTCATGTGGTGTGGTGGAGAATGGCTGGACTAGATGATGCTGGACTAGATGATGCTGGACGTCCATGGGGTAGGGGAGAAGCAGGAGGGGGGATGGAGGGGTAGGGGAGAAGCAGGAGGGGGGATGGAGGGGTGAGGGGGGGTGGAGGGAGAGGGGGAGGGAGAGAGGGGGAGATGGAGAATGAAAGGGGGGGTGGGGACGGGGGGGAAGGGGGAGGGAAAGAGGGGGGATGGAGAAAGAAAGAGAGGGGGTTGGGGGGGAGAAGGAAAGACCCCCCTCTTTCCTTCTCCCTCCAACCCCCTCTTTCTTTCTCCATCCCCCCTCTCCCTTTCTCCCTCCACCCTCTTGGAGAAAGAGAGAGAAAAAGGGGGGTGGTAATGGGGGAGGGAAAGAGGGGGGATGGAGAAAGAAAGAGAGGGGGTTGGAGGGAGAAGGAAAGACCCCCCTCTTTCCTTCTCCCTCCAACCCCCCCTCTTTCTTTCTCCATCCCCCCTCTCCCTTTCTCCCTCCACCCTCTTGGAGAAAGAGAGAGAGAGAGAGGGGGGTGGAGGGAGAAGGAAAAAGAGCATGTCTTTGGAGTGTGGGAGGAAACCGGAGTACCCGGAGGAAACCCACGCTGGCACAGGGAGAACATGCAAACTCCAGGCAGATGGAATCGTGGTTTGGAATTGAACCAGCGACTCTATTGCTGCTAGGTGATAGTGCTAACCACTACACCACTGTGCCGCCCACTACACCATTGTACCGCCCACTATACCACTGTGCCGCCTACTACACCAGTGTGCTGCCCTGGAGGGGGATGGAGGAAGAAAGAGAGAAAGCCTAGCCCCCTAGGCCCCCTAGGTCCCCGTTTCCTTGTCCCAACCTCATAGAGCAGCTACCGGTCTCTCTGTAGACGTTCATGGTCCACCAATGATGATATTGAAGAGGAGGACGTTGGTTGTTGCCCAGTCTCAGCCTCATAGTATATCTGCCACTCTCTCTCTAGAGCTTCGTGGACCGCCAATGATAGTGTTGAAGAGGAGGACACGGGTTGTTGTTCAGTCTCAGCCTCATAGAGCAGCTGACACTCTCTCTCTAGAGCTTCGAAATCCGCCAATGATGTCGTTGGAGAGGACACTGGTTGTTGCCCAGTCTCAGCCTCATAGTATATCTGCCACTCTCTCTCTAGAGCTTCGTGGACCGCCAATGATAGTGTTGAAGAGGAGGACACGGGTTGTTGTTCCGTCTCAGCCTCATAGAACAGCTGACACTCTCTCTCTAGAGCTTCGTATTCCTCCAATGATGTCGTTGGAGAGGACACTGGTTGTTGCCCAGTCTCAGCCTCATAGTATATCTGCCACTCTCTCTCTAGAGCTTCGTGGACCGCCAATGATAGTGTTGAAGAGGAGGACACGGGTTGTTGTTCAGTCTCAGCCTCATAGAACAGCTGACACTCTCTCTCTAGAGCTTCGAAATCCGCCAATGATGTCGTTGGAGAGGACACTGGCTGTTGCCCAGTCTCAGCCTCATCGAACAGCTGACACTCTCTCTCTAGAGCTTCGAAATCCGCCAATGATGTCGTTGGAGAGGACACTGGTTGTTGTCCAGTCTCAGCCTCATAGTATATCTGCCACTCTCTCTCTAGAGCTTCGTGGACCGCCAATGATAGTGTTGGAGAGGAGGACACTGGTTGTTGCCCAGTCTCAGCCTCGTAGTATATCTGCCACTCTCTCTCTAGAGCTTCGTGGACCGCCAATGATAGTGTTGAAGAGGAGGACACTGGTTGTTGCCCAGTCTCAGCCTCATAGAACAGCTGACACTCTCTCTCTAGAGCTTCGTATTCCTCCAATGATGGTGTTGGAGAGGAGGACACTGGTTGTTGCCCAGTCTCAGCCTCATAGTATATCTGCCACTCTCTCTCTAGAGCTTCGTGGACCGCCAATGATAGTGTTGGAGAGGAGGAAACTGGCTGTTGCCCAGTCTCAGCCTCATCGAACAGCTGACACTCTCTCTCTAGAGCTTTGAAATCCGCCAATGATGGTGTTGGAGAGGAGGACACTGGTTGTTGTCCAGTCTCAGCCTCATAGAACAGCTGCCACTCTCTCTCTAGAGCTTCGTAATCCGCCAATGATGGTGTTGGAGAGGACACTGGTTGTTGTCCAGTCTCAGCCTCATAGAACAGCTGCCACTCTCTCAGTAGAGTTTCATGGTCTGCCATTGATGATGTTCTAGAGGTGGATTCCGGTTGTTGCCTGGTCTTGCCGTCCTCCGATGATGTTGGAAAGGACAGCGATCGTAGTTGCAGACTCTCACTGACATAGCTGAAGTCCCAGAAGTGATCCTCTTCCTCTTGGTTTATCGGTTTGTCCCGTTCTTCTGTGCACAGAAATTCAGACACTTTTATTATTCTATCCGGTACTTCAAGCAGAATCTGGAAAGAGAAAAAGTCCTTCATTAATATTCCTGATCGATGGTAACAAAGCTTGGTGAACCCCAACGACCCAGTGTGTGGAAAAGTACCCCAAGCAGGCTCATTCAGCCTCCTCTATTGGTCATAAGAAGCATTACATTGCACTAACTCATCCTTCACAAGAATCTGTCTATATCAAAATCATAGAAGGATGTGAAAATTCTGTTAAAAGAATTCCGGCCATGGAAATACCCCCCCTCCCCGCCAGATTTACTCAGGATCCTCACTGATTGGTATACTTACAGATGGTGAATCCAGTGTCGCCCGTGTCTTTCTTGTCTCCACGTCCTTCCAGTTGATGCCTTTAAAGAATGGGTGCCCCCTGAGGTCTTGTACTAGGTATGATCGCAGATTTTGGCTTTTACAGAGGAGCTGTAAAGAAAAAGAAAATACAATTAGAACACTGAAACAATGAGAAGTCTGAGCTCTGAGCTCGCTCCTGTGATGGTGCAGGTTACAAGTAATGTCTGGGCCCTACTTAGCAACATCCTAGCAACGTCTTGGGAGTTTTCAGGTCAGGCTTCTTGTGGTACATAAAAGGCCTACACCTATAGTAAGGGCATTATCTAGCTTTAGTCACAGTGACACATTTTGTGTTTATCTACAGATGACTCCGACCTGCATAGGACGTTTTTCTGGAAATTGTGAACTAACCCTTTCATTGTTCTTAGGGATGTACTAAAAGTCATCTTTCCATTAAATCTCCAACTGCCATGATTTGTTCTCAATGGCGGGTTCAAGGAAATGCTGTCTACTTACTCGGTCAATGAGGTCTTTGAGGTCAGTGTCCATGTCCTCTGGATAACGAGGCGGCTTGATATTCATCGCCACCTGCAACCCATAAGGGCTCTTCTGGTCGGTGTAGAATGGATGTTTTCCCGTGGCCATCTTGTATATTGTTACTCCCAGGGAGTAATAGTCAGCCATTGAATAGTATTCCTGGCGCCGGAAGACCTGTAGAAACATAATAGAGAGAGAAGATGAGCATAAGCTTGTCAGGTTATCCAGGCTAAGGATAGAGGTGACGCCATGCTGGCATAGGTGATGGAGGAATCTTTATCTTACCTCTGGGGCCATATAAGTTAGTGTCCCCACACATCCTTTAATCCTCCTAGAAGATGAGACGTTCGTTGCGGCCAAGCTGAAATCCGCAATTCTGATGTAGCCATTGCGGTCCAGTAAGATGTTCTCCGGCTTGATATCTCTGTGGACAACCCCAGAAGAATGCAGGTACTGCAGGCCGCACACAAGTTCCGCGGTGAGATATCTGATGGAAAAAGAAAAATATGCATTAGAACTGAAAATCCTTACAAATCAAAGTGATATATAGTATATATGTGTATGGATGGACAGGTTCAGTGGTCAGCCACCCCTGACTGCAGCGTGTCCCAGTCATTATACTTACCTTAAGATTTGGACATCAAATGGAGCAACATCGATCAGTTCCTGGAGGTTCCCGCCATTCAAGTGCTCCAGTACAATGGCCAGATAAGTCTGTGAGAAAAGAAGAGAGAAAGGTTACATTGTAGACATTGAAAATTTCCCTTTGGTGGAGGAAGAAATACGCACACAATGCAGTGTGGGATCTCCTCTCAGAAGATGAAAGAAATGGAAAGATAAAAGGACACTTACCTTTGTTTGGAATGCTCCATACAGATGTGTAATATATGGACTTCCTCCGGTTTGTTGCAGCACATCAACCTCTGTAAAGATACTATGTACAGCATCATTGAGTACTTTCCTTTTCTTAATGAACTTCACTGCCAGCTTATTAGTAGTGGCAGGATGGGAGGCCAACATTACCTTCCCGGAAGCCCCCTGTCCAAGAATTCCATGGAAAGTGAAGTTTTCCATGGATAGCTTACATGACTTCTCCATTATGTCACCACTACATGGGACTGATAGAGATGTCCAATGGTTTGTGGTGCTGCTAGGTGTTGGAGAACACCAAGACATTTGATTGTGAATGGAAGTCGTTGAGTCAATCTCCTTGTCCTCCGTGACTGATGGAGTGACTTCGACCTCTTTGTCCTCCATGCTTGATGGAGTGACTTCAATCTTCTTGCCCTCCATGACTGATGGAGGGGCTTCAATCTCCTTGCCCTCCATGCTTGATGGAGGGGCTTCAATCTCCTTGCCCTCCATGCTTGATGGAGGGGCTTCAATCTCCTTGCCCTCCATGACTGATGGAGGGGCTTCAATCTCCTTGCCCTCCATGCTTGATGGAGGGACTTCAATCTCCTTGTCCTCCATGCTTGATGGAGGGGCTTCAATCTCCTTGTCCTCCATGGTTGTTGCGATTTTCTCGCTCTTGCTGGTATATGGAACTCGTATGGTCGGTTCCCTGAGGTTAAGGGATTCATCATTTCCACCTAAAGAGAGAAAAAATGGTCAGATCATTTATTAATGTTAGACAGAATCTGTGGACATTTAAATGTTATTCTTTTACATATAAAAGTGAATGTCATCTGCATCATTAGAATCTTATGTTACATGATTTGTTCTATGTTTACCATCCATGGACAATATGGTGGTTCTCCAGTCCCTGGAGGTCCTTCGTTTCAGAACAAGGAATCTGATGGGGACACCTGCTGTGGAGGGATCTGATGGGGACACCTGCTGTGGAGGGATCTGATGGGGACACCCGCTGTGGGGGGAATCTGATGGCACCTGCTGTGGGGGGAATCTGATGGGAATACCTGCTGTGGGGGGAATCTGATGGGGACACCTGCTGTGGGGGAATCTGATGGGGGACACCCACTGTGGAGGAAATCTGATGGGGGACACCTGCTGTGGAGGGATCTGATGGGGACACCCACTGTGGAGGGAATCTGATGGGGGACACCTGCTGTGGGGGGAATCTGATGGGGACACCCGCCGTCTAGGAATTTGATGGAGGAATTTGATGGGGACACAGCATATATCTCCTCTAATAGTACATACAGTATATATCTCCTCTAATAGTACATACAGTATATATCTCCTCTATCTGGTATTCTCAGAGTGGATTGGAGATTTTGCTCTCTAATCATATAGTTGGTTAATTATATTTATTATTGTATAGAGATATTTAAGAAAAAAAATGACCTTTTTTAAAAACTTTACATATTAACTAAATTATACACCACAAATTTTAAGGTCATTAATTAATTAATCTAAACTATAATCAGCCAACTAATTGCTTATGAAAATAATCATTAGTTGAAGCCCCACTGTGTGTATATTATATTACAACGCATGTCACCCCTCCCCCCACATAAATATATATACTGTATATACGGGAGTATAAGCCGAGGTACCTGATTTTACGACAAAAAACTAGGAAAACGTATTGACTTGAGTATAAGCCGAGATGAACAATGCCCATTTGCAGCAATAAGTCCCCCGAAATTTCAAACTCGGCAGTTAAGGGTCCCTAGAAGCCCCCTATCTGCAGCCAACATTTGGGGTCTCTGGAAATTACATTGCTGCAGATGGACACAGTTGACCAAATTTGGGGCCCCGTACCTCGGGGCCACTTAGTGCTAGGAGCCCCAGCTTTGTTGCACGTTGTAGTGCTCGTTCCACTGTGTTTGCACACCAAATTTGGTGCTCCTAGCACCAAGTGGCCCAGAGATACGGGGCCCTAAAGTAGGTATGGAAAATGTCATTCTATGCTGCAGAAAAGTGCTTGACTGGAGTAATCCGAGGCTCGGCTTATACACGAGTATATACAGTATATATATATATATATATATATATATATATATATATATATATATATATATATATATATAAATACACACATATATCACCCCGCATGTCACCCCCCCCACATATATATATATATATATATATATATATATAATATATATATTTAATATATATATATATATATATATATATATATATATATATATATATATATATATATATATTAAAATTTATAAATATTACTAACCAATAGCGAAGCTTGGTGGGAATTTCAGGTGCTGGAACATCCAGAGTCCCAGCATGACAATTATATTTCCTTCTTTGTTGGTGTTCAGAAGGTTCCGTATCTGACAAACGTTCATCATCCGAAACAGACACATTATTCTGTTATCAAATAATGAGCAAAAACTGCAGAGAATACAAAACTCCGTCCTTCTACCTCCAATCTCTATCGCAGTCTGAGGACCAACTGACGCTGCTGCCAGATATCATCACTTGGCTCCTCCCACTGCCGCCGATGACATCACCTGACTCCTCCCACCGCTGCCTTGCATGGACGTGCTAACCGTTTATGCAAATGAGGCACCTGGGGTTGCGTTGCCATGGCAACAACTGACCTCACTCTATGTGACTGCATTGTAATAATTATATATATATATATATCACCCTAATATTTATATATATATATATATATAATCACCACAATAATAATATATATATATAAGCGGGGATGGGGGAGGCGGTAAATATGTTATGAATGGTGATGAGTTGTTTAATTTATTGATCATATTTGGGTTGGAGGTTTGGATGTTATAGCGCCCCCTGTACCCCATTAAATCTAAGATTTATATTGCTAGGGGGAGGGTACAATTACTATCATATCACAATGATTGGGAGGGGGAGGGGGGTCACTTATTTCTGGTATATATTATATATCCAGTACCAGCCAATAATCCTCCTCCATTACCCGACCATTCCTCACTATACACACCTCTGATTGCCAATAGAACTATCAAACCCCCCACCATACAATATATGTTATATCACTTTATTACCCCCCATAAGAAAGAAACATCTGTCTGTATAATCACGGGGGGGGGGGGGGAACACCAATGTTGGTCGTTATAATTGCTACCAGTGACCCCAATGTTGGGAGTTATAATTGCTACCAGTGACCCCAATGTTGAGGGTTATATTTACTACCAGTGACTCCAATGTCGAGGGTTATAATTGCTACCAGTGACCCCAATGTTGGGGGTTATAATTGCTACCAGTGACCCCAATGTTGGGGGTTATAATTGCTACCAGTGACCCCAATGTTAGGGGTTATAATTGCTACCAGTGACTCCAATGCTGGCGTTATATTTGCTGCCAGTGACCCCAATATCTGTGGTTATAATTGCTTCCAGTGACCCCAATGTTGGAGTCATAATTGGTGCTAGTGACCCCAATTTTGGGGGTTATAATTGCTGCCAGTGACCCCAATGTTGGGGGTTATAATTGCTACCAGTGACCCCAATGTTGGGGGTTATAATTGCTACCAGTGACCCCAATGTTGGAGTCATAATTGGCATCAGTGACCACAATTTTGGGGGTTATATTTGCTTCCAGTGACCCCATGTTCGGGGTTATAATTGCTACCAGTTACCTCAATGTTGGGGGGTTATAATAGCTACCAGTAACCCCAATGTTTGGGATCATAATTGTGGCCAGTGACCCCCAAAGATTTGAGTTATGATTGCTTCCAGTGACCCCAACATTGGGGGTTATAATAGCTACCAGTAACCCCAATGTAGGGGTGTATAATTGCTGCCTTTGACTCTTCTGTTGGGGTTTATAATTGTTGCCAATAACCCCAATGTTGGTGGTTATAATTCCTTCCAGTAACACCAATGATGGGGGTTATAATTGCTGCCTGTGATCCTAATGTAGCGCCTATAACCCGTTGCAGGGTGGACTGGACTGAATGGGCTTACCGGTTACCTTCTCTCGGCCTGCTCCTCCACATCTAGGGGTTCCCAGGGTGGACACCCAACGACTTGTACACTGACACAGATATAGTCCTTTCAAAAGGTTTTATTTTGCAGTAGAACTTTCACAAAACACAGTCTCTTAGGGAACAGAGGGCACGGGGTGAAGAACTCAGGTACCTTGAACTGCTGGTTGTAACAAAGTCTCTACTTCCACCCAGAGAGTAGCTACTCGCAGCTGGGCACTTCAAGGCTGAACAGACCTCTAGCCAGAGATCATGGCTGTCGGCACGTTGACTCAAAACTTGAACAATCAACTGAAGATAAACAGGAACCTTTTTCCTCCGTACCTGGAACGTCTCCAGCTTCATTTGAGGTACTGGAAAAGTGCGGACTCGTCAATGTCCTTCCCAACTCAGTAACCAGGCACTTCTCAGGATTCCACTTGTCGGCCCTCCTCCGAAGAGTCCTCCCCCGATCACTTGCATGAGCTGTGGTGTCTCTCCAAGCCGAGAGCACACCCGGACACCCAGACACTCTGAATCCTCCCTCAGTTACAGCTCCTCGGACCAGCAGGTTGCGAGACTTGGGAACAGACAAATCCTCACCCCAGACCAGAAGGGTATATCAGGGGCCACTGATAGGAACATGCTGTGGGATGTCAGACACCCTGGGACCGGGACCCCTCACGGGTTCCCCCATCCTGGAACCAGAATAGACCACACGGGTCTCACGAACAACTCCGGAACCCCGAACACGTGACCCACACCTGCTTAAGTACCCCCTCCCAAACTCCTCAGCAGGCCTGGCACTCCCGCTGATTGGCTCAGAGAGGTCCGATACCCAAACATCCAACCAGACCTGGTTCTAGCCTGTCATGTGCACCTCACCGCTCACATGACCAGGCAGAATATCAATAATGGCCTGGCCAGACTGGTTTTAGGCTTACCTACACGATTACCCCTCAGTACTGTAAGGTCCTGAGACAAAAACTAAATTTACAATGCGTGTGGCATTTGATCCCAAATGTCATCTGCTACAAAAGCAAAGCGCCGTATCTGGCCCCCGGGCCACGGAGACCACTGCTTTACACCATTGTTACATAGAGATTCAGCTGCTCAATATTTATGGATCTAGCCAATGTTTTGGCCATCACTGAAGGCAACCTCTCTACTTATATATCTTTCTCGTCACTCGCTCAGTTTGAATTGCTCAGGTTTCTGTACGGTTAAGTGTATGTAAAACCAGTTTCTTTTTCCTGGTGCCAACATTGTAGCATATGTGTCATGGTGCTACTCACAGTGAACCCTCAGGCGAGCAGGTGACACGGGATCCCCCGGGGCGTGGAATCTAAGAGTCAGCCGGTGTTCTGTCAGGGACCCTCTCACGAAGGTTTAGATTAGCTGCGTGCTAACCCCAGGTCACGACCCCGGGTTCACCCTGCTCGCTAGGTTAGTACCCGAAGACACTGTAGAGAAGGATGGATGGATGAAGCAAGGAAAGTCAGGTAGTGAGCCAAGGTCAGGGCGGGCTGCAGACAACGTAATCAGAACAAGCCGGGTCGGTACACAGGAGATCAGATCACGAGAAGACAGGTAAACAGGTTACACAGGGGAGTTAGGAACAAACGTTGCTCAAGCAACCAGTAGCAGCGGCAGCCAGGAGGAGGCCGTGCCCAGCGGCAGCCAGGAGGAGGCCGTGTCCAGCGGCAGCCAGGAGGAGGCCGTGCCCAGCGGCAGCCAGGAGGAGGCCGTGCCCAGCGGCAACCAGGAGGAGGGTCGGGAAAGCGTCAGCAAGGAGGAGGGTCTTGAAAGCATCAGGCAGGAGGAGTGTCTTGAAAGCGTCAGCCAGGAGGAGGGTCTTGAAAGCGTCAGCCAGGAGGAGGGTCTGGAAAGCGTCAGCCAGGAGGAGGGTCTGGAAAGCGTCAGCCAGGAGGAGGGTCTGGAAAGCGTCAGCCAGGAGGAGGGTCTGGAAATCGTCAGCCAGGAGGAGGGTCTGGAAAGCGTCAGCCAGGAGGAGGGTTTGGAAAAAGTCAGCCAGGTGGAGGCCGTGCCCAGCGGCAGCCAGCTGGAGGCCGTGCTCAGCGGCAGCCAGGATGAGGCCGTGCTCAGCGGCAGCCAGGATGAGGCCGTGCCCAGCGTCAGCCAGGAGGAGGCCGTGCCAAAGCGTCAGCCAGGAGGAGGCCGTGCCAAAGCATCAGCCAGGTGGAGGCCGTTCCCAGCGGCAGCCAGGAGGAGGCCGTGCCCATCGCCAGCCAGGAGGAGGCCGTGCCCATCGGCAGCCAGGAGGAGGCCGTGCCCATCGGCAGCCAGGAAGAGGATCTGGAAAGCGTCAGCCAGGAGGGTCTGGAAAGCGTCAGCCAGGAGGAGGGTCTGGAAAGCGTCAGCCAGGAGGAGGGTCTGGAAAGCGTCAGCCAGGAGGAGGCCGTGCCCAGCGGCAGCCAGGAGGAGGGTCAGGAAAGTGGCAGCCAGGAGGAGGCCGTGTCAGTCAGGAGGAGGCCGTGCCCAGCGTCAGCCAGGAGGAGGCCGTGCCCAGCGGCAGCCAGGAGGAGGTTCTGGAAAGTGGCAGCCAGGAGGAGGCCGTGTCAAGTGTCAGTCAGGAGGAGGCCGTGCCCAGAGGCAGCCAGGAGGTGGCTAGGCCCAGTAGGAGCCCTCGCCCAATCCTAGGTGCCTCCCCTCTGCCTTACCACCAAAAGGCCCAGGATGAGGACAGTGACGGAGAACGCAGCACTGGGCCTCAGTAGGGATGTCAACCATTTCCTGAGGAGCCCCTCAACTCTGAAGAGGCCTATGCCTGCTTTCTAGCCACCAGGTTGCTGGACTTACAGAAGGACCAATGCCTCCTCGGTGAGGACATTTTTTATGAGGCCCTTCAGAAGGGGTTGAGGGGTCAGCTGAGTGAGGACAGCCACATATATGGGCAAGCCCATCCTCCTCCTCCTCTTCCTCCTCCTCCTCCTCCTCCTCCTCCCTCCTCTTCTTGCCACAAGTCCACCACCAGAAGCGCAGCCTCCAAGGAAGGTCGCAGTGAAGAGAAGAAAGTGATGACCTGGGCTCAGAAGACGCAGGCTATGGTAGTGCCACAGCCTGGGGATAGATCTGTCATCTGCGGCTGGTCCTGATCTCTGGCATTCCTTGTCCATATTGTGCTCCCTATTATATGGACTCCTCAAGATCCCAATTTTCTTTTCCACAGGATTGATTTGTGCCCTGGGGGCCAAAAGGTTTCACAAATTCCAAAAGTTTCTCCGGCGTTGCCTTCCTCTTTATTTTGTTACCCGGAATAAATGGAGATTTTATTTTCAGAAAATACTTTCCTTTGTGTTTTATTCAGTTTGTTTGTGAGTAGATAGGTACATTTCTAAAAGACCATGTCATATTGACGAGGGACACCTATCTTCTTCATGAAATAAAAAATGATAAAAGAGGAGAATGAAGAATAATTGTAAAGATTGTTCTGGAGATCCGACTTCTAACAACTAGAATATAATTCCTGAGAAGAGGAGAAATGATGAAGAAAGAAGAAAAGAATCTGAAGATGGGAGAATGAGCAGCGTGAGGAATGTGCTGTCCAATGGGAACGCTCGATTTACCGCGCCGATCGCCTCCGTCTCCTTCACAGCGTCGGTTCTGGTCCTTCGGAGCGGCGCACAGACCGGCGGAATTCCCGATACGAGTCGCTTCCGTCGGAAATATTTTCAGCATGTTCTATTTCTAGATCCCTCAGAAGAAAAAGAGTCAGATGAGGCCCAAACACCTTCCGATTATCCGACAGAAAGATTCCGTCCGACCTTTTCTGCCGGAAAGTCCGGTCATGTGTACCGGGCATTACAGCAAACAACCCGCTACATAGTGCGAGGTTCAACCTCTTTTCTTCTCATTTTAATGAGTGGCCACGAGTCTTGTTATACTGTTGGGGTCACCAGCCGATATTTATATATTGTGGGGTCACCAGTCCGATATTTATATATTGTGGGGTCACCAGTCCGATATTTATATATTGTGGGGTCACCAGTCCGATATTTATATATTGTGTGGTTACCAGTCCGGTATTTATATATTGTGGGGTCACCAGTCCGGTATTTATATATTGTGTGGTTACCAGTCCGGTATTTATATATTGTGGGGTCACCAGTCCAATTTTTATATATTGTGAGGTCACCAGTCTTGAATTTATATATTGTGTGGTTGCCAGTCTTTTATTTATATATTGTGGGGTCACCAGTCCGGTATTTATATATTACGGGGTCACCAGTCCAATATTTATATATTGCGGGGTCACCAGTCCAATATTTATATATTGCGGGGTCACCAGTCCGCTATTTATATATTGTGGGGTCACCAGTCCGATATTTATATACTGTGTGGTCAGCAGTCCAGTATTTATATATTGTGGGGTCAACAATATGGTATTTATATATTGTGGGGTCACCAGTCTGGTATTTATATATTGCGGGGGTCACCAGTCTTGTATTTATATTTTGTGTGGTCACCAGTCCGGTATTTATATATTGTGGGGTCACCAGTCCGGTGTTTATATACTGTGGGGTCACCAGTCCGGTATTTATATATTGTGGGGTCACCAGTCTTGTATTTATATATTGTGGGGTCACCAGTATGGTATTTATATATTGTGGGGTCACCAGTCCAGTATTTATATACTGTGTGGTCACCAGTCCAGTATTTATATATTGTGGGGTCACCAGTACAGTATTTATATATTGTGGGGTCACCAGTCCAGTATTTATATACTGTGTGGTCACCAGTCCGGTATTTATATATTGTGGGGTCACCAGTCTTGTATTTATATTTTGTGGGGTCACCAGTCCGGTATTTATATATTGTGTGGTTGCCAGTCCGGTATATATATATTATGGGGTCACTTTATGGTATTAATAATTTTATATATTGTGGGGTCACCAGTCCGGTATTTATATATTGTGGGGTCACCAGTCCAGTATTTATATATTGTGGGGTCACCAGTCCGGTATTTATATAAATTGTGGGGTCACCAGTCCGATATTTATATATTGTGGGGTCACCAGTCCTTCTCCATCCTAGATCCCCCCAGAGGTTCCTTCCCCCCAGTCTATAGATTACATTCAGATTTTTGCCCCCCAAATACATTATTTTACATCTCTCTACATTGATCCTCATTTGCCATGTGTAGTTGCCCCTCCCCCCATTGATTTGGTCAGATCTTCTTGGAAGGTTTCCACATCCTGCGGAGAAGTTATTGCCCTGCTTGGCTTCTTATCGCAAATACAGAGATTGGACTGTTTCCCCCATCCCCCTCCTCCAGGTCATTTCTGTACAAATTAACCCCTTCAATACCGGCATTAATACTCCTTCCTTTCCAGACCAATGTTCAGCTTTCAGCGCTCTCACACTTTGAATGACAATTACTCAGTCAGGTAACACTGTACACAAACAACATATTTATCATTTTTTTTTCATACACATAGAGATTTCTTTTGGGGGTTTTTTATTTTTTGCGATATAAGTGAAAAAAGAGCGAAAATTTTGAAAAAAAAACCCCACTTTTTTTATAGTTTCTATTTAGCAAATAAGTCATTTTTGTTCATAAATTGGGGCCAAAATTTCTACTTCTTCATCTTTTTGGTAAAAATAACCAAATCAGTGGATATTATTTTGTCTCTGTGAAAGTTATCGAGTCCACAAGCTGTGGTGCCAATCACTGAACATTGATCACATCTGATCACATCTGATGCACTGACGGCCGATCTCATTTCCTGAGGCTCTGAAATGACAGGAAAGTACAAATACCCCCCAAATCTCCCCTTTATGAAAAGTAGACAGTCCAAGGTATTTAGTAGGAGGCATGGGGAGGTTTTTGAAGTTGTCATTTTTTTGCCACAATTCTTGGGAAAAAGAAAAATGTGTTTTTTTTTTTTTGTTTTTTTTTTACACAATTGTCATATTATCAGGTTATTTATCACGCACAGCATATGCATACAACAAATTACACCCCAAAATACATTCTGCTCCTCCTCCTGAGTATAGCGATACCACATGTGTGAGACTTTTACACAGCCTGACCACATACAAAGGACCAACATTGAGGGAGCACCTTCAGGTGTTCAAGGAGCATAAATGACACCTCTAATTTCCTAACGACCTATTACATTTGTTAAGGCCCCACAGCACCAGGACAATGGAATTGCCCACAAAATGACCCCATTTTGGAAAGCAAACACCCCAATGTGTATTCTATGAGGCATGGGCTGCACATAGGTACTCAGATGGGCTGTGATGGGTGGTGACAGGTCCTCTTTATTGGGGGGTAATCAGTGTGTGAATTGTGTACACTGGGCGGTAATGAGATGTAACCGCAATCTCCTCCTCACATATGATCCGTGTGTGTGGAGGAGAACCCGGCAACATCTCGTTACCGCGGTTTGTTTACATTCTGTGACCGCCTGTGATTGGACATGGCCGGTCACGTGGTAAAGAACTAATTTCATGGGCTCTTTACTGAGATGGGGGTTGGGCTGTGTCAGGGTGACAAGCCGCATCCCCTAGGCGCAGTACATGTGACCGGCTGTGATTGGACACGGCCGGTCACATGTATCGGGGGGTGTGGATGGGGATGGAAACCACACAGATCGGGGATGGGCTGTGTCCGAGGGACACACCTCAACCACGATCGCCGCGCTGCGGGCCCCCGCAGGAGCAGCGAAATACCGAGGCCGTCATATGACTATGGCCGGGTACTGAAGTGGTTAAACAGCATTGGTCCCAGCACAGAACCCTGCGGGACCCCAATACCCACCCCCGACCATTCCGAGTACCCCCCATTTATCACCACCCTCTGAACTCGCCCTTGTAGCCAGTTTTCAATCCATGTACTCACCCCTGTGGTCCATGCCAACCGACCTTCCTTTGTCCAGATACACCACGTCTACGGGCCTTCCTTTATCTAGATACACCACGTCTACGGGCCTTCCTTTATCTAGATACACCACGTCTACGGGCCTTCCTTTATCTAGATACACCACGTCTACGGGCCTTCCTTTATCCAGATACACCACGTCTACGGGCCTTCCTTTATCTAGATACACCACGTCTACGGACCTTCCTTTATCTAGATACACCCCGTCTACGGACCTTCCTTTATCTAGATACACCACGTCTACGGGCCTTCCTTTATCTAGATACACCACGTCTACGGGCCTTCCTTTATCTAGATACACCACGTCTACGGGCCTTCCTTTATCCAGATACACCCCGTCTACGGACCTTCCTTTATCTAGATACACCACGTCTACGGGCCTTCCTTTATCTACATACACCACGTCTACGGACCTTCCTTTATCCAGATACACCACGTCTACGGGCCTTCCTTTATCCAGATACACCACATCTACGGGCCTTCCTTTATCTAGATACACCACATCTACGGGCCTTCCTTTATCCAGATACACCACGTCTACGGGCCTTCCTTTATCCAGATACACCACGTCTACGGGCCTTCCTTTATCTAGATACACCACGTCTACGGGCCTTCCTTTATCCAGATACACCACGTCTACGGGCCTTCCTTTATCTAGATACACCACGTCTATGGGCCTTCCTTTATCCAGATACACCACGTCTACGGGCCTTCCTTTATCTAGATACACCACGTCTACGGGCCTTCCTTTATCTAGATACACCACGTCTACGGGCCTTCCTTTATCTAGATACACCACATCTACGGGCCTTCCTTTATCCAGATACACCACGTCTACAAGCCTTCCTTTATCAAGATACACCACGTCTACGGGCCTTCCTTTATCTAGATACACCACATCTACGGACCTTCCTTTATCCAGATACACCACGTCTACGGGCCTTCCTTTATCTAGATACACCACGTCTACGGGCCTTCCTTTATCTAGATACACCACATCTACGGACCTTCCTTTATCCAGATACACCACGTCTACGGGCCTTCCTTTATCTAGATACACCACGTCTACGGGCCTTCCTTTATCTAGATACACCACGTCTACGGGCCTTCCTTTATCCAGATACACCAAATCTACGGACCTTCCTTTATCCAGATACACCACGTCTACGGGCCTTCCTTTATCTAGATACACCACGTCTACGGGCCTTCCTTTATCTAGATACACCACGTCTACGGGCCTTCCTTTATCTAGATACACCACGTCTACGGGCCTTCCTTTATCTAGATACACCACGTCTACGGGCCTTCCTTTATCTAGATACACCACGTCTACGGGCCTTCCTTTATCTAGATACACCCCGTCTACGGGCCTTCCTTTATCTAGATGGCAGCTCACCTCCGCAGTGTGATTTTCAGAATTGGTGTGAACACCCATGTGATCTGATTCTAGGTTGGTCGAAATAATAAGGGTCCTGCTACACTTTGGTGTAGATTTGGTGTGATTTAGGCCATACAGATTGAATGGCTCAATTCGCAGTGCTGAAGAATCACATGTGATTTGAAGAGGAAAGCGGTGCGATTCCTGTTTAGACTGGCATGCTGGTCTCGCACTGCATAGAGTGAAGCGGCTCGGAGCAGCAGAGAAGGACATTTCTTATGTTGAGGGGGATGTCTGGACGGTGGACTTAGAGATCTTCCAGCCTCTAGCTCTCCTCTAATTGCTGTTTTCATGCTGCAGCTGCACGCACACCTATCTAGCAGCATGCTGTGTGTGCGCACATCAGGGGGTGGGGTTGGTAGCCCCGGCACAGCAGGGAAGCGGGGATTGGTCAGTTTATAGGGGTCTTCAGCACACTGAGGTCCTGTGCTGTTGACTCTGAATCCTCCGGTGAGAATGGTGAGTGATTGGATCGGTACAGGCAGCTACATAGGCAGTGCAGTTCACCGTGCACCCAACCTGATCTCGTGGAGGCAGAGCTACCAATATTCAGGAGAGAGAAGTGATTGCCAGCCCCGCATGCAGAATAAAAGTGACCACCCAACTCCTGGACCAGGCAGCCCCAGCGCTGATCCTTGTCACTTGTCCATGCAGAGACCACACTGCAGTCCCTCCAGCTCACCTCTGCCGCATCCTGCAAGGTTGTGACAGAACCGGCCCTGATGGGGCCCCATGTGCACACAGGGCCCCCCCGAACAGTGCCCAGGGGTGCCCGCTCAATTAGATGGCCCGGGATATGCTATGAGAAGCTTAGAGTGATAAGAGAGGTGGTCATCAATAATGCTAGAGACTGGGTGGGTACCAGGGTAAGTTGTAATCTAAGATTGATTTCAGTGAAAACAGCCTGCCAGTAGGACCCAATCACAGGGCATTCCTAGAACATATGGATATAGGAACCCGGGTGGTGTCTACAACGTGGCCATATGGGGTCTCTTTCAGGGAACAATCTATGCAATTTCTGTAGGGTACAGTATTCAAATTTGACTTGAATCAACTGATTCAACTCCCATGGGAGGCTATGCCCAGAAGTGGGTGTAAATACCTGTCTTTGACAGGTATCTCCACCCCCTTCCCCCTTGAAAGGTGCCAATTGTGACACCGGAGTGGGGGAGGGTTCTGATCAGCGGAGGTTCCACTTTAGGGTGGAACCCCGCTTTAAACACAGCAACAAGAGGGGGGGGGATGGGGGAGAAGGGATGTAGCATTACATTACATTATCTCAATGCCACTTTGTCCCCAAGTCTTGTAGACCCATGCTTTGGGAATGTCGCCATCTTGTATATGTCTTTGTCAGCTAAAAGTACATTGTTTATGGAATAAAAGTATATATTTAACCCAGATGGGCCAATAGGTTTAGGTAGCCAGGAACTACTCAGTTTGGGGGCCACTACCTCCGTAAAATTGTACAAATAAACCCACCCCATCCCAAAAATGGAGAGCATGAACCCCAAACAGTTAACAAGGTAGAACCTAGAGGGACGTGAGCCTGATGTGTTGGCTCACGTAGCAAGCACCTATAATGTACAAGAGATGCTGGCAGTCAGGTAGCACAATGTGCCTGCAGTGATGAAGACTTTTATCCTGAGCAGCAGGAGTATGGCCAGAGCAAAACAAAATGGCCAAAAATGACAAGGGCAGTACTAAAACAGCATACCATACAGTACCAGGAGCTAAGCCCCCCCAGGGGGTGGTAGTAAGGATCGGCAGTGTATTAAGAACAGTCTCCTGCAAAACAGGGGTACAAAACGTATTCTATGGCAGGGGGCCCCCAACAGGCAACTAGGAACATAAAACAAAAGGAGAAGGGGGTATACCCCTGTGTTACAAACCAATCTGAGACGGAAAGGCAAAATGGTATAGAGTATGAAGGAGTAATCCTCTTCCTCCAGACGGTCAGCGATGGGGAGGCAGGGTGTCAATCCAGGCTGATGCTTCCCGCGGGGATGTAAAAAAGAAAACCGATTTGCCATCTTGAATCCGTAATTGGCCAGGGAACATGACGCTATACTTTATGTTGCAGGCCCGCAATGCTGCCTTCACTTGGTCAAAGGATTTCCTGAGCTTCTGCGTTTCAATAGAGTAATCCGGGAAGATAAGCAGTTTGCTGTTGTGGTAGGCCACGTGCTTCTGGATCCTGGCGACAAGAAGCACCTCATCCCTGTCCTAGAAATTGAGGATTCTTACTGTGAGGGGCTCAGGCCTAGGCAGAACCCTGTACGCTCGCTCAACAGATTAAAGTGGAGAAAAGTAAGCGTCTCGTAGCAGGGTGCGCAGCAAGTCCTCCACAAACACTGTAGGGTTATTACCCTCCACTCCCTCTGCCAGCCCCACAATGCAGAGATTTTTTCTCCTGTTGCGCTTTTCCGCATCATCCGCCTTGTTCTCCAGTGCTTTGAGTTTGTTCTGTAGGAGTGCTCCGTGATGGTTTCCTCCGCAAGGCCTACTTGGTGCTCTGTCTCAGTAACACGGGACCGGAGTTTGTCCACATCCTGCCTCATAACTCCCATTTCCAGCTCCACCACTTCATTCTTTGTAGTTAGCGTAGATTGATATAGTGCAATCACTGACATCTGTGTGTCTTTGGTCGGGGCATGGACCTGAATCCAAAGTAACACCACCTCAGGGGTCCCCAGGCATACAGCTCACAAAGAGCACCATTCCCCTAAATGCCAGGGCCCATAATCAGAGCGCAAGAGGCTAGCATTCAGTCCCCTCCAAAAGCCCCTGTCCTTTGTGAGTCTGTCACGTTTCTCCCCATGAAAGGTTGACTAACAAGGTCCCAGACCTTCACCTGGTCTGGACATGCGTTAGACAGGCAAAGTGAACTCACATAGTCTGCCCGCATGATCTCCTTTCTTGGCTGCAAGGAATAGTTGGCCTCAGTAGGTGTGGGGCCGAGGTCATTTACTCTGTCCGGCTGCCAGCATTTCTCTGGCATGCTGCTAAATGTGTTCTAGCAGTTTCCTGTATCCCCTTTTCAGATGCTGTTTCTTTCTTAGCAAAATGGTCCAGGTCAGGTTTAAGCTCTGAGACCCCTGCAAGACCGAGCATAGCCTCTCTATATTCTCGCAGGTCCTCAAGGGTAGGTTCCCCCCCATCGCCAAACACAAAACGATCTGTAAGGCGCTCCCACAGCAATCCAGGGCCACCAAAGTCATATCCCTCCGGAGAGCATTCTGTTGTCTCCCCTACATATCCCTGCTCTGCGTGCCATTGCAGAGCCCGATAATGATTGTCCAGCTCTATCTCCTGCTGGCCCAGCCTGTCCAACTCAGTCACCCATTGCTCCTGGGGTTTGCTCTCCCAAGAATGCCATCTGCAATGCCCGTTGGTCACTGACCCGTTGCTCTTGGATTGGAAAGCACTTGCCCTGCTTTATACCAGCGAGCTGGAGGGCTCCAATCCAGAGCTCCACCCGTATCCGCTGACTGAGCTCCAGGTATTCATCTGCAGACACAGTCCTGGTGTATGCTGAAAGGACGATCCACAGCAGCCCCAGGAACTCTGATGCCAGATCCAGATCTCCGCTGGGGTGACTGAAGTCTGCTATCCGGACCTTGGATACAAGTGGAATTTTGGATGTCCCGGACTGCAGGAAGCATCCCACTGCTTGCCACCGATGTGACAGATCCTATCCCCCACACTCCGCTTGAGTGCTTCCGTCATATACCACTTCCTCCCACTCTGAATATAGATATCAGATATTCCAACCACTCCCAAGCACAAAACAAGACGAGACTTGCTTAGCTGCTGACATGGACTCTTTATTAGAACCAGAATACAGTATTTATACACTTTTAACACAAGGGGTTAGATAACGAGGTTGGGCTGCTCATGGATACTCCCCCTCCCCTCTAGTAAACACTTAGCAGACAACCATATAATTAGCATGTTAATTAAACAAACAATAGGTGAAATACTCTGTCAAGCCAGACTAGACTCATTTGCATTAAAGAAGACAACAGACAGGTGGCTGGAGTTGATGACATTGTTAATATGGCAAATGCATATCCAGAGTCTGTGTGTCTTGGGGGGGCATGGACCTGAATCCAAGTAACACCACCTCAGGGGTCCCCAGGCATGCAGATCACAAAGAGCACCCTTCCCCCAAATGCCAGGGCCCATAATGGATGGGCAAGAGGCTGGCATTCAGTCCCCCCCAAAGGCCTCTGTCACAAGAGGATATTAGTAGTCCCTGCCAGCAGAGCTCTGAAGTACGCAGCCGCTCAGGTGGCCATCTTGGACATGACCACTGTTTAAGACATTTCAATAGGTGTGATAGTTACATAGTTAGTAAGGTTGGATAAAGACACCAGTCCATCAAGTTCAACCTGAGTGAGTGTCTACAATTGTCCCTATCCCTGTACATTGCACACTCACATCGGTCCTTACCCTCAAGGAGCCACAATCCAAGGTCCCCATTCATATACTAGGGGCAAATTTTGGACAGAAGCCAATTAACCTACCTGCATTTCTTTGTAGTGTGGGAGGAAACCCACGCAGGCACAGGGAGAACATGCAAACTCCAGGCAGGTAGTGTCATGGTTGGGATTCAAACCAGCGACCCTTCTTACTGCTAGACGAGAGTGCTAACCACTACACTACTGTGCCGCCCTAATGTGATGGGGAAGAGGAACGAGGGGGATGGGAGGGCGAGGTGTTCTCAGGCCTGGTAGATGGGGGGGAGTTTACAGGCCTGAAACCTTATTACCGGAAAAGACACATGGCGGGGCGGAATTCAGACATCCTCTTCCACCTTATACAGCACTGGGGGGTGATGTGTTTCTGCCCGGATTTGAACCGGGGACCTTTCGCCTGGTAGGCAAACGTGATGACCTCTACACTACAGAAACTATCCAGGTCACCCCCCATGTCTGGTCATGTGGTGTGGTGGAGAATGGCTGGACTAGATGATGCTGGACTAGATGATGCTGGACGTCCATGGGGTAGGGGAGAAGCAGGAGGGGGGATGGAGGGGTGAGGGGGGGTGGAGGGAGACGGGGAGGGAGAGAGGGGGAGATGGAGAATGAAAGGGGGGGTGGGGACGGGGGGGAAGGGGGAGGGAAAGAGGGGGGATGGAGAAAGAAAGAGAGGGGGTTGGGGGGAGAAGGAAAGACCCCCCTCTTTCCTTCTCCCTCCAACCCCCTCTTTCTTTCTCCATCCCCCCTCTCCCTTTCTCCCTCCACCCTCTTGGAGAAAGAGAGAGAAAAAGGGGGGTGGTAATGGGGGAAAGAAAGAGGGGGGATGGAGAAAGAAAGAGAGGGGGTTGGAGGGAGAAGGAAAGACCCCCCTCTTTCCTTCTCCCTCCAACCCCCCCTCTTTCTTTCTCCATCCCCCCTCTCCCTTTCTCCCTCCACCCTCTTGGAGAAAGAGAGAGAGAGAGGGGGGTGGAGGGAGAAGGAAAAAGAGCATGTCTTTGGAGTGTGGGAGGAAACCGGAGTACCCGGAGGAAACCCACGCTGGCACAGGGAGAACATGCAAACTCCAGGCAGATGGAATCGTGGTTTGGAATTGAACCAGCGACTCTATTGCTGCTAGGTGATAGTGCTAACCACTACACCACTGTGCCGCCCACTACACCATTGTACCGCCCACTATACCACTGTGCCGCCTACTACACCAGTGTGCTGCCCTGGAGGGGGATGGAGGAAGAAAGAGAGAAAGCCTAGCCCCCTAGGCCCCCTAGGTCCCCGTTTCCTTGTCCCAACCTCATAGAGCAGCTACCGGTCTCTCTGTAGACGTTCATGGTCCACCAATGATGATATTGAAGAGGAGGACGTTGGTTGTTGCCCAGTCTCAGCTTCATAGTATATCTGCCACTCTCTCTCTAGAGCTTCGTGGACCGCCAATGATAGTGTTGAAGAGGAGGACACGGGTTGTTGTTCAGTCTCAGCCTCATAGAGCAGCTGACACTCTCTCTCTAGAGCTTCGAAATCCGCCAATGATGTCGTTGGAGAGGACACTGGTTGTTGCCCAGTCTCAGCCTCATAGTATATCTGCCACTCCCTCTCTAGAGCTTCGTGGACCACCAATGATAGTGTTGAAGAGGAGGAAACTGGTTGTTGCCCAGTCTCAGCCTCATCAAATAGGTGACACTCTCTCTCTAGAGCTTCGTATTCCTCCAATGATGGTGTTGGAGAGGAGGACACTGGTTGTTGCCCAGTCTCAGCCTCATAGAACAGCTGACACTCTCTCTCTAGAGCTTCGAAATCCGCCAATGATGTCGTTGGAGAGGACACTGGTTGTTGTCCAGTCTCAGCCTCATAGTATATCTGCCACTCCCTCTCTAGAGCTTCGTGGACCGCCAATGATAGTGTTGAAGAGGAGGAAACTGGTTGTTGCCCAGTCTCAGCCTCATCAAATAGGTGACACTCTCTCTCTAGAGCTTCGTATTCCTCCAATGATGGTGTTGGAGAGGAGGACACTGGTTGTTGCCCAGTCTCAGCCTCATAGAACAGCTGACACTCTCTCTCTAGAGCTTCGTATTCCTCCAATGATGGTGTTGGAGAGTAGGACACTGGTTGTTGCCCAGTCTCAGCCTCGTAGTATATCTGCCACTCTCTCTCTAGAGCTTCGTGGACCGCCAATGATAGTGTTGGAGAGGAGGAAACTGGCTGTTGCTCAGTCTCAGCCTCATCGAACAGCTGACACTCTCTCTCTAGAGCTTTGAAATCCGCCAATGATGGTGTTGGAGAGGAGGACACTGGTTGTTGTCCAGTCTCAGCCTCATAGAACAGCTGCCACTCTCTCTCTAGAGCTTCGAAATCCGCCAATGATGTCGTTGGAGAGGACACTGGTTGTTGTCCAGTCTCAGCCTCATAGTATATCTGCCACTCTCTCTCTAGAGCTTCGTGGACCGCCAATGATAGTGTTGGAGAGGAGGAAACTGGCTGTTGCTCAGTCTCAGCCTCATCGAACAGCTGACACTCTCTCTCTAGAGCTTTGAAATCCGCCAATGATGGTGTTGGAGAGGAGGACACTGGTTGTTGTCCAGTCTCAGCCTCATAGAACAGCTGCCACTCTCTCTCTAGAGCTTCGTAATCCGCCAATGATGGTGTTGGAGAGGACACTGGTTGTTGTCCAGTCTCAGCCTCATAGAACAGCTGCCACTCTCTCAGTAGAGTTTCATGGTCTGCCATTGATGATGTTCTAGAGGTGGATTCCGGTTGTTGCCTGGTCTTGGCGTCCTCCGATGATGTTGGAAAGGACAGCGATCGTAGTTGCAGACTCTCACTGACATAGCTGAAGTCCCAGAAGTGATCCTCTTCCTCTTGGTTTATCGGTTTGTCCCGTTCTTCGGTGCACAGAAATTCAGACACTTTTATTATTCTATCCGGTACTTCAAGCAGAATCTGGAAAGAGAAAAAGTCATTCATTAATATTCCTGATCGATGGTAACAAAGCTTGGTGAACCCCAACGACCCAGTGTGTGGAAAAGTACCCCAAGCAGGCTCATTCAGCCTCCTCTATTGGTCATAAGAAGCATTACATTGCACTAACTCATCCTTCACAAGAATCTGTCTATATCAAAATCATAGAAGGATGTGAAAATTCTGTTAAAATAATTCCGGCCATGGAAATACCCCCCCTCCCCGCCAGATTTACTCAGGATCCTCACTGATTGGTATACTTACAGATGGTGAATCCAGTGTCGCCCGTGTCTTTCTTGTCTCCACGTCCTTCCAGTTGATGCCTTTAAAGAATGGGTGCCCCCTGAGGTCTTGTACTAGGTATGATCGCAGATTTTGGCTTTTACAGAGGAGCTGTAAAGAAAAAGAAAATACAATTAGAACACTGAAACAATGAGAAGTCTGAGCTCTGAGCTCGCTCCTGTGATGGTGCAGGTTATAAGTAATGTCTGGGCCCTACTTAGCAACATCCTAGCAAAGTCTTGGGAGTTTTCAGGTCAGGCTTCTTGTGGTACATAAAAGGCCTACACCTATAGTAAGGGCATTATCTAGCTTTAGTCACAGTGACACATTTTGTGTTTATCTACAGATGACTCCGACCTGCATAGGACGTTTTTCTGGAAATTGTGAACTAACCCTTTCATTGTTCTTAGGGATGTACTAAAAGTCATCTTTCCATTAAATCTCCAACTGCCATGATTTGTTCTCAATGGCGGGTTCAAGGAAATGCTGTCTACTTACTCGGTCAATGAGGTCTTTGAGGTCAGTGTCCATGTCCTCTGGATATTGAGGCGGCTTGATATTCATCGCCACCTGCAACCCATAAGGGCTCTTCTGGTCGGTGTAGAATGGATGTTTTCCTGTGGCCATCTTGTATATTGTTACTCCCAGGGAGTAATAGTCAGCCATTGAATAGTATTCCTGGCGCCGGAAGACCTGTAGAAACATAATAGAGAGAGAAGATGAGCATAAGCTTGTCAGGTTATCCAGGCTAAGGATAGAGGTGACGCCATGCTGGCATAGGTGATGGAGGAATCTTTATCTTACCTCTGGGGCCATATAAGTTAGTGTGCCCACGCATCCTTTAATCCTCCTAGAAGATGAGACGTTCGTTGCGGCCAAGCTGAAATCCGCAATTCTGATGTAGCCATTGCGGTCCAGTAAGATGTTCTCCGGCTTGATATCTCTGTGGACAACCCCAGAAGAATGCAGGTACTGCAGGCCGCACACAAGTTCCGCGGTGAGATATCTGATGGAAAAAGAAAAATATGCATTAGAACTGAAAATCCTTACAAATCAAAGTGATATATAGTATATATGTGTATGGATGGACAGGTTCAGTGGTCAGCCACCCCTGACTGCAGCGTGTCCCAGTCATTACACTTACCTTAAGATTTGGACATCAAATGGAGCAACATCGATCAATTCCTGGAGGTTCCCGCCATTCAAGTGCTCCAGTACAATGGCCAGATAAGTCTGTGAGAAAAGAAGAGAGAAAGGTTACATTGTAGACATTGAAAATTTCCCTTTGGTGGAGGAAGAAATACGCACACAATGCAGTGTGGGATCTCCTCTCAGAAGATGAAAGAAATGGAAAGATAAAAGGACACTTACCTTTGTTTGGAATGCTCCATACAGATGTGTAATATATGGACTTCCTCCGGTTTGTTGCAGCACATCAACCTCTGTAAAGATACTATGTACAGCATCATTGAGTACTTTCCTTTTCTTAATGAACTTCACTGCCAGCTTATTAGTAGTGGCAGGATGGGAGGCTAACATTACCTTCCCGGAAGCCCCCTGTCCAAGAATTCCATGGAAAGTGAAGTTTTCCATGGATAGCTTACATGACTTCTCCATTATGTCACCACTACATGGGACTGATAGAGATGTCCAATGGTTTGTGGTGCTGCTAGGTGTTGGAGAACACCAAGACATTTGATTGTGAATGGAAGTCGTTGAGTCATTCTCCTTGTCCTCCGTGACTGACGGAGTGACTTCAATCTCCTTGCCCTCCATGCTTGATGGAGGGGCTTCAATCTCCTTGCCCTCCATGCTTGATGGAGGGGCTTCAATCTCCTTGCCCTCCATGCTTGATGGAGGGGCTTCAATCTCCTTGCCCTCCATGCTTGATGGAGGGGCTTCAATCTCCTTGCCCTCCATGCTTGATGGAGGGGCTTCAATCTCCTTGCCCTCCATGCTTGATGGAGGGGCTTCAATCTCCTTGCCCTCCATGCTTGATGGAGGGGCTTCAATCTCCTTGTCCTCCATGCTTGATGGAGTGACTTCAATCTTCTTGTCCTCCATGCTTGATGGAGTGACTTCAATCTTCTTGTCCTCCATGACTGATGGAGTGACTTCAATCTCCTTGCCCTCCATGCTTGATGGAGGGGCTTCAATCTCCTTGCCCTCCATGCTTGATGGAGGGACTTCAATCTCCTTGTCCTCCATGGTTGTTGCGATTTTCTCGCTCTTGCTGGTATATGGAACTCGTATGGTCGGTTCCCTGAGGTTAAGGGATTCATCATTTCCACCTAAAGAGAGAAAAAATGGTCAGATCGTTTATTAATGTTAGACAGAATCTGTGAACATTTAAATGTTCTTCTTTTACATATAAAAGTGAATGTCATCTGCATCATTAGAATCTTATGTTACATGATGTGTTCTATGTTTACCATCCATGGACAATATGGTGGTTCTACAGTCCCTGGAGGTCCTTCGTTTCAGAACAAGGAATCTGATGGGGACACATGCTGTGGAGGGATCTGATGGGAATACCTGCTGTGGAGGGATCTGATGTGGACACCCGCTGTGGAGGAATCTGATGGGGACACCCACTGTGGAGGGAATCTGATGGGGACACCCACTGTGGAGGGATCTGATGGGGACACCCACTGTGGAGGGATCTGATGGGGACACCCGCTGTCTAGGAATTTGATGGAGGAATTTGATGGGGACACAGCATATATCTCCTCTAATAGTACATACAGTATATATCTCCTCTAATAGTACATACAGTATATATGTCCTCTAATAGTACATACAGTATATATCTCCTCTATCTGGTATTCTCAGAGTGGATTGGAGATTTTGCTCTCTAATCATATAGTTGGTTAATTATATTTATTATTGTATAGAGATATTTAAGAAAAAAAATGACCTTTTTTTAAAAACTTTACATATTAACTAAATTATACACCACAAATTTTAAGGTCATTAATTAATTAATCTAAACTATAATCAGCCAACTAATTGCTTATGAAAATAATCATTAGTTGAAGCCCCACTGTGTGTATATTATATCACAACGCATGTCACCCCCTCCCCCCCACATATATATATATATATATATATATATACACACTGTATATACTGGAGTATAAGCCGAGGTACCTGATTTTACGACAAAAAACTAGGAAAACGTATTGACTTGAGTATAAGCCGAGATGAACAATGCCCATTTGCAGCAATAGGTCCCCCGAAACTTCAAACTCGGCAGTTAAGGGTCCCTAGAAGCCCCCTATCTGCAGCCAACATTTGGGGTCTCTGGAAATGACATTGCTGCAGATGGACACAGTTGACCAAATTTGGGGCCCCGTACCTCGGGGCCACTTAGTGCTAGGAGCCCCAGCTTTGTTGCACGTTGTAGTGCTCGTTCCACTGTGTCTGCACACCAAATTTGGGGCTCCTAGTACCAAGTGGCTCCGAGATACGGGGCCCCAAAGTAGGTTTAGAAAATGTAATTCTCTGCTGCAGAAAAGTGCTTGACTGGAGTAATCCGAGGCTCGGCTTATACTCGAGTATATACAGTGTATATATATATATATATATATATTTATTTATTTATATATATATATTTATATATATATATGTGTGTGTGTGTGTGTGTGTGTGTGTGGGGGGAGGGGGTGAGGTGTGGAGTGATATATGTGTGTAATATATATATATATATATATATATATATATATATATATATATATATATATATATATATATAATATATTACACACATATATCACTCCGCATCTCACCCCCTCCCCCCACAGATTATATATATATATATATATATATATATATAAATATATATATATATATATATATATATAAAAATATATATATAAAATGTATATGTATGAATGTATATATATAATGTATATGTATGTATGTATATAAATAAATATTACTAACCAATAGCGAAGCTTGGTGGGAATTTCAGGTGCTGGAACATCCAGAGTCCCAGCATGACAATTATATTTCCTTCTTTGTTGGTGTTCAGAAGGTTCCGTATCTGACAAACGTTCATCATCCGAAACAGACACATTATTCTGTTATCAAATAATGAGCAAAAACTGCAGAGAATACAAAACTCCGTCCTTCTACCTCCAATCTCTATCGCAGTCTGAGGACCAACTGACACTGCTGCCAGATATCATCACTTGGCTCCTCCCACCGCTGCCGATGACATCACCTGACTCCTCCCACCGCTGCCTTGTATGGATGTGCTAACCGTTTATGCAAATGAGGCACCTGGGGTTGCGTTGCCATGGCAACAACTGACCTCACTCTGTGACTGCATTGTAATAATTATATATATATATATATATATATATATATATCACCCCAATAATAATATATATCCTAATATTTGTATATATATATTTCACCCCAATAATTATATATATATATATATATATCACCCCAATAATAATATATATCCTAATATTTGTATATATATATTTCACCCCAATAATTATATATATATATATATATATATATCACCCTAATATTTATATATATATATATATATATTGTGGCAGCACGCAGGTAAAGTCACCTGGTTGTATCCAGGATGGGAAATATGTGTGTCCTAGATTCAGGCTTTATGCAGACTTGTACAATTAGAGGGGAAGAGTTAATGAGCCCAGCTGAAGTAAGTGGGCTCATTAAGACCTCTACAAAAAACCCCAACATGCTTAGGGAGATGCTCCATCCTGGAACCAGTTTTGTGTTGTATAGACTGGGGAGTGTGACACCTGTTCTGTGCGGTGAGTTAACGCCTGTGTGGCAAACCTCTACAACAGAGACAGGGACTGGTGCTGCACAAGGCTGCACTCAGTTGTTAGATAGGGAATCTAAGTGTGTAGTTAGAGGTCAAGCTGACCAAGGATTTATTTTCATGTTTTATTTTTGTTTGGCTGTTATATGTTTCACTGCATGTAGCATAAATAAACCGCATCTTTTGTTTTTTTGCATCTACAACGCTGTCTGCTGTGCCTGATTTTGTGTTGTGAACCCATCCAGGGGGTCACACACACCCGCTGCCGAGCTAACCCCTCACAGTTGGTGGAGAATTTTGGCAGTTTTTTTTTTAAGGCCAGCATGGAGGAGATACTGAGACAGCTGGCTCTAGCAAATGCAAATCAGCAGCAAACAAATGCGGGTTTACAAAAGAGCCTTGCAGCTCAGCAACAAGCCCAGCAGCAGGCAAATGCAAATCAGCAGCAGGCAAATGCAAATCAGCAGCAGGCAAATGCAAATCAGCAGCAGGCAAATGCAAATCAGCAGCAGACAAATGCAACTTTGCAGCGGAGTCTGGAAGCTCAGCAACAAGCCCAGCAGCAATCTGAAGCCCGCTTTATAGACCTGTTGCAGAAGCAAGAGCAGAATTTTCAATAGAAAATAGAGACATTAATACAGCAACGTCCGCAGACCAATGAAGCAAGTGGGTACAATAATACCGCATCCTTTGGTGTCAGCCGTTTACTGACAAAAATGACTGGAGAGGATGATCCGGAGGTGTTTTTGACCACATTTGAAAGGACTGCTGAAAGGGAAAAGTGGCCTAAGGAGCAGTGGGCTGGACTGGTGGCCCCTCTGTTAACTGGGGAATCGCAGAAAGCTTATTATGACCTAGAGCCTGACCAAGAAAAAGACTATGTGGTAATAAAAACAGAAATATTGGCGTGGCTGGGTGTCACCCTGGCCGTCCGGGCTCAGCGTGTGCATAATTGGACTTTTCAGGTTGGAAAACCCCCCAGATCTCAAATGTATGATCTTATTCACCTGAACAGGAAGTGGCTGCAGCCAGAGATTTTGACCGCACCAAACATTGTGGAACGTGTTGTTATGGATAGTTTCCTGAGAGCTCTTCCTACTGCCATCCAAAAATGGGTAAGCCATGGAGACCCAGAAAATGCCGATAAACTTGTGGATCTGGTTGAGAGGTACTTGGCTACAGAGAACCTGACCACCTCTTCCAGGGACTCACGGACTTTCCACCCTAAGACCAGATCATCCCCAGTGGCGGGTAAGATGACTCCAAGGGGTGAGGGTGGAGAGGGTGGGAGTTCTACCTAAGGTCTGGCGGGAGCAGCCCAGGAAGCCCAGGCTGCAAGAGGCAGCGAAAAAGATTATTTGCTACCGCTGCCGGCAAGAGGGACATATTGCAGCCAATTGCCCCGTTGTGGATGAGCCTATGCAATGTGACTTTATAAGGGAGAGACGTCAGTCACTGTTTGCAACAGTTGCATGCACTGCCATTCGGGGACCTGAGAGACATTTATGTAAAATGTGTATTAATGGTAGACATGTTGATGTGTTGCTAGATTCAGGTAGCCTGGTAACATTGATAAAAGCTGAATTAGTTACTACAGAGGTCTCTGGGAAGAACAGGGTGGCTGTTATTTGTGTGCATGGGGACACCCGAGAGTATCCTGTAACTTCAGTGTTTTTTGAGACCCCCCAAAGGTAACCTCTCTCATCAGGTGGGGTTAGTGTCTCAGTTACCACATGATGCTATTGTGGGAAGGGATTTTCCAAAGTTCTGGGAACTCTGGAATTGTCCTGAGCCCTCACTGGTGCCCCTATAAACCAGGAAGATGACCAGAATTCCTCTGGGGGTGGTGAGGACTCTCCTGAAATTCCCTTGTCGGGATTGGCGGGGGAAACTCGAGAAACTGGGGAGGAGCCAACATCCTCAGAAGAAAACATGCCGTCTGTGGAGTTTTCAGATCTTGAGGTTCACAGGGAAAATTTTGCCACAGAACAGTTAAAAGAACCCACCCTAATAAAGGCACGGGAAAATGTGGTGAAAATAGATGGCGAGTTAGTGAACCCAGATAAGACTTGCCCTTATCCTTACTTCACTATGGAAAGGGACCTGCTGTATCGAGTGGCTCAAAGGGCAGAAGAAACCATTGAGCAACTTGTAGTGCCCAAACCTTACAGGAAGTTGGTGTTAGAATTGGCTCATGGGCACATTCTGGGAGGTCATCTGGGGACAGAGAAAACCAGAGAGAGGGTACTGCAGAGATTCTATTGGCCTGGGGTCATGAAGGAAACAGAAAATGATTGTTCCTCCTGCCCTGTGTGTCAGAAGTCGGCACCTATGCCACATTTCCGTAACCCGCTGGTACCTCTTCCTATCATTGAGGTCCCCTTTGAAAGGATCGCAATGGATTTGGTAGGTCCGATAATGAAGTCCGCTAGGGGGCATCAGTACATTTTGGTTATATTGGACTATGCCACCCGTTATCCGGAAGCAATTCCTCTTCGAAATACCTCGGCCAAAACCATAGCCAAAGAGCTATCTCTTGTTTTTAGCCGTGTGGGTATTTGTAAGGAACTGCTTACGGACTAAGGTACACCCTTTATGTCCAGGGTTATGAAAGAACTATGCAAGTTGTACAAAGTGACACAATTGCGTACATCTGTGTATCACCCCCAAACAGATGGGTTGGTTGAAAGATTCAACAAAACCCTAAAACAAATGTTAAAGAAGGTGGTGGATAGAGATGGAAAGAATTGGGACTGTCTAATACCCTATCTGATGTTTGCCATTAGGGAGGTACCCCAATCCTCTACGGGTTTCTCACCCTTCGAGTTGCTCTATGGGAGACACCCAAGAGGGCTGCTGGATATCGCCAAGGAAACTCGGGAAAATTAGAGTTCTCCTCACAGGAGTGTGATTGAGCATGTCGCCCTGATGCAAGATAGAATTGCACAGGTAATGCCAATCGTAAAGGAACATTTAACCCAAGCGCAGTTAGCACAGCAGAGAGTGTACAACCGTGGGGCCAAGACCCGTACTTTTTCCCCGGGGGATAGGGTCTTGGTGCTAGTCCCTACGGTTGAAAGCAAATTTCTGGCCAAATGGCAAGGTCCATACGAAGTAATTGAAAAAATTAGTGAGGTGAACTACAGGGTTAGACAGCCAGGAAGGCGAAAGCCGGAGCAGATCTATCACGTCAATCTGCTGAAAGCCTGGAGGGATAGGGAATCCCTAGTCGCAGAGACTTTGTCACAAGCACAGCCTGACTGCTTAGTTCCTGAGGTATCGGAGGTATCGAAAGCCCAACAACAGGAGGTTAAAGAGTTTGTACTTCGTAACAAAGAGATTTTCTCTGAGCTGCCGGGACAAACATCTGGCGTAGAGCATGACATTATCACCCCGCCAGGAGAAAGGGTAAAACTAAAACCTTATAGAATACCAGAGGCCCGACGGGAGGCAATACATGGGGAGGTTCAAAGGATGCTGGAATTGGGTGTGATAGAGGAGTCCCAGAGTGACTGGTCCAGTGCTATCGTACTAGTGCCCAAACCTGATGGGAGCTGGCGGTTTTGTAACGATTTTCGACAATTGAATAAAGTTACAAAATTTGACACCTACCCCATGCCGCGTATAGATGAGTTGATTGACCGGCTGGGAACAGCCCGATATATGACAACTCTTGATCTCACCAAAGGGTATTGGCAAATTCCCCTGGCCGAGTCGGCCAAGGAGAAAACTGCGTTTGTAACCCCAGATGGGGCATTCCAATATAAGAGAATGCCGTTTGGGTTACAGAATGCACCGGCAACATTCCAGCGGAAAATGGATAAGATTCTGAGGCCCCATCAGAAATATGCTGCAGCTTACCTGGATGATGTGATTATCCATAGCACAGACTGGGTCTCACATTTGCCAAAAGTACAAGCAGTCCTAGACTCTATCCAGGAAGCTCGGTTTACGGCCAATCCAAAGAAGTGTACCATTGGACAGGAGGAGGCCAAATATCTTGGGTACACTATTGGGAGGGGGGTGATAAAACCCCAAGTCAATAAAGTCGAGGCCATACAGAGTTGGCCACGTCCCAACAGCAAGAAACAGGTACGAGCCTTTCTGGGAATCGCTGGCTATTATCGACGCTTCATTCCCCATTTTGCTTCTCAGGCTGTGCCCCTCACCAACCTGACAAAAGGGAAAGAGTCGGTTATGGTTAAATGGTCCCCAGAGGCTGAAGAAGCATTTCAGTCCTTAAAAACAGCCTTATGTAGCCAGCCAGTGTTGTACTCACCAGACTTCTCTAAGGACTTTGTTGTACAAACTGATGCATCAGACGTTGGGTTAGGAGCAGTGTTATCCCAGGTCTGGAACGGGGAAGAGCACCCAGTCATTTACCTCAGCAGGAAGTTGAAGTCCCATGAGGTAAATTACTCCACGATTGAGAAGGAATGTTTAGCAGTGAAGTGGGCTCTAGATTCCCTTCGGTACTATCTGCTAGGTAGGCACTTTGACCTGGTGACTGATCACGCTCCTTTAAAGTGGATGGCTCAGAACAAGGAGACCAATAGAAGGGTAAATAGGTGGTTCCTGGCCCTACAGGAATTTAACTTTACAGTTAAGCATCGCCCTGGTGTTAAAATGGGGAATGTGGATGCTTTGTCTCGGATACATGCGTGTCTGGCTGCTTGTGTTACAACCCCAAGGTTGAAACAAGAGGGGGGGGTATGTGGCAGCAGGCAGGTAAAGTCACCTGGTTGTATCCAGGATGGGAAATATGTGTGTCCTAGATTCAGGATTTATGCAGACTTGTACAACTAGAGGGGAAGAGTTAATGACCCCAGCTGAAGTAAGTGGGCTCATTAAGACCTCTACAAAAAACCCCAGCATGCTTAGGGAGATGCTCCATCCTGGAACCAGTTTTGTGTTGTATAGACTGGGGAGTGTGACACCTGTTCTGTGCGGTGAGGTAACGCCTGTGTGGCAAACCTCTACAACAGAGACAGGGACTGGGACTGGGGCAGCACAAGGCTGCTCTCAGTTGTTAGACAGGGAATCTAAGTGTGTAGTTAGAGGTCAAGCTGACCAGGATTTATTTTCATGTTTTATTTTTGTTTGGCTGTTATATGTTTCACTGCATGTAGCATAAATAAACCGGATCTTTTGTTTTTTTGCATTTGCGTCACACACACCCGCTGCCGAGCTAACCCCTCACAATATATATATATATATATATATATATATATATATATATATATATATATATATATATATATATATAATCACCTCAATAATTATATATATATATCACCCTAATATATATATATATATATATATATATCAGCCCAATAATTATATATATATATATATATATATATATATATATATATATAATATATCAGCGGGGGATGGGGGAGGCGGTGAAATATGTTATGAATGGTGATGAGTTGTTTCATTTATTGATCATATTTGGATTGGAGGTTTGGATGTTATAGGGCCCCCTGTACCCCATTAAATCTAAGATTTATATTGCTAGGGGGAGGGTACAATTACTATCATATCACAATCATTGGGAGGGGGGAGGGGGATCACTTATTTCTGGTATATATTATATATCCAGTACCAGCCAATAATCCTCCATTACCCGACCATTCCTCACTATACACACCTCTGATTGCCAATAGAACTATCAATCCCCCCACCATACAATATATGTTATATCACTTTATTACCCCCCCATAAGAAAGAAACATCTGTCTGTATAATCACTGGGGGGGGTGTAACACCAATGTTGGTGGTTATAGTTGCTACCAGTGACCCCAATGTTGAGGGTTATAATTACTACCAGTGACCCCAATGTTGAGGGTTATAATTACTACCAGTGACCCCAATGTTGGGGGTTATAATTGCTTACAGTGACCCCAATGTTGGGAGTTATAATTGGTACCAATGACCCCAAAGTTGAGGGTTATAATTGGTGGCAGTGACCCCAATGTTGGGGGTTATAATTTCTACCAGTGACCCCAATGTTGAGGGTTATAATTACTACCAGTGACCCCAATGTTGGGGGTTATAATTGGTACCAGTGACCCCAATGTTGGGGGTTATAATTGCTTACAGTGACCCCAATGTTGGGAGTTATAATTGGTACCAGTGACCCCAATGTTGGGGGTTATAATTGCTACCAGTGACCCCAATGTTGGGGGTTATAATTTCTACCAGTTACCCCAATGTGGGGTGTTATAATATCTGCCATTGACCCCAAAGTTGGGGGTTATTTCTACCAGTGACCCCAATGGGGCAGTTATAATTGCTACTGGTGACCCCAATGTTGACGTTATAATTGCTGCCATTGACCCCAAAGTTGAGGGTTATAATTGCTTCCAGTGACCACAATGTTGGGGGTTATAATTGCTTCCAGTGACCCCAATGTTGGTTGTTATAATTACTACCGGTGACCCCAATTGTGGAGATTATAATTGCTACCAGTGACTCCAATGTTGAGGATTTTAATTGCTATGATTGACCCCAATGTTGGGGGGTTATTATTGCTACCAGTGACCCCAAATGATGGGAGATTTAATTGCTACCAGTGACCCCATCGTTGGGGGTTATAATTGTTTCTAGTCACCCCAATTTTGGGGGTTATAATTGCTACCAGTGATTCCAAAGTTGGGGTTTATAATATCTGCCAGTGACCCTAATGTTGGTTGTTTTTTATTGCTACCAGTGACCCCAATGTTGGGGGCTATAATTGCTACCAGTGACTCCAATCTTGGGAGTTTAAATTGCTTCAAGTGACCCCAATGTTGGGGATTATAATTATAGCCAGTGCCCCCAATGTTGGAGTTATAATTGTTATCAGTGACCCCAATGTTGGCGGTTTTATTTGCTACCAGTGACCCCTATGTTGGGGGTTATAGTTGCTACCAGTGACCCCAATGTTGGGGGTTATAATTGCTACCATGACCCCAATGTTGGGGTTATAATATCTTCCAGTGACCCCAAAGTTGGAGTTATAATTGCTACCAGTGACCCCAATGTTGGGGGTTATAATTGCTTCAAGTGACCCCAATGTTGGGGGTTAGAATTGCTGCCAGTGACCCCAATATTGTGGGTTAAAATTGCTTCCAGTGACCCCAATGTTGGGGATTAAAATTATATCCAGTGACCCCAATGTTGGAGTTATAATTGCTGCCAATGACCTCAATGTTGAGGTGATTATTGCTACCAGTGACCACAAAGTTGGGAGTTATAATTGCTTCCAGTGACCCCAGTGTTGGGGGTTTTAATTTCTAACAGTGACCCCAATGTTGGGGGTTAGAATTGGTACCAGTGATCCCAATGTTAGGGGTTATAATTGCTTCCAGCGACCCCAATGTTGGGGGTTATAATTGCTTCCAGTGACCCCAATGTTGGGGGTTATAATTGCTACCAGTGACCCCAATGTGTGTGTATATATAACTACTTCCAGTGACCCCAATATTGGAGTCATAATTGGTGCCAGTGACCCCAGTGTTGGAGGTTATTATTGCTACCAGTGACCCCAAAGTTGGGAGTTATAATTGCTGCCAGTGATCCCAATGTTAGGGGTTATAATTGCTTCCAGCGACCCCAAATGATGGGAGATTTAATTGCTACCAGTGACCCCATCGTTGGGGGTTATAATTGTTTCCAGTCACCCCAATTTTGGGGGTTATAATTGCTACCAGTGATTCCAAAGTTGGGGTTTATAATATCTGCTAGTGACCCCAATGTTGGGGGTTATAATCTATACCAGTGACTCCAATCTTGGGAGTTTAAATTGCTTCAAGTGACCCCAATGTTGGAGTTATAATTGTTATCAGTGACCCCAATGTTAGAGGTTATAAATGCTACCAGTGACCCCTATGTTGTGGGTTATAGTTGCTACCAGTGACCCCAATGTTGGGGGTATTAATTGCTACCAATGACCCCAATGTTAGGGGTTATAATTGCAACCAGTGACCCCAAAGTTGCAGTTATAATTGCTTCCAGTGACCCCAATATTGGGGGTTATAATTTCTACCAGCGACTGCAATGTTGGGGGTTATAACTGCTACCAGTGACCCCAATGTTGGAGTTATAATTGTTACCAGTGACCCCAATGTTAGGGGTTGTAATTGCTTCCAGCGACCCCAATGCTGGGGTTATAATTGCTACCAGTGACCCCAATGTTGGAGGTTATAATTGCTTCCAGTGACCCCAATGTTGGAGTCATAATTGGCTCCAGTGACCACAATTTTGGGGGTTATAATTACTACCAGTAACCCCATGTTTGGGGTTATATTTGCTACCAGTGACCCCATGTTCGGGGTTATAATTGCTTCCAGTGACCCCAATGTTGGGGGTTATATTTGCTACCAGTGACCCAAATGTTGGAGTTATAATTGTTACCAGGGATCCCAATATTAGGGGTTGGAATTGCTACTAGTTACCCCAATGTTGGAGGTTATAATTGCTTCCAGTGGCCCCAATGTTGGGGGTTATAATTGCTTCCAGTTACCCCAATGTTGGAGTTATAATTGCTGCCAGTGACCCCTATGTTGGGGGTTTCAATTGCTATCAGTGACCCCAATGTTGGGGGTTATAATTGCTGACAGTGACCCTAATTATGGGCGGTGTAATTGCTACCTATCACCCCAATGTTGGGAGTTATAATTGCTTCCAGTGACCCCAATATTGGTTATAATTGCTACCAGTGACCCCAATGTTGGAGTTATTCTTGCTTCCAGTGACCCCAATGTTGGGGGTTAATATTTGCTACCAGTGACCCCAATGTTGGGGGTTATAATTGCTTCCAGTGACCCCAATGTTGGGGGTTATCATTGCTTCCAGTGACAACAATGTTGGGGATTTTTATTACTACTAGTGACCCCAATGTGTGGGGTTATAATTGCTACCAGTGACCCCAATGTTGGGGGTTATACTTGCGACCAGTGACCGAAAAGATGGGGGTTATAATTGCTGCCAGTGACCCCAAAGTTGGAGTTTTGGAATATCTGCCAGTGACCCCAATGTTGGGGGTTATAATTGGATCCAGTGACCCTAATATTGGGGGTTATAATTGCTACCAGTGACCCCAATGTTGGGGGGTTATAATTGCTACCAGTGATCCCAATGTTGGGGGTTATAATGGCTACCAGTTACGTCAATGTTGGGTGTTATTATTGCTATCAGTGACCCCAAAGTTGGGGATTATAATTGGGTTTTCATAATATCTGCCAGTAAACCCAATGTTGTGGGTTATAATTCCTTCCAGTGACCCCAATTTTGGGGGTTATAATTGCTGCCAGTGTCCCCAATGTTGGGGGTTATAATTGTTACCAGAGACCCCAATGATGGGGGTTGTAATTGCTTTGAGTGACCCCAATGTTTGGGGTTATAATTGCTACCAGTAACCTCAATGTTGGGGGTTTTAATGGCTACCAGTAACCCCAATGTGGGGGGTTATGATTGCTACTTGTGACCCCAATTTTGGGGGTTAAAATTGCTACCAGTGACCCCAATGTTGGGGGTTACAATTTCTACTAGTAGCCCCAATGTTGAGGATTATAATTGCTACCAGTGACCCAAAAGTTGGGGGTTATAATTGCTGCCAGTGACCCCACAATTTGGGGTTATAATTCCTTCCAGTGACCCCAATTTTGGGGGTTATTATTGCTTCCAGTGTTCCCAAAGATTAGGGTTATAATTGCTTTGAGTGATCCCAATGTTGGGGGTTATAATTGCCACCAGTGACCCCAATGTTCGAGGTTATAATTGCTTACAGTGACCCCAATGTTGTGGGCTATAATTGGTACCAGTGAACCCAATGTTGGGGGTTATAATTGGTACCAATTACCCCAAAGTTGTGGGTTATAATATCTGCCAGTGACCCAAGTTTTGGGGGTTATGATTGGTTCCAGTGACCCCAATATTGGAGGTTATAATTGCTAACAGTGACCTCAAATGTTGAGGGTTTTAATTGCTATGATTGACCCCAATGTTGGGGGGTTATTATTGCTACCAGTGACCCCAATCTGTGGGGTTATCATTGCTACCAGTGACCTCAAATGATGGGAGATTTAATTGCTACCAGTGACCCCATCGTTGGGGGTTATAATTGTTTCCAGTCACCCCAATTTTGGGTGTTATAATTGCTACCAGTGATTCCAAAGTTGGGGTTTATAATATACTGCCAGTGACTCCAATCTTGGGAGTTTAAATTGCTTCAAGTGACCCCAATGTTGGGGATTGTAATTATAACCAGTGACCCCAATGTTTGAGTTATAATTGTTATCAGTGACCCCAATGTTGGTGGTTTTAATTGCTACCAGTGACCCCAATGTTGGGGGTATTAATTGCTACCAATGACCCCAATGTTGGGGTTTATAATTGCTACCAGTGACCCCAATGTTGGGGGTTATAATTGCTTCCAGTGACAACAATGTTGGCAATTTTTATTACTACCAGTGACCCCAATATCTGTGGTTATAATTGCTTCCAGTGACCCCAATTTTGGAGTCATAATTGGTGCTAGTGACCCCAATTTTGGGGGTTATAATTGCTGCCAGTGACCCCAATGTTGGGGGTTATAATTGCTTCCAGTGACCCCAATTTTGGGGGTTATAATTTCTGCCAGTGACCCCAATGTAGGGGGTTATAATTGCTACCAGTGACCCCAATGTTGGGGGTTATAATTGCTACCAGTGACCCCAATGTTGGAGTCATAATTGGCGTCAGTGACCACAATTTTTGGGGTTATATTTGCTTCCAGTGACCCCAATGTTGGGGGTTATAATTGTGGCCAGTGACCCCAAAGATTTGAGTTATGATTGCTTCCAGTGACCCCAACATTGGGGGTTATAATAGCTACCAGTAACCCCAATGTAGGGGTGTATAATTGCTGCCTTTGACTCTTCTGTTGGGGTTTATAATTGTTGTCAATAACCCCAATGTTGGTGGTTATAATTCCTTCCAGTGACACCAATGATGGGGGTTATAATTGCTGCCTGTGATCCTAATGTAGCGCCTATAACCCGTTGCAGGGTGGACTGGACTGAATGGGCTTACCAGTTACCTTCTCTCGGCCTGCACCTCCACATCTAGGGGTTCCCAGGGTGGACACCCAACGACTTGTACACTGACACAGATGAAGTCCTTTCAAAAGGTTTTATTTTGCAGTAGAACTTTCACAAAACACAGTCTCTTAGGGAACAGAGGGCACGGGGTGAGGAACTCAGGTACCTTGAACTGCTGGTTGTAACAAGGTCTCTACTTCCACCCAGAGAGTAGCTACTCGCAGCTGGGCACTTCAAGGCTGAACAGACCTCTAGCCAGAGATCATGGCTGTCGGCACGTTGACTCAAAACTTGAACAATCAACTGAAGATAAACAGGAACCTTTTTCCTCCGTACCTGGAACGTCTCCAGCTTCCTTTGAGGTACTGGAAAAGTGCGGACTCGTCAATGTCCTTCCCAGCTCAGTAACCAGGCACTTCTCAGGATTCCACTTGCCGGCCCTCCTCCGAAGAGTCGTCCCCCGGTCACTTGCATGAGCTGTGGTGTCCCTCCAAGCCGAGAGCACACCCGGACACTCTGAATCCTCCCTCAGTTACAGCTCCTCGGACCAGCAGGTTGCGAGACTCGGGAACAGACGAATCCTCACCCCAGACCAGACGGGTCTATCAGGGGCCACTGATAGGAACATGCTGTGGGATGTCAGACACCCTGTGACCGGGACCCCTCACGGGTTCCCCCATCCTGGAACCAGAATAGACCACACTGGTCTCACGAACAACTCCGTAACCCCGAACACGTGACCCACACCTGCTTAAGTACCCCCTCCCAGACTCCTCAGCAGGCCCGGCACTCCCGCTGATTGGCTCAGAGAGGTCCGATATCCAAACATCCAACCAGACCTGGTTCTAGCCTGTCATGTGCACCTCACCGCTCACATGACCAGGCAGAATATCAATCATGGCCTGGCCAGACTGGTGTTAGGCTTACCTACACGATTACCCCTCAGTACTGTAAGGTCCTGAGACAAAACCTAAATTTACAATGCGTGTGGCATTTGATCCCAAATGTCATCCGCTACAAAAGCAAAGCGCCGTATCTGCCATGGGGGGGCCACAGTTTGGAGACCACTGCTTTACACCATTGTTCCATAGAGATTCAGCTGCTCAATATCTATGGATCTAGCCAATGTTTTGGCCATCACTGAAGGTAACCTCTCTACTTATATATCTTTCTCGTCACTCGCTCAGTTTGAATTGCTCAGGTTTCTGTGCGGTTAAGAGTATGTAAAACCAGTTTCTTTTTCCTGGTGCCAACATTGTAGCATATGTGTCGCGGTACTAACAGCGAACCCTCAGGCGAGCAGGTGACACGGGATCCCCCAGGGCGTGGAATCTAAGAGTCAGCCGGTGTTCTGCCAGGGACCCTCTCACGAAGGTTTGGACTTAGCTGCGTGCTTACCCCAGGCCACGACCCCGGGTTCACCCTGCTCGCTAGGTTAGTACCCGAAGACACTGTAGACAAGGATGGATGGATGAAGCAAGGAAAGTCAGGTAGTGAGCCAAGGTCAGGGCGGGCTGCAGACAACGTAATCAGAACAAGCCGGGTCGGTACACAGGAGATCAGATCACGAGAAGACAGGTAAACAGGTTACACAGGGGAGTTAGGAACAAACGTTGCTCAAGCAACCAGTAGCAGCGGCAGCCAGGAGGAGGCCGTGCCCAGCGGCAGCCAGGAGGAGGCCATGCCCAGCGGCAGCCAGGAGGAGGCCGTGCCCAGCGGCAACCAGGAGGAGGGTCTGGAAAGCGTCAGCAAGGAGGAGGGTCTTGAAAGCGTCAGCCAGGAGGAGGGTCTTGAAAGCGTCAGCCAGGAGGAGGGTCTGGAAAGCGTCAGCCAGGAGGAGGGTCTGGAAATCGTCAGCCAGGAGGAGGCTGTGGCAAGCGTCAGCCAGGTGGAGGCCGTGCCAAGCGTCAGCCAGGAGGAGGCCGTGCCAAAGCGTCAGCCAGGAGGAGGCCGTGCCCAGCGGCAACCAGGAAGAGACCGTGCCAAAGCGCCAGCCAGGAGGAGGGTCTGGAAAGCGTCAGCCAGGAGGAGGGTCTGGAAAAAGTCAGCCAGGTGGAGGCCGTGCCCAGCGGCAGCCGTGCCCAGCGGCAGCCAGGATGAGGCCGTGCCCAGCGGCAGCCAGGAGGAGGCCGAGCCCAGCGGCAGCCAGGAGGAGGCCGAGCCCAGCGGCAGCCAGGAGGAGGCCGTGCCCAGCGGCAGTCAGGAGGAGGCCGTGCCAAGCGTCAGCCAGGAGGAGGCCATGCCAAAGCGTCAGCCAGGAGGAGGCCGTGCCAAAGCGTCAGCCAGGAGGAGGCCATGCCAAAGCGTCAGCCAGGAGGAGGCCGTGCCCATCGGCAGCCAGGAGGAGGCCGTGCCCATCGGCAGCCAGGAGGAGGGTCTGGAAAGCATCAGCCAGGAAGAGGATCTGGAAAGCGTCAGCCAGGAGGAGGGTCTGGAAAGCGTCAGCCAGGAGGAGGGTCTGGAAAGCGTCAGCCAGGAGGAGGGTCTGGAAAGCGTCAGCCAGGAGGAGGGTCTGGAAAGCGTCAGCCAGGAGGAGGGTCTGGAAAGCTTCAGCCAGGAGGAGGCAGTGCCCTGCGGCAGCCAGGAGGGGGTTCTGGAAAGTGGCAGCCAGGAGGAGGCCGTGCCCAGCGTCAGCCAGGAGGAGGCCGTGCCCAGCGTCAGCCAGGAGGAGGCCGTGCCCAGCGTCAGCCAGGAGGAGGGTCTGGAAAGTGGCAGCCAGGAGGAGGCCATGTCAGTCAGGAGGAGGCCGTGCCCAGCGTCAGCCAGGAGGAGGCCGTGCCCAGCTGCAGCCAGGAGGAGGAGGAGGCCGTGCCCAGAGGCAGCCAGGAGGTGGCTAGGCCCAGTAGGAGCCCTCGCCCAATCCTAGGTGCCTCCCCTCTGCCTTACCACCAAAAGGCCCAGGATGAGGACAGTGACGGAGGACGCAGCACTGGGCCTCAGTAGGGATGTCAGCCATTTCCCGAGGAGCCCCTCAACTCTGAAGAGGCCTATGCCTGCTTTCTAGCCACCAGGTTGCTGGACTTACAGAAGGACCAATGCCTCCTCGGTGAGGACATTTTTTATGAGGCCCTTCAGAAGGGGTTGAGGGGTCAGCTGAGTGAGAACAGCCACATATATGGGCAAGCCCATCCTCCTCCTTCTCCTCCTCCTCCCTCCTCTTCTTGCCACAAGTCCACCACCAGAAGCGCAGCCTCCAAGGAAGGTCACAGTGAAGAGAAGAAAGTGATGACCTGGGCTCAGAGGACGCAGGCTATGGTAGTGCCACAGCCTGGGGATAGATCTGTCATCTGCGGCTGGTCCTGATCTTTGGCATTCCTGGTCCATATTGTGCTCCCTATTATATGGACTCCTCAAGATCCCAATTTTCTTTTCCACAGGATTGAATTGTGCCCTGGGGGCCAAAAGGTTTCACAAATTCCAAAAGTTTCTCCGGCGTTGCCTTCCTCTTTATTTTGTTACCCGGAATAAATGGAGATTTTATTTTCAGAAAATACTTTCCTTTGTGTTTTATTCAGTTTGTTTGTGAGTAGGTAGGTACATTTCTAAAAGACAATGTCATATTGACGAGGGACACCTACCTCCTCGAGGGGAATAAGAAATACAAGATAATAATGTTATTGTGGTAACATCAAATTCTATGGAGATCCCTAGAAAATAATTCCGAAATCCGAAAATAAATCTTCATGAAATAAAAAATGATAAAAGAGGAGAATGAAGAATAATTGTAAAGATTGTTCTGGAGATCCGACTTCTAACAACTAGAATATAATTCCTGAGAAGAGGAGAAATGATGAAGAAAGAAGAAAAGAATCTGAAGATGGGAGAATGAGCAGCGTGAGGAATGTGCTGTCCAATGGGAACGCTCGATTTACCGCGCCGATCGCTTCCGTCTCCTTCACAGCGTCGGTTCTGGTCCTTCGGAGCGGCGCACAGACCGGCGGAATTCCCGATACGAGTCGCTTCCGTCGGAAATATTTCCAGCATGTTCTATTTCTAGATCCCTCAGAAGAAAAAGAGTCAGATGAGGCCCAAACACCTTCCGATTATCCGACAGAAAGATTCCGTCCGACCTTTTCTGTCGGAAAGTCCGGTCATGTGTACCGGGCATTACAGCAAACAACCCGCTACATAGAGCAAGGTTCAACCTCTTTTCTTCTCATTTTAATGAGTGGCCACGAGTCTTGTTATACTGCTGAGGTCACAAGTCCGATATTTATATATTGTGGGGTCACCAGTCCAATTTTTATATATTGTGAGGTCACCAGTCTTGAATTTATATATTGTGGGGTCACCAGTCCGGTATTTATATATTGTGGGGTCACCAGTCCGGTATTTATATATTATGGGGTCACCAGTCCGGTATTTATATATTACGGGGTCACCAGTCCAATATTTATATATTGCGGGGTCACCAGTCCAATATTTATATATTGTGGGGGTCACCAGTCCGCTATTTATATATTGTGGGGTCACCAGTCCGATATTTATATACTGTGTGGTCAGCAGTCCGGTATTTATATATTGTGGGGTCAACAATATGGTATTTATATATTGTGGGGTCACCAGTCTGGCATTTATATATTGCGGGGTCACCAGTCCGATATTTATATATTGTGTGGTTACCAGTCCGGTATTTATATATTGTGGGGTCACCAGTCCGGTATTTATATATTGTGTGGTTACCAGTCCGGTATTTATATATTGTGGGGTCACCAGTCCAATTTTTATATATTGTGAGGTCACCAGTCTTGAATTTATATATTGTGCGGTTGCCAGTCTTTTATTTATATATTGTGGGGTCACCAGTCCGGTATTTATATATTACGGGGTCACCAGTCCAATATTTATATATTGCGGGGTCACCAGTCCGCTATTTATATATTGTGGGGTCACCAGTCCGATATTTATATACTGTGTGGTCAGCAGTCCGGTATTTATATATTGTGGGGTCAACAATATGGTATTTATATATTGTGGGGTCACCAGTCTGGTATTTATATATTGCGGGGTCACCAGTCTTGTATTTATATTTTGTGTGGTCCCCAGTCCGGTATTTATATATTGTGGGGTCACCAGTCCGGTATTTATATATTGTGGGGTCACCAGTCTTGTATTTATATATTGTGGGGTCACCAGTATGGTATTTATATATTGTGGGGTCACCAGTCCAGTATTTATATACTGTGTGGTCACCAGTCCAGTATTTATATACTGTGTGGTCACCAGTCCAGTATTTATATATTGTGGGGTCACCAGTACAGTATTTATATATTGTGGGGTCACCAGTCCAGTATTTATATACTGTGTGGTCACCAGTCCGCTATTTATATATTGTGGGGTCACCAGTCTTGTATTTATATTTTGTGGGGTCACCAGTCCGGTATTTATATATTGTGTGGTTACCAGTCCGGTATATATATATTATGGGGTCACTTTATGGTATTAATAATTTTATATATTGTGGGGTCACCAGTCCAGTATTTATATATTGTGGGGTCACCAGTCCAGTATTTATATATTGTGGGGTCACCAGTCCGGTATTTATATAAATTGTGGGGTCACCAGTCCGATATTTATATATTGTGGGGTCACCAGTCCTTCTCCATCCTAGATGCCCCCAGAGGTTCCCCTCCCCCCAGTCTATAGATTACATTCAGATTTTTGCCCCCCAAATACATTATTTTACATCTCTCTACATTGATCCTCATTTGCCATGTGTAGTTGCCCCTCCCCCCATTGATTTGGTCAGATCTTCTTGGAAGGTTTCCACATCGTGCGGAGAAGTTATTGCCCGGCTTGGCTTCTTATTGCAAATACAGAGATTGGACTGTTTCCCCCATCCCCCTCCTCCAGGTCATTTCTGTACAAATTAACCCCTTCAATACCGGCATTTATACTCCTTCCTTTCCAGACCAATGTTCAGCTTTCAGCGCTCTCATACTTTGAATGACAATTACTCAGTCAGGTAACACTGTACACAAACAACATTTTTATCATTTTTTTTTCATACACATAGAGATTTCTTTTGGGGTTTTTTATTTTTTGCGATATAAGTGAAAAAAGAGCGAAAATTTTGAAAAAAAACCCCACTTTTTTTATAGTTTCTACTTAGCAAATAAGTCATTTTTGTTCATAAATTTGGGCCAAAATTTCTACTTCTTCATCTTTTTGGTAAAAATAACCAAATCAGTGGATATTATTTTGTCTCTGTGAAAGTTATCGAGTCCACAAGTTGTGGTGCCAATCACTGAACATTGATCACATCTGATCACATCTGATGCACTGACGGCCGATCTCATTTCCTGAGGCTCTGAAATGTCAGGAAAGTACAAATACCCCCCAAATCTCCCCTTTATGAAAAGTAGACAGTCCAAGGTATTTAGTAGGAGGCATGGGGAGGTTTTTGAAGTTGTAATTTTTTTCCCACAATTCTTGGGAAAAAGAAAAATGTGTTTTTTTTTTTTGTTTTTTTACACAATTGTCATATTATCAGGTTATTTATCACGCACAGCATATGCATACAACAAATTACACCCCAAAATACATTCTGCTCCTCCTCCTGAGTATGGCGATACCACATGTGTGAGACTTTTACACAGCCTGACCACATACAAAGGACCAACATTGAGGGAGCACCTTCAGGTGTTCAAGGAGCATAAATGACACCTCTAATTTCCTAACGACCTATTACATTTGTGAAGGCCCCAGAGCACCAGGACAATGGAATTGCCCACAAAATGACCCCATTTTGGAAAGCAAACACCCCAATGTGTATTCTATGAGGCATGGGCTGCACATAGGTACTCAGATGGGCTGTGATGGGTGATGACAGGTCCTCTTTATTGGGGGGTAATCAGTGTGTGAATTGTGTACACTGGGCGGTAATGAGATGTAACCGCAATCTCCTCCTCACATACGATCCGTGTGTGTGGAGGAGAACCCGGCAACATCTCGTTACCGCGGTTTGTTTACTTTCTGTGACCGCCTGTGATTGGACACGGCCGGTCACGTGGTAAAGAACTAATTTCATGGGCTCTTTACTGAGATGGGGGTTGGGCTGTGTCAGGGTGACAAGCTGCATCCCCTAGGCGCAGTACATGTGACCGGCTGTGATTGGACACGGCCGGTCACATGTATCGGGGGGTGTGGATGGGGATGGAAACCACACAGATCGGGGATGGGCTGTGTCCGAGGGACACACCTCAACCACGATCGCCGCACTGCGGGCCCCCGCAGGAGCAGCGAAATACCGAGGCCGTCATATGACTATGGCCGGGTACTGAAGTGGTTAAACAGCATTGGTCCCAGCACAGAACCCTGCGGGACCCCACTACCCACCCCCGACCATTCCGAGTACCCCCCATTTATCACCACCCTCTGAACTCACCCTTGTAGCCAGTTTTCAATCCATGTACTCACCCCTGTGGTCCATGCCAACCGACCTTCCTTTGTCCAGATACACCACGTCTACGGGCCTTCCTTTATCTAGATACACCACGTCTACGGGCCTTCCTTTATCTAGATACACCACGTCTACGGGCCTTCCTTTATCCAGATACACCACGTCTATGGGCCTTCCTTTATCCAGATACACCACGTCTACGGACCTTCCTTTATCTAGATACACCACGTCTACGGACCTTCCTTTATCCAGATACACCACGTCTACGGGCCTTCCTTTATCTAGATACACCACGTCTACGGGCCTTCCTTTATCCAGATACACCACGTCTACGGGCCTTCCTTTATCTAGATACACCACGTCTACGGGCCTTCCTTTATCCAGATACACCACGTCTACGGACCTTCCTTTATCTAGATACACCACGTCTACGGACCTTCCTTTATCCAGATACACCACGTCTACGGGCCTTCCTTTATCTAGATACAACACGTCTACGGACCTTCCTTTATCCAGATACACCACGTCTACGGGCCTTCCTTTATCCAGATACACCACGTCTACGGACCTTCCTTTATCCAGATACACCACGTCTACGGGCCTTCCTTTATCTAGATACACCACGTCTACGGGCCTTCCTTTATCTAGATACACCACGTCTACGGGCCTTCCTTTATCCAGATACACCCCGTCTACGGGCCTTCCTTTATCTAGATGGCAGCTCACTTCCACAGTGTGATTTTCAGAATTGGTGTGAACACTCATGTGATCTGATTCTGGGTTGGTGAAAATAATAAGGGTCCTGCTACACTTTGGTGTAGATTTGGTGCGATTTAGACCATACAGATTGAATGGCTCAATTCGCAGTGCTGAAGAATCACATGTGATTTGAAGAGGAAAGTGGTGCGATTCCTGTTTAGACTGGCATGCTGGTCTCGCACTGCATAGAGTGAAGCGGCTCGGAGCAGCAGAGAAGGACATTTCTTATGTTGAGGGGGATGTCTGGACGGTGGACTTAGAGATTTTCCAGCCTCTAGCTCTCCTCCAATTGCAGTTTTCATGCTGCAGCTGCACGCACACCTATCTAGCAGCATGCTGTGTGTGCGCACATCAGGGGGTGGGGTTGGTAGCCCCGGCACAGCAGGGAAGCGTGGATTGGTCAGTTTATAGGGGTCTTCAGCACACTGAGGTCCTGTGCTGTTGACTCTGAATCCTCCGGTGAGAATGGTGAGTGATTGGATCGGCACAGGCAGCTACATAGGCAGTGCAGTTCACCGTGCACCCAACCTGCTGCCGTGGAGGCAGAGCTACCAATATTCAGGAGAGAGAAATGATTGCCAGCCCTGCATGCAGAATAAAAGTGACCACCCAACTCCTGGACCAGGCAGCCCCAGCGCTGATCGTTGTCACTTGTCCATGCAGAGACCACACTGCAGTCCCTCCAGCTCACCTCTGCCGCATCCTGCAAGGTTGTGACAGAACCGGCCCTGATGGGGCCCCATGTGCACACAGGACCCCCGAACAGTGCCCAGGGGTGCCTGCTTAATAAGATGGCCCGGGATATGCTATGAGAAGCTTAGAGTGATAAGAGAGGTGGTCATCAATAATGCTAGAGACTGGGTGGGTACCAGGGTGAGTTGTAATCTAAGATTGATTTCAGTGAAAACAGCCTGCCAGTAGGACCCAATCACAGGGCATTCCTAGAACATATGGATATAGGAACCCGGGTGGTGTCCACAACGTGGCTATATGGGGTCTCTTTCAACTCCCATGGGAGGCTATGCCCAGAAGTGGGTGTAAATACCTGTCTTTGACAGGTATCTCCACCCCCTTCCCCCTTGAAAGGTGCCAATTGTGACACCGGAGTGGGGGAGGGTTCCGATCAGCGGAGGTTCCACTTTAGGGTGGAACCCCGCTTTAAACACAGCAACAAGAGGGGGGGGGGGGTGGGGGAGAAGGGATGTAGCATTACATTACATTATCTCAATGCCACTTTGTCCCCAAGTCTTGTAGACCCATGCTTTGGGAATGTCGCCATCTTGTATATGTCTTTGTCAGCTAAAAGGAAATTGTTTATGGAATAAAAGTATATATTTAACCCAGATGGGCCAATAGGTTTAGGTAGCCAGGAACTACTCAGTTTGGGGGCCACTACCTCCGTAAAATTGTAAAAATAAACCCACCCCATCCCAAAAATGGAGAGCATGAACCCCAAACAGTTAATAAGGTAGAACCTAGAGGGACGTGAGCCTGATGTGTTGGCTCACGTAGCAAGCACCTACAATGTACAAGAGATGCTGGCAGTCAGGTAGCACAATGTGCCTTCAGTGATGAAGACTTTTATCCTGAGCAGCAGGATTATGGCCAGAGCAAAACAAAATGGCCAAACATGACAAGGGCAGTACTAAAACAGCATACCATACAGTACCAGGAGCTAAGCCCTCCCCCCCCCCCCCCCCCCAGGGGGTGGTAGTAAGGATCGGCAGTGTATTAAGAACAGTCTCCTGCAAAACAGGGGTACAAAACGTATTCTATGGCAGGGGGCCCCCAACAGGCAACTAGGAACATAAAACAAAAGGAGAAGGGGGTATACCCCTGTGTTACAAACCAATCTGAGACGGAAAGGCAAAATGGTATAGAGTATGAAGGAGTAATCCTCTTCCTCCAGACGGTCAGCGATGGGGAGGCAGGGTGTCAATCCAGGCTGATGCTTCCCGCGGGGATGTAAAAAAGAAAACCGATTTGCCATCTTTGAATCCGTAATTGGCCAGGGAACATGACGCTATACTTTATGTTGCAGGCCCGCAATGCTGCCTTCACTTGGTCAAAGGATTTCCTGAGCTTCTGCGTTTCAATAGAGTAATCCGGGAAGATAAGCAGTTTGCTGTTCTGGTAGGCCACGTGCTTCTGGATCCTGGCGACAAGAAGCACCTCATCCCTGTCCTAGAAATTGAGGATTCTTAGTATGAGGGGCTCAGGCCTAGGCAGAACCCTGTACGCTCGCTCAACAGATTAAAGTGGAGAAAAGTAAGCGTCTCGTAGCAGGGTGCGAAGCAAGTCCTCCACAAACACTGTAGGGTTATTACCCTCCACTCCCTCTGCCAGCCCCACAATGCAGAGATTTTTCTCCTGTTGTGCTTTTCCGCATCATCCGCCTTGTACTCCAGTGCTTTGAGTTTGTTCTGTAGGAGTGCTCCGTGATGGTTTCCTCCGCAAGGCCTACTTGGTGCTCTGTCTCAGTAACACGGGACCGGAGTTTGTCCAGATCCTGCCTCATAACTCCTATTTCCAGCTCCACCACTTCAATCTTTGTAGTTAGCGTAGATTGATATAGTGCAATCACTGACATCTGTGTGTCTTTGGTCGGGGCATGGACCTGAATCCAAAGTAACACCACCTCAGGGGTCCCCAGGCATACAGCTCACAAAGAGCACCATTCCCCTAAAGTCCAGGGCCCATAATCAGTGGGCAAGAGGCTAGCATTCAGTCCCCTCCAAAAGCCCCTGTCCTTTGGGAGTCTGTCACGTTTCTCCCCATGAAAGGTTGACTAACAAGGTCCCAGGCCTTCACCTGGTCTGGACATGCATTAGACAGGCAAAGTGAACTCACATAGTCTGCCCGCATGATCTCCTTTCTTGGCTGCAAGGAATAGTTGGCCTCAGTAGGTGTGGGGCCGAGGTCATTTACTCTGTCCGGCTGCCAGCATTTCTCTGGCATGCTGCTAAATGTGTTCTAGCAGTTTCCTGTATCCCCTTTTCAGATGCTGTTCCTTTCTTAGCAAAATGGTCCAGATCAGGTTTAAGCTCTGAGACCCCTGCAAGACCGAGCATAGCCTCTCCATATTCTCGCAGGTCCTCAAGGGTAGGTTCCCCCCCATCGCCAAACACAAAACGATCTGTAAGGCTCTCCCACAGCAATCCAGGGCCACCAAAGTCATATCCCTCCGGAGAGCATTCTGTTGTCTCCCCTACATATCCCTGCTCTGCGTGCCATTGCAGAGCCCGATAATGATTGTCCAGCTCTATCTCCTGCTGGCCCAGCCTGTCCAACTCAGTCACCCATTGCTCCTGGGGTTTTCTCTCCCAAGAATGCCATCCGCAATGCCCGTTGGTCACTGGCCCGTTGCTCTTGGATTGGAAAGCACTTGCCCTGCTTTATACCAGCGAGCTGGAGGGCTCCAATCCAGAGCTCCACCCGTATCCGCTGACTGAGCTCCAGGTATTCATCTGCAGACACAGTCCTGGTGTATGCTGAAAGGACGATCCACAGCAGCCCCAGGAACTCTGATGCCAGATCCAGATCTCCGCTGGGGTGACTGAAGTCTGCTATCCGGACCTTGGATACAAGTGGAATTTTGGATGTCCCGGACTGCAGGAAGCATCCCACTGCTTGCCACCGATGTGACAGATCCTATCCCCCACACTCCGCTAGAGTGCTTCCGTCATATACCACTTCCTCCCACTCTGAATATAGATATCAGATATTCCAACCACTCCCAAGCACAAAACAAGACGAGACTTGCTTAGCTGCTGACATGGACTCTTTATTAAAACCAGAATACAGTATTTATACACTTTTAACACAAGGGGTTAGATAACGAGGTTGGGCTGCTCATGGATACTCCCCCTCCCCTCTAGTAAACACTTAGCAGACAACTATATAATTAGCATGTTAATTAAACAAACAATAGGTGAAATACTCTGTCAAGCCAGACTAGACTCATTTGCATTAAAGAAGACAACAGACAGGTGGCTGGAGTTGATGACATTGTTAATATGGCAAATGCATATCCAGAGTCTGTGTGTCTTGGGGGGGCATGGACCTGAATCCAAGTAACACCACCTCAGGGGTCCCCAGGCATGCAGATCACAAAGAGCACCCTTCCCCCAAATGCCAGGGCCCATAATGGATGGGCAAGAGGCTGGCATTCAGTCCCCCCCAAAGGCCTCTGTCACAAGAGGATATTAGTAGTCCCTGCCAGCAGAGCTCTGAAGTACGCAGCCGCTCAGGTGGCCATCTTGGACATGACCACTGTTTAAGACATTTCAATAGGTGTGATAGTTACATAGTTAGTAAGGTTGGATAAAGACACCAGTCCATCAAGTTTAACCTGAGTGAGTGTCTACAATTGTCCCTATCCCTGTACATTGCACACTCACATCGGTCCTTACCCTCAAGGAGCCACAATCCAAGGTCCCCATTCATATACTAGGGGCAAATTTTGGACAGAAGCCAATTAACCTACCTGCATTTCTTTGTAGTGTGGGAGGAAACCCACGCAGGCACAGGGAGAACATGCAAACTCCAGGCAGGTAGTGTCATGGTTGGGATTCAAACCAGCGACCCTTCTTACTGCTAGACGAGAGTGCTAACCACTACACTACTGTGCCGCCCTAATGTGATGGGGAAGAGGAATGAAGGGGATGGGAGGGCGAGGTGTTCTCAGGCCTGGTAGATGGGGGGGAGTTTACAGGCCTGAAACCTTATTACCGGAAAAGACACATGGCGGGGGGGAATTCAGACATCCTCTTCCACCTTATACAGCACTGGGGGGTGATGTGTTTCTGCCCGGATTTGAACCGGGGACCTTTCGCCTGTTAGGCAAACGTGATGACCTCTACACTACAGAAACTATCCAGGTCACCCCCCATGTCTGGTCATGTGGTGTGGTGGAGAATGGCTGGACTAGATGATGCTGGACGTCCATGGGGTAGTGGAGAAGCAGGAGGGGGGATGAAGGGGTGAGGGGGGGTGGAGGGAGAGGGGGAGGGAGAGAGGGGGGGGTGGAGGGAGAGGGGGAGGGAGAGAGGGGGAGATGGAGAATGAAAGGGGGGGGGGAAGGGGGAGGGAAAGAGGGGGGATGGAGAAAGAAAGAGAGGGGGTTGGGGGGAGAAGGAAAGACCCCCCTCTTTCCTTCTCCCTCCAACCCCCTCTTTCTTTCTCCATCCCCCCTCTCCCTTTCTCCCTCCACGCTCTTGGAGAAAGAGAGAGAAAAAGGGGGGTGGTAATGGGGGAGGGAAAGAGGGGGATGGAGAAAGAAAGAGAGGGGGCTGGAGGGAGAAGGAAAGACCCCCCTCTTTCCTTCTCCCTCCAACCCCCCCTCTTTCTTTCTCCATCCCCCCTCTCCCTTTCTCCCTCCACCCTCTTGGAGAAAGAGAGAGAGAGGGGGGTGGAGGGAGAAGGAAAAAGAGCATGTCTTTGGAGTGTGGGAGGAAACCGGAGTACCCGGAGGAAACCCACGCTGGCACAGGGAGAACATGCAAACTCCAGGCAGATGGCATCATGGTTTGGAATTGAACCAGCGACTCTATTGCTGCTAGGTGATAGTGCTAACCACTACACCACTGTGCCGCCCACTACACCATTGTACCGCCCACTATACCACTGTGCCGCCTACTACACCAGTGTGCTGCCCTGGAGGGGGATGGAGGAAGAAAGAGAGAAAGCCTAGGCCCCCTAGGTCCCCGTTTCCTTGTCCCAACCTCATAGAGCAGCTACCGGTCTCTCTGTAGACGTTCATGGTCCACCAATGATGATATTGAAGAGGAGGACGTTGGTTGTTGCCCAGTCTCAGCCTCATAGTATATCTGCCACTCTCTCTCTAGAGCTTCGTGGACCGCCAATGATAGTGTTGAAGAGGAGGACACGGGTTGTTGTTCAGTCTCAGCCTCATAGAGCAGCTGACACTCTCTCTCTAGAGCTTCGAAATCCGCCAATGATGTCGTTGGAGAGGACACTGGTTGTTGCCCAGTCTCAGCCTCATAGTATATCTGCCACTCTCTCTCTAGAGCTTCGTGGACCGCTAATGATAGTGTTGAAGAGGAGGACACGGGTTGTTGTTCAGTCTCAGCCTCATAGAACAGCTGACACTCTCTCTCTAGAGCTTCGAAATCCGCCAATGATGTCGTTGGAGAGGACACTGGTTGTTGCCCAGTCTCAGCCTCATAGTATATCTGCCACTCTCTCTCTAGAGCTTCGTGGACCGCCAATGATAGTGTTGAAGAGGAGGAAACTGGTTGTTGCCCAGTCTCAGCCTCATCAAATAGGTGACACTCTCTCTCTAGAGCTTCGTATTCCTCCAATGATGGTGTTGGAGAGGAGGACACTGGTTGTTGCCCAGTCTCAGCCTCATAGAACAGCTGACACTCTCTCTTTAGAGCTTCGAAATCCGCCAATGATGTCGTTGGAGAGGACACTGGTTGTTGTCCAGTCTCAGCCTCATAGTATATCTGCCACTCTCTCTCTAGAGCTTCGTGGACCGCCAATGATAGTGTTGGAGAGGAGGACACTGGTTGTTGCCCAGTCTCAGCCTCGTAGTATATCTGCCACTCTCTCTCTAGATCTTCGTGGACCGCCAATGATAGTGTTGAAGAGGAGGACACTGGTTGTTGCCCAGTCTCAGCCTCATAGAACAGCTGCCACTCTCTCTCTAGAGCTTCGTATTCCTCCAATGATGGTGTTGGAGAGGAGGACACTGGTTGTTGCCCAGTCTCAGCCTCATAGTATATCTGCCACTCTCTCTCTAGAGCTTCGTGGACTGCCAATGATAGTGTTGGAGAGGAGGAAACTGGCTGTTGCCCAGTCTCAGCCTCATCGAACAGCTGACACTCTCTCTCTAGAGCTTTGAAATCCGCCAATGATGGCATTGGAGAGGAGGACACTGGTTGTTGTCCAGTCTCAGCCTCATAGAACAGCTGCCACTCTCTCTCTAGAGCTTCGTAATCTGCCAATGATGGTGTTGGAGAGGACACTGGTTGTTGTCCAGTCTCAGCCTCATAGAACAGCTGCCACTCTCTCAGTAGAGTTTCATGGTCTGCCATTGATGATGTTCTAGAGGTGGATTCTGGTTGTTGCCTGGTCTTGGCGTCCTCCGATGATGTTGGAAAGGACAGCGATCGTAGTTGCAGACTCTCACTGACATAGCTGAAGTCCCAGAAGTGATCCTCTTCCTCTTGGTTTATCGGTTTGTCCCGTTCTTCGTTGCACAGAAATTCAGACACTTTTATTATTCTATCCGGTACTTCAAGCAGAATCTGGAAAGAGAAAAAGTCTTTCATTAATATTCCTGATCGATGGTAACAAAGCTTGGTGAACCCCAACGACCCAGTGTGTGGAAAAGTACCCCAAGCAGGCTCATTCAGCCTCCTCTATTGGTCATAAGAAGCATTACATTGCACTAACTCATCCTTCACAAGAATCTGTCTATATCAAGATCATAGAAGGATGTGAAAATTCTGTTAAAATAATGCCGGCCACGGAAATACCCCCCCCCCCCCCCCCCCCCGCAGATTTACTCAGGATCCTCACTGATTGGTATACTTACAGATGGTGAATCCAGTGTCGCCCGTGTCTTTCTTGTCTCCACGTCCTTCCAGTTGATGCCTTTAAAGAATGGGTGCCCCCTGAGGTCTTGTACTAGGTATGATCGCAGATTTTGGCTTTTACAGAGGAGCTATAAAGAAAAATAAAATACAATTAGAACACTGAAACAATGAGAAGTCTGAGCTCTGAGCTCGCTCCTGTGATGGTGCAGATTACAAGTAATGTCTGGGCCCTACTTAGCAACATCCTAGCAACGTCTTGGGAGTTTTCAGGTCAGGCTTCTTGTGGTACATAAAAGGCCTACACCTATAGTAAGGGCATTATCTAGCTTTAGTCACAGTGACACATTTTGTGTTTATCTACAGATGACTCCGACCTGCATAGGACGTTTTTCTGGAAATTGTGAACTAACCCTTTCATTGTTCTTAGGGATGTACTAAAAGTCATCTTTCCATTAAATCTCCAACTGCCATGATTTGTTCTCAATGGCGCGTTCAAGGAAATGCTGTCTACTTACTCGGTCAATGAGGTCTTTGAGGTCAGTGTCCATGTCCTCTGGATAACGAGGCGGCTTGATATTCATCGCCACCTGCAACCCATAAGGGCTCTTCTGGTCGGTGTAGAATGGATGTTTTCCCGTGGCCATCTTGTATATTGTTACTCCCAGGGAGTAATAGTCAGCCATTGAATAGTATTCCTGGCGCCGGAAGACCTGTAGAAACATAATAGAGAGAGAAGATGAGCATAAGCTTGTCAGGTTATCCAGGCTAAGGATAGAGGTGACGCCATGCTGGCATAGGTGATGGAGGAATCTTTATCTTACCTCTGGGGCCATATAAGTTAGTGTCCCCACGCATCCTTTAATCCTCCTAGAAGATGAGACGTTCGTTGCGGCCAAGCTGAAATCCGCAATTCTGATGTAGCCATTGCGGTCCAGTAAGATGTTCTCCGGCTTAATATCTCTGTGGACAACCCCAGAAGAATGCAGGTACTGCAGGCCGCACACAAGTTCCGCGGTGAGATATCTGATGGAAAAAGAAAAATATGCATTAGAACTGAAAATCCTTACAAATCAAAGTGATATATAGTATATATGTGTATGGATGGACAGGTTCAGTGGTCAGCCACCCCTGACTGCAGCGTGTCCCAGTCATTATACTTACCTTAAAATTTGGACATCAAATGGAGCAACATCGATCAATTCCTGGAGGTTCCCGCCATTCAAGTGCTCCAGTACAATGGCCAGATAAGTCTGTGAGAAAAGAAGAGAGAAAGGTTACATTGTAGACATTGAAAATTTCCCTTTGGTGGAGGAAGAAATACGCACACAATCCAGTGTGGGATCTCCTCTCAGAAGATGAAAGAAATGGGAAGATAAAAGGACACTTACCTTTGTTTGGAATGCTCCATACAGATGTGTAATATATGGACTTCCTCCGGTTTGTTGCAGCACATCAACCTCTGTAAAGATACTATGTACAGCATCATTGAGTACTTTCCTTTTCTTAATGAACTTCACTGCCAGCTTATTAGTAGTGGCAGGATGGGAGGCCAACATTACCTTCCCGGAAGCCCCCTGTCCAAGAATTCCATGGAAAGTGAAGTTTTCCATGGATAGCTTACATGACTTCTCCATTATGTCACCACTACATGGGACTGATAGAGATGTCCAATGGTTTGTGGTGCTGCTAGATGTTGGAGAACACCAAGACATTTGATTGTGAATGGAAGTCGTTGAGTCATTCTCCTTGCCCTCAATGACTGATGGAGGGGCTTCAATCTCCTTGCCCTCCATGCTTGATGGAGGGGCTTCAATCTTCTTGTCCTCCATGACTGATGGAGTGACTTCAATCTCCTTGCCCTCCATGCTTGATGGAGGGGCTTCAATCTCCTTGTCCTCCATGCTTGATGGAGTGACTTCAATCTTCTTGTCCTCCATGCTTGATGGAGGGGCTTCAATCTCCTTGTCCTCCATGACTGATGGAGTGACTTCAATCTCCTTGCCCTCCATGCTTGATGGAGGGGCTTCAATCTCCTTGCCCTCCATGCTTGATGGAGGGGCTTCAATCTCCTTGCCCTCCATGCTTGATGGAGGGGCTTCAATCTTCTTGTCCTCCATGACTGATGGAGGGACTTCAATCTCCTTGTCCTCCATGGTTGTTGCGATTTTCTCGCTCTTGCTGGTATATGGAACTCGTATGGTCGGTTCCCTGAGGTTAAGGGATTCATCATTTCCACCTAAAGAGAGAAAAAATGGTCAGATCGTTTATTAATGTTAGACAGAATCTGTGGACATTTAAATGTTCTTCTTTTACATATAAAAGTGAATGTCATCTGCATCATTAGAATCTTATGTTACATGATTTGTTCTATGTTTACCATCCATGGACAATATGGTGGTTCTCCAGTCCCTGGAGGTCCTTAGTTTCAGAACAAGGAATCTGATGGGGACACCTGCTGTGGAGGGATCTGATGGGGACACCTGCTGTGGAGGGATCTGATGGGGACACCTGCTGTGGAGGGATCTGATGGGGACACCTGCTGTGGGGGGAATCTGATGGGGACACCTGCTGTGGGGGGAATCTGATGGGGGCACCTGCTGTGGGGGGAATCTGATGGAGGAATTTGATGGGGACACCTGCTGTGGAGGGATCTGATGGGGACACCTGCTGTGGGGGAATCTGATGGGGACACAGCATATATCTCCTCTAATAGTACATACAGTATATATCTCCTCTATCTGGTATTCTCAGAGTGGATTGGAGATTTTGCTCTCTAATCATATAGTTGGTTAATTATATTTATTATTGTATAGAGATATTTAAGAAAAAAATTACCTTTTTTTTTAAAACTTTACATATTAACTAAATTATACACCACAAATTTTAAGGTCATTAATTAATCAATCTAAACTATAATCAGCCAACTAATTGCTTATGAAAATAATCATTAGTTGAAGCCCCACTGTGTGTATATTATATCACAACGCATGTCACCCCCTCCCCCCCACATATATATACTGTATATACTGGAGTATAAGCCGAGGTATCTGATTTTACGACAAAAAACTAGGAAAACGTATTGACTTGAGTATAAGCCGAGATGAACAATGCCCATTTGCAGCAATAGGTCCCCCGAAACTTCAAACTCGGCAGTTAAGGGTCCCTAGAAGCCCCCTATCTGCAGCCAACATTTGGGGTCTCTGGAAATGACATTGCTGCAGATGGACACAGTTGACCAACTTTGGTGCCCCGTTAGGAGCCCCAGCTTTGTTGCACGTTGTAGTGCTTGTTCCACTGTGTTTGCACACCAAATTTGGGGCTTCTAGCACCAAGTGGCCCCCGAGATATGGGGCCCCAAAGTAGGTTTGGAAAATGTCATTCTCTGCTGCAGAAAAGTGCTAGACTGGAGTAATCCGAGGCTCGGCTTATACTCGAGTATATACGGTATATATATATATATATACATATATATATATATATATATATACACACACATATATCACTCCGCATGTCACCCCTCCCCCCCACACATTATATATATATTAAAATTTATAAATAAATATTACTAACCAATAGCGAAGCTCGGTGGGAATTTCAGGTGCTGGAACATCCAGAGTCCCAGCATGACAATTATATTTCCTTCTTTGTTGGTGTTCAGAAGGTTCCGTATCTGACAAACGTTCATCATCCGAAACAGACACATTATTCTGTTATCAAATAATGAGCAAAAACTGCAGAGAATACAAAACTCCGTCCTTCTACCTCCAATCTCTATCGCAGTCTGAGGACCAACTGACACTGCTGCCAGATATCATCACTTGACTCCTCCCCCTGCTGCCGATGACATCACCTGACTCCTCCCACCACTGCCTTATATGGACGTGCTAACCGTTTATGCAAATGAGGCACCTGGGGTTGCGTTGCCATGGCAACAACTGACCTCACTCTATGTGACTGCATTGTAATAATTATATATATATATCACCCCAATAATAACATATATATATATATATATATATATATATATATATATATATCACCCCAATAATAATAATATATATCACCCTAATATTTGTATATATATATCACCCCAATAATTATATATATATCACCCCAATAATAATAATATATATCACCCTAATATTTATATATATATATATATATATACCACCCCAATAATTATATATATATATATATATATATATATATATCACCCTAATAGCAATAATATATATATCTATAAATATATATATATATATATATATATATATATAAGCGGGGGATGGGGGAGGCGGTGAAATATGTTATGAATGGTGATGAGTTGTTTCATTTATTGATCATATTTGGGTTGGAGGTTTGGATGTTATAGCGCCCCCTGTACCCCATTAAATCTAAGATTTATATTGCTAGGGGGAGGGTACAATTACTATCATATCACAATGATTGGGAGGGGGAGGGGGGTCACTTATTTCTGGTATATATTATATATCCAGTACCAGCCAATAATCCTCCTCCATTACCCGACCATTCCTCACTATACACACCTCTGATTGCCAATAGATCTATCAATCCCCCACCATACAATATATGTTATATCACTTTATTACCCCCCATAAGAAAGAAACATCTGTCTGTATAATCACTGGGGGGGGACACCAATGTTGGTGGTTATAATTGCTACCAGTGACCCCAATGTTGGGAATTATAATTTCTACCAGTGACCCCAATGTTGGGGTTTATAATTTCTACCAGTGACCCCAATGTTGGGGTTTATAATTGCTACCAGTGACCCCAATGTTGGGGGTTATAATTGCTACCAGTGACCCCAATGTTGGGGGTTATAATTGCTACCAGTGACACCAATGTTGGGGGTTATAATTGCTACCAGTGACCCCAATGTTGGGGGTTATAATTGCCACCAGTGACCCCAATGTTGGGGGTTATAATTGCTACCAGTGACCCCAATGCTGGCGTTATATTTGCTGCCAGTGACCCCAATGTTAGGGGTTATAATTGGTACCAATGACCCCAATGTTGGGGGTTATTATTGCTTACAGTGACCCCAATGTTGGGAGTTATAAGTGGTACCAATGACCCCAAAATTTGTGGTTATAATTACTGTCAGTGACCCCAAAGTTGGGGGTTATAATTGGTGCCAGTGATCCCAATGTTGGGGATTATAGTTTCTGCCAGTGACCCCAGTGGGGCAGTTATAATTGCTACTGGTGACCCCAATGTTGAAGTTATAATTGCTGCCAGTGATCCCAATGTTGTTGGTAATAATTGCTGCCAGTGACCCCAAATGATGGGAGATTTAATTGCTACCAGTGACCCCATCGTTGGGGGTTATAATTGTTTCCAGTCACCCCAATTTTGGGGGTTATATTTGCTACCAGTGATTCCAAAGTTGGGGTTTATAATATCTGCCAGTGACCCCAATGTTGGTTGTTTTTTATTGCTACCAGTGACTCCAATGTTGGGGGCTATAATTGCTACCAGTGACCACAATGTTGGGGGTTATAATTGCTACTGGTGACACCAAATATTTGAGTTAAATTTGCTTCCAGTGACCCCAATTTGGGGGTTATAATTGCTGACAGTGACCACAATGTTGGGGGTTATAGTTGCTACCAGTGACCCCAATGTTGGGGGTTATAGTTGCTACCAGTGACCCCAATGTTGGGGGTTATAGTTGCTATCAGCGACCCCAATGTTGGGGGTTATAATTGCTACCAGTGATCCCAATGTTGGGAGTTATAAATGGTACCTGTGACTCCAATTTTGGGGGTTATAATTTCTTCCAGTAACCCCTATGATGTGGGTTATAATTGCTACCAGTGACCCCAATTTGGGTGTTATAATTGCTACCAGTGATCCCAATGTTGGGGGTTAAAAGTTCTACTAGTGGCCCCAATATAATTGGCGCCAGTGACCCCAATGTTGGGGTTTATAATTGCTACCAGTGACCCCAATGTGGGGGGTTATAATATCTGCCAGTGACCCCAATGTTGGGGATAATAATAGGTGCCAGTGACCCAGATGTTGGGGGTTATAATTGCTACAAGTTACCCCAATGTTGCGGGTTATAATGGCTACCAGTTACCCCAATGTTTGGGATTATAATTGTGGCCATTGACCCCAAAGATTTGAGTTATGATTGCTTCCAGTGACCCCAACGTTGGGGGTAATAATTGCTACCACTGACCCCAACATTGGGGGTAATAATTGCTACCAGTGACCCCAATGTAGGGGTGTATAATTGCCGCCTTTGACTCCTCTGTTGGGGGGTTATAATTGCTACCAGTTACGCCAATATATAAATACCAGACTGGTTTAACTTTCCTTTGTGTTTTATTCAGTTTGTTTGTGAGTAGGTAGGTACATTTCTAAAAGACAATGTCATATTGACGAGGGACACCTACCTCCTCGAGGGGGATAAGAAATACAAGATAATAATGTTATTGTGGTAACATCAAATTCTATGGAGATCCCTAGAAAATAATTCCGTTATCCGAAAATAAATCTTCATGAAATAAAAAATGATAAAAGAGGAGAATGAAGAATAATTGTAAAGATTGTTCTGGAGATCCGACTTCTAACAACTAGAATATAATTCCTGAGAAGAGGAGAAATGATGAAGAAAGAAGAAAAGAATCTGAAGATGGGAGAATGAGCAGCGTGAGGAATGTGCTGTCCAATGGGAACGCTCGATTTACCGCGCCGATCGCTTCCGTCTCCTTCACAGCGTCGGTTCTGGTCCTTCGGAGCGGCGCACAGACCGGCGGAATTCCCGATACGAGTCGCTTCCGTCGGAAATATTTCCAGCATGTTCTATTTCTAGATCCCTCAGAAGAAAAAGAGTCAGATGAGGCCCAAACACCTTCCGATTATCCGACGGAAAGATTCCGTCCGACCTTTTCTGTCGGAAAGTCCGGTCATGTGTACCGGGCATTACAGCAAACAACCCGCTACATAGTGCGAGGTTCAACCTCTTTTCTTCTCATTTTAATGAGTGGCCACGAGTCTTGTTATACTGCTGAGGTCACCAGTCCAGTATATATATATTGTGGGGTCACCAGTCCGATGTTCATATATTCTGGGGTCACCAGTCCGGTATTTATATATTGTGGGGTCACCAGTCTTGTATGTGTGGGGTCACCAGTCTTGTATTTATATATTGTGGGGTCACCAGCCTGGTATTTATATATTGTGGGGTCACCAGTCTTGTATTTATATATTGTGGGGTCACCAGCCTGGTATTTATATATTGTGGGGTCACCAGTCTGGTATTTATATATTGTGGGTTCACCAGTCTTGTATTTATATATTGTGGGGTCACCAGTCCGGTATTTATATATTGTGGGGTCACCAGTCCAGTATCTACATATTGTGGGGTCACCAGTCCGATATTGATATATTGTGGGCTCACCAGTCTTGTATTTATATATTGTGGGGTCACCAGTCCGGTATTTATATATTGTGGGGTCACCAGTCCAGTATCTACATATTGTGGGGTCACCCGTCCGGTATTTATATATTATGGGGTCACCAGTATGGTATTTATATCTTGTGGGGTCACTAGTCCGATATTTATATATTGTGGGGTCACCAGTCTTGTTTTTTTATATTGCGGGGTCACCAATCCGATATTTATATATTGTGGGTTCACCAGTCTGGTATTTATATATTGTGGGGTCACCAGTCTTGTATTTATATATTGTGTGGTTACCAGTCTTGTATTTATATATTGTGGGGTCACCAGCCTTGTATTTATATACTGTGGGGTCACCAGTCCGGTATTTATATTTTCTGGGGTCACCAGTATGGTTTTTCTATATTGTGGGGTCACCGGTCTGGTATTTATATATTGTGGGGTCACTAGTCTTGTATTTATATTTTGTTGGGTCACCAGTCCGAAATTTATATATTGTGGGGCCACCAGTCTGGTTTTTATATATTGTGGGGTCACCAGTATGGTATTTATATACTGTGGGGTCACCAGTCCGGTGTTTATATTTTGTGGGGTCACCAGTTCGGTATTTATATATTGTGTGGTTGCCAGTCCTGAATTTATATATTGTGGGGTCTCCAGTCTTGTATTTATATATTGTGGGGTCACCAGTCTTGTATTTATATATTGTGGGGTCACCAGTATGGTATTTATATATTGTGGGGTCACCAGTCTGGTATTTATATATTGTGGGGTCACCAATATGGTATTTATATACTGTCGGGTCACCAGTCTTGTATTTATATATTGTGTGGTTACCAGTCTTGTATTTATATATTGTGGGGTCACCAGCCTTGTATTTATATATTGTGGGGTCACCAGTATGGTATTTATATACTGTGGGGTCACCAGTCCGGTATTTATATTTTGTGGGGTCACCAGTCTGGTATTTATATATTGTGGGGTCACCAGTCCTCTATATATTGTGGGGTCACCAGTCCAGTTTTTATATATTGTGGGGTCACCAGTCCAGTATTTATATATTGGGGGTCACCAGTCCGGTATTTATATATTGGGGGTCACCAGTCTGGTATTTATATATTGGGGGTCACCAGTATGGTATTTATATACTGTGGGGTCACCAGTCCGGTATTTATATTTTGTGGGGTCACCAGTCCAGTATTTATATATTGTGGAGTCACCAGTCCAGTATTTATATACTGTGTGGTCACCAGTCCAGTTTTTATATATTGTGGGGTCACCAGTCCAGTATTTATATATTGGGGGTCACCAGTCCGGTATTTATATATTGGGGGTCACCAGTCCGGTATTTATATATTGGGGGTCACCAGTCCGGTATTTATATATTGGGGGTCACCAGTCCAGTATTTATATGAATTGTGGGGTCACCAGTCCGATATTTATATATTGTGGGGTCACCAGTCCGGTATTTATATATTGTGGGGTCACCAGTCCAGTATTTATATGAATTGTGGGGTCACCAGTCCGATATTTATATATTGTGGGGTCACCAGTCCGGTATTTGTATATTGTGGGGTCACCAGTCCGGTATTTATATAAATTTTGGGGTCACCAGTCCTTCTCCATCCTAGATTCCCCCAGAGGTTCCCCTCCCCCAGTCTATAGATTACATTCAGATTTTTGCCCCCCAAATATATTATTTTACATCTCTCTACATTGATCCTCATTTGCCATGTAGTTGCCCCTCCCCCCATTGATTTGTTCAGATCTTCTTGGAAGGTTTCCACATCCTGTGGAGAAGTTACATAGTTTCATAGTTACATAGTTAGTCAGGTTGAAAAAAGACACAAGTCCATCCAGTTCAACCAAAAAAAAAAAAAATATACTATACATACATATACACATATACATACATACACATATACATATATATATATATATATATATATACATATATACATATATACACACACATACATATACCAGCCCATATACCCAATTCTATACCCACAGTTGATCCAGAGGAAGGCAAAAAACCCCAGCAGAGCCATGATCCAATTTGCTAAAGCAGGGGAAAAAATTCCTTCCTGATCCCCCGAGAGGCAATCGGATTTTCCCCGGATCAACTTTACCTATAAATGTACCCAGTTATATTCTGTACACTTAGGAAACGATCCAGGCCTTTCTTAAAGCAATCCACTGATCTGGCCATAACCACCTCTGCAGGGAGTCTATTCCACATTTTCACAGCTCTTACTGTGAAGAAACCTTTCCGTATTTGGAGATGAAATCTCTTCTCCTCTAGATGTAAAGAGCGCCCCCTTGTCCTCTTTGTTGACTTTAAAGTGAATAACTCGACACCAAGTTCCCTATATGGACCCCTTATATATTTGTACATGTTGATCAAATCCCCCCTTAATCTCCTCTTATCAAGAGAGAATAAATTCAGTTCCTCTAATCTTTCCTCATAGCTGAGCTCCTCCATGCCACTTATCAGTTTGGTTGCCCTTCTCTGCACTTTCTCCAGTTCCCCGATATCCTTTTTGAGAACTGGAGCCCAAAACTGAACTGCTTATTCCAGGTGAGGTCTTACTAATGATTTGAACAGGGGCAAAATTATGTCTCTCTCTCTGGAGTCCATACCTCTCTTAATACAGGAAAGGACTTTGCTCGCTTTGGAAACCGCAGCTTGGCATTGCATGCTATTATTGAGCTTATGATCTACCAAAACCCCCAGATCCTTCTCCACTATGGATTCCCCCAGTTGTACTCCCCCTAGCGTGTATGATGCATATTCTTAGCCCCCAAGTGCATAACCTTACATTTCTCAACATTAAACCTCATCTGCCACATAGTCGCCCAATTAGACAGAGCATTGAGGTCTGCTTGTAAATTGGAGACATCCTGTAAGGAGGTTATTCCCCCGCATAGCTCGGTGTCATCTGCAAAGACGGAAATGTTACTCTTGATCCCAGACCCAAATATCATTTATAAAGATATTAAAAAGTAAGGGTCCCAGCACTGAACCTTGGGGTACACCACTCATAACCTTAGACCATTCAGAGTAAGAATCATTAACCACGACTCTCTGAATTCTGTCTTTTAGCCAGTTTTCTATCCATTTACAAACTGATGTTTCCAAACCAGTAGACTTTACCTTACACATGAGCCGTGTGTGCGGAACTGTATCGAATGCTTTTGCAAAATCCAAATATATCACGTCCACTGCCACCCCTCTGTCCAAGTATACCACGTCCACTGCCACCCCTCTGTCCAAGTATACCACGTCCGTCACCACCCCTCTGTCCAAGTATACCACGTCTACTGCCACCCCTCTGTCCAAGTATACCACGTCCACTGCCACCCCTCTGTCCAAGTATACCACGTCCACCGTCACCCCTCTGGCCAAGTATACCACGTCCACCGCCACCCCTCTGTCCAAGGTTTTACTTACCACCTCATAAAAAGAAATCAGGTTTGTCTGACAACTTCTGTCTTTCATGAATCCATGCTGTCTGTTGCTCAAAATATTTTTTTCCTGCAAGAACTCATCTATGTGGTCTTTTATTAATCCCTCCAGTATCTTCCCAACTATAGAAGTTAAACTAACGGGTCTATAATTACTTGGTAAAGACTTTGTTCCCTTTTTAAATATGGGCACCACATTGGCCCTGCGCCAATCCAGTGGTACTATTCCTGTCATTAATGAGTCCCTAAAAATTAGATACAATGGCTTTGAAATTACAGAGCTCAATTCTTTTAGGATCCGTGGGTGGATGCCATCAGGTCCAGGTGCTTTCTCCACCTTTATTCTGTCCAAATATTTCTGGACCATATCACTTATGAGCCATTGTGGATTAGGGGCTGCGTCAGTACCACCCCCATTGTGGACATGCGCTCCCCCATGCTCCTTTGTATACACAGAGCTGAAGAAAGTATTTAATAAGTTAGCCTTCTCTTTGTCCCCAGTCACCCACTTCAGATTATTTTGCAAAGGGCCTACATGCTCCGACTTGACCTTTTTACTATTAATATATTTGAAGAATTTTTTGGGGTTTGTCCTACTGTCTTTTGCAATTTGTCTTTCATTTTGAATTTTTGCATCCTTGATTTCCTTTTTACATATTTTGTTAAATTCCTTGTAACATTTAAATGACACTAGTGTTCCTTCATTTTTATATTTTTTGAAAGCTCTTTTTTTATAGTTTATAGCTTTTTTAACTTTGGCCGTGAGCCACATCGGCTTTATTTTTAACCTTTTAAACTTATTGCCCATGGGAATATACTTTGCCGTGAGATCACAAACAAGCTTTTTGAAGAATTCCCATTTCTGTTCTGTGCCCATTGGTGCCAATATTCTCTCCCAGTCTAAGTCCTGGAGAGCAGCCCTCATCCTTGGAAAATTTGCTCTCTTGAAATTAAGTGTTTTTATCTTTCCCGTATGTGATTTTTGCTTACAGCTAACATCAAATGAAATCATGTTATGGTCACTGCTACCCAGATGTTCCTTTATCTGAACATTAGTAATACGTTCTGCATGGTTTGAGATTACCAGGTCCAACAGAGCATCATTCCTAGTTGGGGCCTCAATAAACTGTACCATAAAATTGTCCTGTAATAGGTTTACAAACTTTTGCCCTTTAACTGTCCCAGCAGTGCCATTACCCCAGTCAATTTCTGGGTAGTTAAAATCCCCCATTATTATCACTGTCCCAGCCCTTGCAGCCCTTTCTATCTGTGCAAGGAGCTGAGTCTCCACCTCCTCATTAACATTGGGTGGTCTATAACAAACTCCAATGATGAACTTTGAACTACGCGCATCTGTATGCAGTTCTACCCATAATGCCTCAGACTCATCACACTCTCCGCCCACCAGGTCCTCTTTCTCACTTGCTTTGAGATTATTTCTCACATACAGACAGACCCCTCCACCTTTCCTTTTTACTCTGTCTTTCCGAAAGAGTGCATAGCCAGGAATATTAATAGCCCAGTCATGTGAGGAATGAAGCCAAGTTTCAGCAATACCGATTACATCATAGCTCTCCTGATGCACCAGAGCTTCCAACTCGCCTATTTTGCTTGGCAGACTTCTGGCATTGGCAAACAAACATTTTAATGTATTAATATATTTTGACCGGTCACACACTATCCTCTTGGGTGTTCCAAGATTACAACTAGGACTTGCTACTATATTTACCTTGGGTTTATGTGCTTCGGTTACCCCACCACTAATGCCCCTAATATTACCCTCTGGAATATGCTCCACGCTGACTATCTCTGTCTCTGAACCCACCCCCCCATCACCTAGTTTAAAAAACCCTCTAACTTTTTGGCCATCCTCAATCCCAGCTGATCTGCACCCTCCTCATTTAGGTGCAGTCCATCCCTTCTATAGTACCGGTTGTCGACTGAGAAGTCGTCCCAGTCCTCCAGGAACCCAAACCCCTCCTTACTACACCAGCTTTTGAGCCACTTGTTTACTTCCCTAATCTCCCTCTTCCTTTCTGGTGTGGCTCGATGTACTGGTAGTATTCCTGAGAATACTACCTTGGAGGTCCTTTTCCTCAACTTAGCTCCCAAGTCCCTAAAATCATTCTTTAGGACACTCCATCTGCCTCTGACTTTGTCATTGGTGCCAACGTGCACCATGACAGCTGGGTCTTCCCCAGCCCCTCTCAGTAATCTGTCCACCAGATCCGTGATGTGCCGAACCCGAGCGCCCGGCAGACAACATACATTGCCCGGCTTGGCTTCGTATCTTCCACAAATACAGAGATTGGACTGTTTCCCCCATCCCCCTCCTCCAGGTCATTTCTGTATAAATGAACCCCTTCAATACCGGCATTTATACTCCTTCCTTACCAGACCAATGTTCAGCTTTCAGCGCTCTCACACTTTGAATGACAATTACTCAGTCAGGTAACACTGTACCCAAACAACATTTTTATCATTTTTGTTCATAAATTTGGGCCAAAATTTCTACTTCTTCATCTCTTTGGTAAAAATAACCAAATCAGTGGATATTATTTTGTCTCTGTGAAAGTTATCGAGTCCACAAGCTGTGGTGCCAATCACTGAACATTGATCACATCTGATCACATCTGATGCACTGACGGCCGATCTCATTTCCTGAGGCTCTGAAATGTCAGGAAAGTACAAATACCCCCCAAATATCCCCTTTATGAAACGTAGACAGTCCAAGGTACTTAGTAGGAGGCATGGGGAGGTTTTTGAATTTGTAATTTTTTCCCACAATTCTTGGGAAAAATAAAAAATTTTTTTTTTTTTTTTTTTTTACACAATTGTCATATTATCAGGTTATTTCTCAGGCACAGCATATGCATACAACAAATTACACCCCAAAATACATTCTGCTCCTCCTCCTGAGTATAGCGATACCACATGTTTGAGACTTTTACACAGGTGGCCACATACAGAGGACCAACATTGAGGGAGCACCTTCAGGTGTTCTAGGAGCATAAATGACACCTCTAATTTCCTAACGACCTATTACATTTGTGAAGGCCCCAGAGCACCAGGACAATGGAATTGCCCACAAAATGACCCCATTTTGGAAAGCAGACACCCCAGTGTATATTCTATGAGGCATGGGCTGCAAATAGGTACTCGGGTACTCAGATGGGCTGTGATAGGTACTCGGGTACTCAGATGGGCTGTGATGGGTGATGACGGGTACTTTGATGGGTGGTGACAGGTCCTCTTTATTGGGGGGGGGGGGGTAATCAGTGTGTGAATTGTGTACACTGGGCAGTAACGAGATGTAACCGCAATCTCCTCCTCACACGCGATCAGTGTGTGTGGAGGAGAACCCGGGAACATCTCGTTACCGTGGTTTGTTTACATTCTGTGACCGGTTGTGATTGGACACAGCCGGTCACGTGGTAAAGAACCAATTTCATGGGCTCTTTACTGAGATGGGGGTTGGGCTGTCAGGGTGACAAGCCGCATTCCCAATCGCTGCTCTGCACACGCCCTAGGGGCAGTACATGTGACCGGCTGTGATTGGACACGGCCGGTCAGATGTATCAGGGGGTGTGGATGGGGATGGAAACCACACAGATCGGGGATGGGCTGTGTCCAAGGGACACACCTCATTCACGATCGCCGAGCTGCGGGCCCCCGCAGGAGCGACAACATACCGAGGCTGTCATATGACTATGGCCGGGTACTGAAGTGGTTAAATAGGATTGGTCCCAGCACAGAACCCTGGGGGACCCCACTACCCTCCCCCGACTATTCCGAGTACCCCCCATTTATCACCACCCTCTGAACTCACCCTTGTAGCCAGTTTCCATTCCATGTACTCACCCCATGGTCCATGCCAACCGACCTTTATCTAGATACACCACGTCTACGGGCCTTCCTTTATCTAGATACACCACGTCTTCGGACTTTCCTTTATCGAGATACACCACGTCTACGGGCCTTCCTTTATCCAGATACACCACATCTATGGGCCTTCCTTTATTTAGATACACCACATCTACGAGCCTTCCTTTATCCAGATACACCACATCTACGGGCCTTCCTTTATCTAGATACACCACGTCTACGTGCCTTCCTTTATCTAGATACACCACATCTACCGGCCTTCCTTTATCCAGATACACCACGTCTACGGGCCTTCCTTTATCCAGATACACCACATCTACGGGCCTTCCTTTATCTAGATACACCACGTCTACGGGCCTTCCTTTATCTAGATACACCACGTCTACAGGCCTTCCTTTATCTAGATACACCACATCTACGGGCCTTCCTTTATCCAGATACACCACATCTACGGGCCTTCCTTTATCTAGATACACCACGTCTACGAGCCTTCCTTTATCTAGATACACCACGTCTACGGGCCTTCCTTGATCTAGATACACCACGTCTACGGGCCTTCCTTTATCTAGATACACCACGTCTACGGGCCTTTCTTTATCCAGATACACCACGTCTACGGGCCTTCCTTTATCCAGATACACCACATCTACGGGCCTTCCTTTATCCAGATACATCACGTCTACGGGCCTTCCTTTATCCAGATACACCACGTCTACGGGCCTTCCTTTATCCAGATACACCACGTCTACGGGCCTTCCTTTATCCAGATACACCATGTCTACGGGCCTTCCTTTACCTAGATACGCCACGTCTACGGGCCTTCCTTTACCTAGATACACCACGTCTACGGGCCTTCCTTTATTTAGATACACCACATCTACGGGCCTTCCTTTATCCAGATACACCACATCTACCGGCCTTCCTTTATCCAGATACACCACGTCTACGGGCCTTCCTTTATCCAGATACACCACATCTACGGGCCTTCCTTTATTCAGATACACCACGTCTACGGGCCTTCCTTTACCTAGATACACCACGTCTACGGGCCTTCCTTTATCCAGATACACCACGTCTACGGGCCTTCCTTTATCCAGATACACCACGTCTACGGGGCTTCCTTTACCTAGATACACCACGTCTACGGGCCTTCCTTTATCCAGATACACCACGTCTACGGGCCTTCCTTTATCTAGATACACCATGTCTACGGGCCTTCCTTTACCTAGATACGCCACGTCTATGGGCCTTCCTTTACCTAGATACGCCACATCTACGGGCCTTCCTTTATCTATATACACCATGTCTGCGGGCCTTCCTTTATCCAGATACACCACGTCTACGGTGATTGGCTGCTAGGATGAAGAGCGGTCCTAGCAACCAATCACTTGCTTGGTAACCTTGGGCAGCTACCGCCCTCCATCCACAACGCTCCTCCCTCCCACTGTCAGCTTTGTGAGGAATACTGAGTGATGATTGGTGGAAGAAAAGGCTCCTAAATGGTGGGACAGCCGAGACTCCTCCCACAGTCTGCCATCTAGTAATGCCGGATAGAGGAGTCACACCACAGGGGAGGAGTTACACGACTGGGGAGGAGTCACACCACAGCTGGGGTGTAGTCGCGCGGTGGCGGGAGGAGTCACGTGGTGGTGGGAGGGGTCATGGGGAGGTGGGAGGAGCATTGGTATGGTGGGAGGAGTCACTGGATGGTGGGAGGAGGCCCACCCCCCAACACCGGCAACCAATAGCGCAAAGCCCCTCCCAGACTGAGGTGGCCACACCCTTTCTATAGTGCAATATGAAATAATCATATATAAAATAAAAATAACCAAAAATACCACGACTCTATTGGGGGCACCTGATGTAAGGGACATTGTTATGGCGCCACCTGATATAAGGGGCACTGTTATGGGGGCACCTGATGTAAGGGGCACTGTTATGGGGCACCTGATGTAAGGGGCACTGTTATGGGGGCACCTGATGTAAGGGGCACTGTTATGGGGGTACCTGATGTAAGGGGCACTGTTATGGGGGTACCTGATGTAAGGGGCACTGTTATGGGGCACCTGATGTAAGGGGCACTGTTATGGGGGCACCTGATGTAAGGGGCACTGTTATGGGGGCACCTGATGTAAGGGGCACTGTTATGGGGGTACCTGATGTAAGGGGCACTGTTATGGGGGTACCTGATGTAAGGGGCACTGTTATGGGGGTACCTGATGTAAGGGGCACTGTTATGGGGCACCTGATGTAAGGGGCACTGTTATGGGGCACCTGATGTAAGGGGCACTGTTATGGGGGCACCTGATGTAAGGGGCATTGTTATGGCGCCACCTGATGTAAGGGGCACTCTTATGGGGGCACTTGATGTAAGGAGCACTCTTATGGGGGCACCTGATATAAGGGGCACTGTTATGGGGGCACCTGATGTAAGGAGCACTCTTATGGGGGCACCTGATGTAAGGAGCACTCTTATGGGGGCACCTGATGTAAGGGGCACTTTTATGGGGGCACCTGATGTAAGGGGCACTCTTATGGGGGCACCTGATGTAAGGGGCACTCTTATGGGGGCACCTGATGTAAGGTGGTTCTATTACTTACAATGTGGATGTGATTGGCTGACGTTTGTGTTCTTTCTTTGTCTTCCATCTTGTTTCGGGTACAGATAGTTGTTGGTGGAAGGACGGAATAAAAGGGTCCAGCCAGTGAAGGGGGAAGAGCTCAGAGTAATGGAGAAGAGGAGTGTCCTGCAAGGCAGAATCCGGGGCTCAGAGAAGACCGCTCACCATCAACATCTCCAAGGCCAACACACCACTGGAAGCTCTGAGGATCAGCACTAAACAGCTGCCCCGCTAGGAGGTAAAGCCTAGCGGGGCAGCCAAGCTGTACACTCACTACTTTACATTGTAGACAAGTGTAATTTCTTCAGTGTTGTCACATGAAAAGAGAGAAGAAAAGATTTACACAAACGTGAGGGGTGTACTTACTTTTGTCACATACTGTATATTTACCTAGAAAAATGGTGAGGTGTTCTATACTTATTTTACCCGCTGCTACCCACCTCAATACCGGGCACTTACACCCCCTTCCTGTACACACCAATTTTCAGCTTTCAGCGCTCTCACAGTTTGAATGACAATTACTCAGTCATGCAACACTGTACCCATATGAAACTTGCGTCCTTTTTCCTCACAAATAGACCTTTCTTTTGGTGGTATTTAATCACTTAACAACCGCCCATTGCCGATTAACGGCTTCAGGGCGGTTGTTTAACTCTGAGAGGCCGTTAATTAACGGCCTCCCAGAATTCTGCTCTCACGCGCCCCCTGGGGCGCGCACACGAGATCATCTGTGACCGCCGGGTCCACTGCATCACGGATCACGGTAAACGGCTGCTCGTCGCGGCCGTTTACCACGTGATCGCTCCGTCAAATGACGGAGTGATCACTTGTAAACAAACCGGTGTCATGTTATGACGCCAGTTCCTCCCTCCCCCTCTGTGTACCGATCGGTGGGGGAAGAGATCGGTGTCAGCAGCGCTGTGGGCTGCATCTGCAGTGCCCACATCGCTGCTCACCAAAATGAACCCCTCAGTTCCCTGCAAATACACTGCAATACTCTGCAATACCAGCCATTACTCTGCAGTACCCCTCATTATCCTGCAGTACCTCCCGATACTCTGCAGTACCCCCCATTACTCTGCAGTACCCCCCATTACTCTGCAATACCCTGCCATTACTCTGCGATACCCTGCCATTACTCTGCAATACCCTGCCATTACTCTGCAGTACCCCCCATTACTCTGCAATACCCTACCATTACTCTGCAGTACCCCCCATTACTCTGCAGTACTCCCATTACTCTGCAGTACCCTGCCATTACTCTGCAGTACCCTGCCATTACTCTGCAGTACCCCCCAATACTCTGCAGTACCCCCCATTACTCTGCAGTACCCTGCCATTACTCTGCAGTACCCCCAATACTCTGCAATACCCCCCAATACTCGGTAATACCCCCCAATACTCTGCAATACCCGCCAATACTCTGCAATACCCCCCAATACTCTGCAATACCCGCCAATACCCCGCCAATACTCTGCAATACCCTGCCATAAATTGCCATACTCAGCCATACTTGGAGATACCCTGCAATACCCAGCCATACTTAGAGATACCCAGCCATACTCGGTGATACCCTGCAATACCCAGCCATAGACGCCCCCCCACCCCTCACCGCCCTCCGGTGCTTCTACCAACTCGCCAATACGATCAAAGCCAGAATCTTTTTTTTATTTTTTATTTCAGGCTTCCCAGCCTAGAGGTGAGATGTGGGGTCATATTGACCCCCAGATTTCACTGTAAAGAGGACCTGTCATCCCATATTCCTATTACAAGGGATGTTTACATTCCTTGTAATAGGAATAAAAGTGATCAAAAATTTATTTTTGGGGAAAAAAATGTCAAACTAAAATAAATAAAGTAAAATGAACAATAAAAAAAAAAAAATTTTTTAAAGCGCCCCTGTCCCCATGTGCTCGCATGCAGGAGCGAACGCATACGTAAGCCCCGCCCACATATGAAAACGGTGTTCAAACCACACATGTGAGGTATCGCCGTGAACGTTAGAGCGAGAGCAATAATTCTAGCCCTAGACCTCCTCTGTAACTCAAAACATGTAACCAGTAAAAAAAAATTTAAGTGTCGCCTATGGGGATTTTTAAGCAGCGACGTTTGGCGCCATTCCACGGGCATGTGCAATTTTGAAGAGTGACATGTTCGATATCTATTTACTCAGCATAACTTCATCTTTCACATTATGCAAAAATTGGGCTAACTTTACTCTTTTTTTTTTTATTTTTTTTTTAAGCCCAACCTGTTTTTTCCCCCAAAAAAACGCGTTCGAAAAATTGCTGCGCAAATACCGTGTGAGATAAAAATTTGCAACGACCACCATTGTATTCTCCAGGGTCTTTGCTAAAAAAAATATATATATATAATGTTTTGGGATTCTATGTAATTTTCTAGCAAATAAATGATGATTTTTACATGTAGGAGAGAAATGTCAGAATTGGCCTGGGTGCTCCAGAACGCCTGAAGGTGCTCCCTGCATGTTGGGCCTCTGTATGTGGCCACGCTGTGTAAAAGTCTCACACATGTGGTATCGCCGTACTCGGGAGTAATAGCAGAATGTGTTTTGGGGTGTAATTTGTGGTATGCATATGCTGTGTGTGTGAGAAATAACCTGATAATATGACAATTTTGTGGGGAAAAAAAAAAAGGAAAAAAAAATCTTGATTTTGCAAAGAATTGTGGGAAAAAATGAAAACTTCAAAAAACTCATCATGCCTCTTACTAAATACCTTGGAATGTCTTCTTTCCAAAAAGGGGTCATTTGGGGGGTGTTTGTACTTTTCTGGCATGTTGGGGTCTCAAGAATTGAAATAGGCCGTCAGTACTTCAGGTGTGATCAATTTTCAGATATTAGCACCACAGCTTGTGGACTCTATAACTTTCACAAAGATCAAATAATATCCACCAATTTGTACTTATTTTTACCAAAGATATGTAGTAGTATAAATTTTGGCCAAAATTCATGAAGAAAAAATTACTAATCTGCTAAATTTTATAACCGAAACGAAGAAAAATTCATTTTTTTCACAGAATTTTCGGTCTTTTTTCTTTTATAGCACAAAAAAAAAAAAAAAAACGAGCGGTGATTAAATACCACCAAAAGAAAGCTCCATTTGTGTGAAAAAAAGGACAAAAATTTCATATGGGTACAGCGTTGCATGACTGAGTAATTGTCATTCAAAATGTGAGAGCACCAAAAGCTGAAAATTGGTCTGGTTATTAAGGGTGTTTAAGTGCCCGGTGGTCAAGTGGTTAATCACTAGTGGGGGGTTTTTATTTTTGTGCTATAAATTTTGTGAAAAAAAATGCTTTTCTTTGTTTCTGTCATAAAATTTTGCTAATTAGCAATTTTTCTTCATAAATTTTGACAAAAACTTACAGTATTTTTATTATATATTATATTTGTTTTTTCATTGTACATATTTTTTATTTTATATATATATATATATATAAAATTAAAAGTACAATTAAAAAAAAAAAATACTATGAGACAAAGAAATTGCAGCCTCTACCATATCCTTTGCACACAGGCATGCTCAAGAGAAATAAATGTGGCCCCCTGAAAACGCTGTGTGCCTGGCTTTCTCTGGCGCTCGATCCCCTGAGCTGGGAGTGAAGGTGGAGATCAGAAGATTGGGTCTGGAGGAGATGGAGCCTCATCAATAAACATTCAGTACATGATGAAGGATTCTCAGAGCACTGCGGAGGTTTTCCCCCCGAGTCCCACCTCTGATCAGTCACATGTCTGCACCTCAGGGGCGGAGCTCTGAGAAGGAACTTTACATTTCGGAGGGAAGGAGCCCGGAGCTCCACCTGGTGTCTGAAAAGCAGAATACAATATATTAATATACAATGTTTCTCATTTACCTGAATGTAAAGGCAAAATGGAAGCGTTTTTATTAGGCCCTTTTCACACTACAGCAACTTGAAAGTCGTGCCATTTTACCGCGATTCCGCAGACCGTGATTTTGACGCAATTTCAGGGAATGCCTGTGGACCTCAACTCACATCAGAGTCAGACCAAAGTAGTGCAGGGACTACTTTGAAGTCGCTGTGACTTGAAGTCGCACAGATATGAGCGGTACTCATTGGAAATCATGGGGGAGGTACGACCTGTCATGTGACTTTGCAGTCCCAAGTCGCACAAGTGTGAAAGGGGCCAAAGTTGTGATAATGACAGGAAAACGATTCTATAAATCCATAGATTCCTTTTATTAGGTGTACAATGTATTCCTGGGTGGGGGGCTTCCAATTCCAGACGGGGCCCCCAGAGTCTTACCACAGTATAAGGGCCCCTTCACAGGGGTGGAGCCCACAGTACTCTGAGTAATCAGCGATACCAGCGACTCTCTGCCTGTGTTCAATGCGATGTATCAATAGGAAACCTGAGTCTGGGGGACGACGTACCTCCATCGTAATGAAATAAATTCACATCAGAGCCCCTCCCCTTCACATCAGAGCCCCTCCCCCTTCACATCAGAGCCCCTCCCCCATATCAGAGCCCCCTTCACATTAGAGGTCCCCAGAGGCGGACTGAAAACTCACGGGGCCCCTGGCCAATAGGAGAAGATTATGGGGCCCCGGGCAATAGAAGATTATGGGGACCACAGGCAATAGATTATGGGGCCACACAGTATACACACACATAATATACACACATAGAATACACATACACACACACTGAAAAGGCACTGGAGAGGTGGGGCGGCTATAATCTTGGGATTTTTTTTTTTAAAACACAGATTTTTACATACTGTCCCTGGTTTTATTGAGGCTGGCAACCTTGATGGGGCCCCCTAGTGGCATGGGGCCCTCGGGCAGTGCCCGAATGGTCAGTCCACCCCTGGAGGTCCCCTCACCATATCAGAGCCCCCCTTCACATCAGAGGTCCCACTTTACATTAGAGGTACCACCATCATATCAGAGCCCCCCCTTTACATCAGAGGTACCACCATCATATCAGAGCCCCTCCCTTTACATCAGAGGTACCACCATCATATCAGAGCCCCCCCTATACATCAGAGGTACCACCATCATATCAGAGCGCCCCCTTTACATCAGAGGTACCACCATCATATCAGAGCCCCCCCTTTACATCAGAGGTACCACCATCATATCAGAGCCCCTCCCTTTACATCAGAGGTACCACCATCATATCAGAGCCCCTCCTATACATCAGAGGTACCACCATCATATCAGAGCCCCCCTTTACATCAGAGGTACCACCATCATATCAGAGCCCCCCCTATACATCAGAGGTACCACCATCATATCAGAGCCCCCCCTATACATCAGAGGTACCACCATCATATCAGAGCCCCCCCTATACATCAGAGGTACCACCATCATATCAGAGCGCCCCCTTTACATCAGAGGTACCACCATCATATCAGAGCGCCCCCTTTACATCAGAGGTACCACCATCATATCAGAGCCCCCCCTTTACATCAGAGGTACCACCATCATATCAGAGCCCCCCCTTTACATCAGAGGTACCACCATCATATCAGAGCCCCCCCCCTATACATCAGAGGTACCACCATCATATCAGAGCCCCCCTTTACATCAGAGGTACCACCATCATATCAGAGCCCCCCTTTACATCAGAGGTACCACCATCATATCAGAGCCCCCCTTTACATCAGAGGTACCACCATCATATCAGAGCCCCCCTTTACATCAGAGGTACCACCATCATATCAGAGCCCCTCTTTACATCAGAGGTACCACCATCATATCAGAGCCCCCCCCTTTACATCAGAGGTACCACCCTATCAGAGCCCCCCCCTTTACATCAGAGGTACCACCCTATCAGAGCCCCTCCCTTTACATCAGAGGTCCACCCACCATATCACAGCCCCCCTTTACATCAGAGGTGCCACCATCATATCAGAGCCCCCCTTTACATCAGAGGTACCACCATCATATCAGAGCCCCCCCCTTTACATCAGAGGTACCCCCATCATATCAGAGCCCCCCCTTTACATCAGAGGTACCCCATCATATCAGAGCCCCCCCCTTTACATCAGAGGTACCACCATCATATCAGAGCCCCCCCCTTTACATCAGAGGTACCACCATCATATCAGAGCCCCCCCTTTATTTCAGAGGGAGGGCTCTGATATGTGTACACAGAACACACAGATTACGAAAATATCCGAGGATGAGCGCAGCGTAGTGTGGGTGTGGACTGAGCGGGGAGGAGGGAACATCTCACACTGGCATCACGTGCACATCACATGGCTTTGTTCTGCCGTAGACGTGCACAGCTAGAGCCATTAGCCTGTGATGTCAGCAGTAGGCGTGGCCTGAGCGGATATATATATATAGCTGAGCGGGGAGGGCGGAGTATCAGTGTGTGAGGAGCGCAGAGGAGGAAACATCTCCAGCACAGAGCTCCGGGGGGAGGAGCCATTGTCCGGACTACAGCCGGGTCACGTGGTGTCTGTGTGTCCGGGGAACCCGCTGCCTCTGCTCAGGATCTGAGGAACTACAACTCCCAGCAGTCTGTATTCACATGAGGAACTACAACTCCCAGCATGCACTGTGTAAGTAATGGGGGTTCAGCTCCCAGCCTGGAATAAGATGTTACAGGTCTACATATCCCAGCAGGATTTCTTCTATAGATGTACTACAAGTGCCAGCAATCTCTACATACCCCAGCCTGCTCCCCTCCCCAGGGGTAATTGCACCCCGCACTCATCTCCCACGAGCGGTGGTGGGTCTCCTCCCCTGCAGGCCCAACCGGCCCACCCACATCCTGGGGGGGGAGGAGACCCACCACCGCTCGTGGGAGATGAGTGTGGGGTGCAATTACCCCTGGGGAAGGGAGCAGGCTGGGGTATGTAGAGATTGCTGGGCCGGTTGGGCCTGTGGGGGAGGGGAAAAGGGTAGTGGGAGATGAGGGGTGGAAGGGGTGCAGTTCCCCCTGAGGAGGGGGAGGGGAGCAGACTGGGGTATGTAGAGATCACTGGGACCTGTAATATCTCCATAGAGAAAATCATGCTGGGATATGTAGTCCCCCACAGCATCTTATTCCAGGCTGGAAGCTGAACCCCCATCACTTACACAGTGCGTGCTGGGAGTTGTAGTTCCTCAGAGGCAGCAGGTTAACGCAGACGCGCCGTGACCCGCCCCCAGTACAGACAATGGCTCCTCCCACCAGAGCTCTGTGTGGGGGATGGTCCCTCCTCACCCGCTATCCACACACTGACACCCACATCCCCACTCACCTACCACCGAGGGTGTGGCTCCAATGGCCCGTCCTCCCCCCCTTAACTGTAACTACTGGCAACCAATTGCAATTTCTGCTTGAACTGATACAGTAAACTGATTTTAAGTCTAGCTGCTATTTATTGTATGTCTCAGAGCAGGTGGAGAGTGAAATTGCATGAGCGGGGGCCCCAAGAAAAATTTTGCCCGGGTCCAATCAATATTAAAGACGGCCCTGACCACATAGAGGGCCTCCTTACCGGACAACCTGCCCAAAGATGCAAACAAGCTCCCAAATAGACAAATCTAGGGCTGCAACCAACGATTATTTTCATAATCGATTAGTTGGTCGATTATCGCTTCGATGAATCAACTAATCGGTTAATAGATTCTTTCATTCAGCGAATGTACAAGGATTTTTTCGCATGAATATTCTTGTCTGAAAATTGATCCGTGGTCAATTTATGCAGTTTGCTTTTTGCTGTGCATGTTGATTTTTGCGCACGTGATTTGGCTGCGATTTGCGTTTGCTTTTTTTTTTTGGCCAATTTGTTGTTCGGATGATTTAACCACTTGCCGCCCGCCCTATAGCAGATACACGGCGGCATAGTGGTTTCAAAATCCTGACCGGACGTCATATGACGTGATCAGGGGCGCGCATCGCGGCGATCGTTGTTGCGGGGTGTCAGTCTGACACCCGGCAACTACGATCTTGGTAAAGAGTCTCCGACGGAGACTCTTTATCACGTGATCAGCTGTCCAATCACGGCTGATCACAGTGTAAATAGGAGAAGCCGGAGGTTGGCTTTTCCTCACTCGCGTCTGTCAGACGTGAGTAGAGGAGAGCCAATCGGCTGCTCCTCTGACAGGGGGGGTCTGTGCTGATCGATTATCAGTGGAGCCCCCCCCCCCCCAGGATGCCCACACTGGACCACCAGGGACGCAACCAGACCACCAGGGATGCCCAGCACAACGTAATCCTCCCTAGACCTCCAGGGATGCCAGTCAGTGCCCACAATGGATGCCTTTTTCTATATATATCTTTTGTCTACCCATAATGAATGTCAATCAGTGCCCACAATGGGCATCACTGATTGGCATGCATTATTGTTTGGCACTGATTGGCATCCATTAGTACAGTATAACATAATACAATGCTGCCTATCAGTGCCCACCTGTGCCACCTATCAGTTCCCATCTGTGCCACCTATCATTGCCCATCCATGCCCATCTGTGCCGCCTATCCATGCCGCCCATCCATGCCAATCCGTGCCAGCTATCAGTGCCAATTTGTGCCACCTATCAGTGCAACCCATCAGTGCCGCCTATCAGTGCCACATATCAGTGTCCATCAATGCCACTTCATTGGTGCCACCTCATTGGTGCCCATCAGTGAAGGAGAAAAACTTATTTACAAAGTTTTGAAACTGAAACAAAAAAAACATTTTTTTTTCAAAATTTTCGGTATTTTTGTATTTATATATATTTATATATTTGTTTAGCAAAAAATAAAAACCGTAGAGGTGATCAAATACCACCAAAAGAAAGCTCCATTTGTGGGAAAAAAAATGATAAAAATTTCATTTGGGTACAGTGTAGCACGACCGCGCAATTGTCATTCAAAGTGCGACATAGATGAAAGCTCCAAATTGGTCTGGGCAGGAAGGTGTTGAAGTGCCCCCCCCCCCCAGTATTGAAGTGGTTAAAAAACACAAATTGCTGCAAAAAACGCACTACATGCTTTACTGCAGCTTCTCCGTTGAATTATATTGAACCAAACAAGCACTGTTTCGCGTTTGAAAAAGGTCCTGGACCCTTCCCAGCAGCTGAAAAAAAAAGCATAGATGTGAACGTTAAATGAAGTGTAGTGCGTTTCTGCAAAAAGCATCAAAAAAACACACGGGGGGGGCAGATCTAAGACGTCTAGTAACATAATGTGGTTAAAAAAAAAAAATAAAATAGCCCTTCATAGTACAAAAAAAAAAAAAGCAAATAATCGCTACTGTAAATATATCTCTTTATATATCTTTAGGGGATTGCGCCTCCCACTCACTATTTATACTACCCCCTTCTCAATAGATTATGCTTAATAATACTTATATTTACTAAATAATCATTGTGCCCCCATATTATCCAAAATATATACACAAGACATTCATTTATAATTGCAAAAAATGTAGCGTCCTTATTGTGCGATATTTTAATTCGATTGCCCCAACTGTGCCGTCTTAATCACCGATCATCTTCTAATCAAAAGTCCACTAAAATAACCGAATCTGTGCCACCGTCACCCAGCAGAACGGCCACTCACCAGATCTCCCCAATCAGTAAGCCTTCGGTTCATTCAACGGATAAACCAATCCACAACGCATTCCTCCCGTTAGCAATTCCTCAACGTCCATATATTCATACAAAATTAAATGGAACCAATATATAGTGTAAAACCGTTTTAACTTTAATGGAAAAAAATCAATAATAAAAAAAACGTATTGCACTCACATTTCAATGTGTCTTATCGGCAGACACCAAGCCTTTCCAGCAATGAGAAAACCGTTCTAAAAATCGGGCAAGCCACCGATGTTCCGCAAGTGGCGATAGTCTCCCTCCACTGGGCCGACCTGTTCCTGGCTTGTATCCAAGGACCGTATGTCTCCCACAACTCCTACGCGTTTCGCATTTGAGCGTCGTCAGGAAGCTCCTGTAAGGGGTTAATTTTTTTTTTTTTTTTTTACTGTGCCTAGAGGCGATTCAGTTCGTATTGTGCGCTATACAAGTATTTCATTCATTCATTCATTCAGTGAAAGTAATAGTTACAGTAGCGATTATTTGCTCTTTGTACTATGAAGGGCTAATTTTAGTTTTTTTTAAAGAGGAAGTAAACCCTGATGGGTTTACTTCCTCTTTCATTCCCTGCAAAGGCAAAGCATCATGGACTACTATGCATCGCATCGCATCGCATAGTAGCCCATTATGTGTCACTTACCTGACACAGGAGCCAGCGAAGTCACCGCTGTCCCCTGTAGTCCGGCGTCTCCATCTTCTCGGTGGGTCTCGCAGCTCCGCCGCTATCATTCGGCGAAGCTGCGATGACGTCACTCCCGCGCATGCGCACGGGAGCCGACACGTGCGGCATCTTCGTTATAGAGGATGCCACGCTCAGTGCGCCTGCGCGCCGCTGTCTACGGCGCATGCGCCGTAGACAGCGGTGCCCGTCTTCGGGCAAATATCTCCTAAACCGTGTAGGTTTAGGAGATATTTCTTGGACCTACAGGTAAGCCTTAATCTAGGCTTACCTGTAAGTCAAAGTGGTTTGTAAGGGTTTACAACCACTTTAACCCCATTATGTTACTGGCCGATTAATCGATTTATGAAAATAGTAATCGATTAATTTCATAATCGATTAGTTGTCGATTAATCGATTCGTGGTTTCGGCCCTAGACAAATCCTCAGCCGAATACACACATGGAATCAGATGATGGTTGGTCGAAAATAAGCAGCAAAAACAGACTTCCGTGACTCTCATCCGTATCAATATTTGTTAACCCAGAAGAGAGATATAGCAGACCATGGCATAATATCGTCTAGCTGGTTTAATTTATATATAAAAGAACGCACTTACAAAATAATCGATTCCATGCAATTTAAAATGAAACCGGGCCAGCAACACAAACTCCCGTCCTCGTCAACGGCGCGGTGAATCACATTGTAAGTGCAATTATGTTGCTTAGTGGATTTTTTTTTTTTTTTTTTGACAGTATTACGCTATATCTCATATTTTCTCTTCTTGGGTCAAATACGTGTATGGGAGTCATAAGGCGTTTGAGATCCCAAGTTTCCAGAATTTGGCTGCTGTCATATCCATTTGGGAATTAAAGGCCCCCCCCCTGGGCTGGGTTTAAGCCAATTGCACGTTTGGCTTACGTTCTGGCAAGCAGAAAATTCATAAGGTGGTGGATATCACTGGTGTTTTTTGTTTGGAAGTTCGGAAAGTTTAAAAAAAAAATAATAATTATTGCTGCAGACTTTTAATCGGGACTGCATATATATATATATATATATATATATATATATATATATATATATATATATATTTTTTTTTTTTTTTCTCTCAGTTATATTGAGGAATTTAATTATCGTATTTTTAATTATTTTTTTTTATTTTTTTTGTTTTTTTCTCACTTATATTGAGGAATTTATTTATCGTATTTTAAATTTATTTTTTTTATTTTTTTGTTTTTTCTCACTTATAATGAGGAATTTAATTATCATATTTTTAATTATTTTTTTTTTTGTTCACCTATTTTTCACAATATCACTTTGGTTTAGATCAAACATATCGGTCTCATGTCTTTAGCGCAGATTCTTCACCTTTATTTCTATAATGCCGACAATTTACGCATTTATATTTTGCACATTCATATCAGCCCTTACAATCTAAAACCGGCCACAGAAGGATTGAACCTCGACTGGTTCAACAGGGGCAGGGCTGAGATTCGATCCATCCACGGGCAGGCTGGTTGTACTGAAATCGATCTACTTCAGTACACTGCAGCCTGCGAGATTTTTTTTTTTTTTCATGCGATCGTAGCCAGTGGCTATGGTTGCCAGCAGTGATCATTCTGTTCTGCTAGCGGGATAAGCTCCCCACTAGCAGAACACAAAAGCACTATGGGAGGGATCCCCCCCCCCCTTCTCTGTGTTGATGGGGAAATCGAGTAATTTTCTTTCTGCCCACCCAATTTTTTTTGTTTTTTCTCACTTATATTGAGGAATTTAATTATTGTATTTTTTATTAGTTTTTTTTTCACCTATTTTTCACAATATCACTTTGGTTTAGATCAAACATATCGGTTTCATGTCTTTAGCGCAGATTCTTCCCTTTATTTCTATAATGCTGACAATTTACGCATTTATATTTTGCATATTTTTTTTTTTTTCTTCTCACTTATATTGAGGAATTTAATTATCGTATTTTTAATTGTTTTGTTTTTTTAACCTATTTTTCACAATATCACTTTTGGTTTAGATCAAACATATAGATTTCATGTCTTTAGCGCAGCTTCTTCCCTTTATGTCATTTTGTGTATATCTCACAATAAGCTGCTTGCTGGTCACTCTTTTCAAAAATCACTTTTTATAGGGATTGTTTCTAAGCGCAGTTTTTTTCCCCCTTTATACGGCGTTATAGAAATACCTGTGATAAATAAAATACATTTATGTTTTAGGGAAATCACGTAAATTGAAAGGTTGTGACTGGGTCTCTTTAGCCCTTGTACACGCGGTCGGAGAATCCGTCGGAATGTGTCCTATCGGACCGTGTCATCGGATAATCCGACTGTGCGTGGTCTGCATCGGACTGATTCCGTCGGAATATCCGTCGGACCCAATTTTCCAACTTGTTGGAAATATTTCCCGACCAACTGGGCCGATCGGACATACTCCGATCATGTGTAGAGAATTCCGATCGGACAAAGTGCCACGCATGCTCAGATCAAATTCCTACATCTAAGCTATTGGCTACTAGCCTGAACGTAGTCCCATCGTAACGAAATTACGTCACCGCGTTCTGAATGATCGGATTTTTTCGCCAACTTTGTCCGACCGTGTGTATGCAACAGTTTCGGACACAATCCGACGGATTTGGTTGTCCAAATCTCCGACCGCGTGTACAAGGGCTTATAGGATATTTAGTGAGAGCAATAAAGAGTAACAATCCTATGTGGGGACAAACCTGCAACTAAACATATGTATATATAGAGTTAGGGCCGCACTTCACAGAGGCGCCTTGGCGGGGCGCTGCACTTTCCACATAGATTTGGAAATTAGCGCAACAAAAGTCTCTGAATTGTTAGACGGGACAATTCGTTTTTTTTTTTTTTTTTTTTTGCTGGATAGTTTGCACAATACAGGAAAAGAATTTCCAGATTTACCATCTCCTTCCACGTGCAACCATAAAAAGACAGAGCGGGGTGCCCAGGCCTAGTGCTTCATCCTAAAACCATCGCTTTATTCATAGAAAAACTGGTAATTATTATACTAAATAATAATACGCATCGCTGATCTACTAACAGACGTATCAGCCTGGATGTCACCCCGCTTCCTCAAACTTACTCTTAATCTAAAACCGAGCTCTTAATATTTCCTCCCCCGCGTGCCCCTTCCCCCAACTTCTCTGTCAAGATCAATGGCACATCTATCAGTCCGTCCCCACATGCCAGGGTGCCAGGGGTGACCTTAGACTCCGAACTGTCCTTTCAGGCCCACATACAAGCCCTGTCCATATCATGCCGCCTTACCCTCTGCAACATCTCCAGAATACGCCCCTTTTTAACTAATGACACCACCAAGCTTCTAATTCACTCCCTGGTCATCTCTCGCCTCGACTACTGCAACTCCCTCCTCGTTGGATCACCTTTACACAGACCATCCCCCCTCCAGTCTATAATGAATCCTGCTGCCAGACTCATCCACCTTACCAGCCATTCAGTGTCCTCCACCCCTCTCTGCCAATCCCTGCACTGGCCTCCATTCAGTGTCCTCCACCCCTCTCTACCAATCCCTCCACTGGCTTCCATTCAGTGTCCTCCACCCCTCTCTACCAATCCCTGCACTGCTGTCTCCATTCAGTGTCTTCCACCGCTCTCTGCCAATCCCTGCACTGGCCTCCATTCAGTGTCCTCCACCCCTCTCTGCCAATCCCTGCACTGGCTTCCACTCACCCAACGAATACAATTTCTAACAATAATTTACAAAGCCGTCCATAACTCTGCCCTCGGCTACATCACTGACCTAGTCCCCAAATACCAACCAAACCGCCCTCTACGGTCATCCCAAGACCTCCTACTCTCTAGCTCCCTCGTCACCTCCTCCCCCACGCTCGCCTCCAGGATTTCTCCAGAGCTTCTCCCATCCTTTGGAACTCCCTACCCCAATCTGTCAGACTGGCCCCTAATCTATCCATCTTTAGACGATCCCTGAAAGCCCTTCTCTTCAAAGAAGCCGATCCTGCTTCTAACTAACACTGTTTTACTTCCTCCATCAGCTCATCCCCCCCCACAGCTATTACCTTTTGTATCAATTGACCCTTCCTTTTTAGATTGTAAGCTCTAATGAGCCGGGCCCTCTCATTCCTCTTGTACCAAATTGTAATGTAAATGTAATGTCTGCCCTCATGTTGTAAAGCACTGAGCAAACTGTTGGCGCTATATAAATCCTGTATACCAATAATAATAATAGGATACAACAACAACACCGTTGCCTAGGATACCCCAACAACAACGCCGTTGCCTAGGATACAACAACAATGCCGTTGCCTAGGATACAACAACAGCAATGCCGTTGCCTAGGATACAACAACAACGCCGTTGCCTAGGAAACAACACCGTTGCCTAGGATACCCTAACAACAACGCCGTTGCCTAGGATACAACAACAACAACACCATTGCCTAGGATACAACAACAACAACGCTGTTGCCTAGGATACCCCAACAACAACGCTGTTGCCTAGGATACCCCAACAACAACGCCGTTGCCTAGGATACAACAACAACAACGCCGTTGCCTAGGAGACAACAACAACCTAGGATACAACAACAACAACACCGTTGCCTAGGATACAACAACAACAACAACGCCGTTGCCTAGGAGACAACAAAAACCTAGGATACAACAACGCCGTTGCCTAGGAGACAACAACAACAATGCCGTTGCCTAGGAGACAACAACGCCATTGCCTAGGAGACAACAACAACAACGCCATTGCCTAGGAGACAACAACAACAACGCAGTTGCCTAGGAGACAACAACAACTCCGTTGCCTAGGAGACAACAACAACTCCGTTGCCTAGGAGACAACAACAACTCCGTTGCCTAGGAGACAACGGCAACAGAGTTGTTGTTGTCTCCTAGGCAACGGCGTTGTTGTTGTTGTCTCCTAGGCAACAGAGTTGTTGTTGTCTCCTAGGCAACGGCGTTGTTGTTGTTGTCTCCTAGGCAACGGCGTTGTTGTTGTTGTCTCCTTGGCAACGGCGTTGTTGTTGTTGTCTCCTGGGCAATGGCGTTGTTGTCTCCTAGGCAACGGCGTTGTTGTTGTTGTCTCCTAGGCAACGGCGTTGTTGTTGTTGTCTCCTTGGCAACGGCGTTGTTGTCTCCTAGGCAACGGTGTTGTTGCTGTTGTCTCCTAGGCAACGGCGTTGCTGTTGTCTCCTAGGCAACGGCGTTGTTGTTGTCTCCTAGGCAACAGCGTTGTTGTTGTTGTCTCCTTGGCAACGGCATTGTTGTTGTTGTCTCCTAGGCAACGGCGTTGTTGTTGTTGTCTCCTAGGCAACGGCGTTGTTGTTGTTGTCTCCTTGGCAACGGCGTTGTTGTTGTTGTCTCCTAGGCAACGGTGTTGTTGCTGTTGTCTCCTAGGCAACGGCGTTGTTGTTGTCTCCTAGGCAACGGCGTTGTTGTTGTTGTCTCCTAGGCAACGGCGTTGTTGTTGTCTCCTAGGCAACGGCGTTGTTGTTGTTGTCTCCTTGGCAATGGCGTTGTTGTCTCCTAGGCAACGGCGTTGTTGTGGTTGTCTCCTAGGCAACGGCGTTGTTGTTGTTGTCTCCTAGGCAACAGAGTTGTTGTTGTCTCCTAGGCAACGGCGTTGTTGTTGTTGTCTCCTAGGCAACGGCGTTGTTGTTGTTGTCTCCTTGGCAACGGCGTTGTTGTTGTTGTCTCCTAGGCAATGGCGTTGTTGTCTCCTAGGCAACGGCGTTGTTGTTGTTGTCTCCTAGGCAACGGCGTTGTTGTTGTTGTCTCCTTGGCAACGGCGTTGTTGTTGTTGTCTCCTAGGCAACGGTGTTGTTGCTGTTGTCTCCTAGGCAACGGCGTTGCTGTTGTCTCCTAGGCAACGGCGTTGTTGTTGTCTCCTAGGCAACGGCGTTGTTGTTGTTGTCTCCTAGGCAACGGCGTTGTTGTTGTTGTCTCCTAGGCAACGGCGTTGTTGTTGTTGTCTCCTAGACAACAGAGTTGTTGTTGTCTCCTAGGCAACGGCGTTGTTGTTGTTGTCTCCTAGGCAACAGCGTTGTTGTTGTTGTCTCCTTGGCAACGGCGTTGTTGTTGTTGTCTCCTAGGCAACGGCGTTGTTGTTGTTGTCTCCTAGGCAACGGCGTTGTTGTTGTTGTCTCCTTGGCAACGGCGTTGTTGTTGTCTCCTAGGCAACGGTGTTGTTGTTGTTGTCTCCTAGGCAACGGCGTTGTTGTTGTTGTCTCCTAGGCAACGGCGTTGTTGTTGTTGTCTCCTTGGCAACGGCGTTGTTGTTGTTGTCTCCTAGGCAACGGTGTTGTTGTTGTTGTCTCCTAGGCAACGGCGTTGTTGTTGTTGTCTCCTTGGCAATGGCGTTGTTGTCTCCTAGGCAACGGCGTTGTTGTTGTTGTCTCCTAGGCAACGGCGTTGTTGTTGTTGTCTCCTAGGCAACGGCGTTGTTGTTGTTGTCTCCTAGGCAACGGTGTTGTTGCTGTTGTCTCCTAGGCAACGGCGTTGCTGTTGTCTCCTAGGCAACGGCGTTGTTGTTGTTGTCTCCTAGGCAACGGCGTTGTTGTTGTCTCCTAGGCAACGGCGTTGTTGTTGTCTCCTAGGCAACGGTGTTGTTGTCTCCTAGGCAACAGAGTTGTTGTTGTCTCCTAGGCAACGGCGTTGTTGTTGTTGTCTCCTAGGCAACGGCGTTGTTGTTGTTGTCTCCTTGGCAACGGCGTTGTTGTTGTCTCCTAGGCAACGGCGTTGTTGTTGTTGTCTCCTTGGCAACGGCGTTGTTGTTGTTGTTTCCTAGGCAATGGCGTTGTTGTCTCCTAGGCAACGGCGTTGTTGTTGTTGTCTCCTAGGCAACGGCGTTGTTGTTGTCTCCTAGGCAACGGCGTTGTTGTTGTCTCCTAGGCAACGGTGTTGTTGTCTCCTAGGCAACAGAGTTGTTGTTGTCTCCTAGGCAACGGCGTTGTTGTTGTTGTCTCCTAGGCAACGGCGTTGTTGTTGTTGTCTCCTTGGCAACGGCGTTGTTGTTGTCTCCTAGGCAACGGCGTTGTTGTTGTTGTCTCCTTGGCAACGGCGTTGTTGTTGTTGTTTCCTAGGCAATGGCGTTGTTGTCTCCTAGGCAACGGCGTTGTTGTTGTTGTCTCCTAGGCAACGGCGTTGTTGTTGTTGTCTCCTTGGCAACGGCGTTGTTGTTGTTGTCTCCTAGGCAATGGCGTTGTTGTCTCCTAGGCAACGGCGTTGTTGTTGTTGTCTCCTAGGCAACGGCGTTGTTGTTGTTGTCTCCTTGGCAACGGCGTTGTTGTTGTTGTCTCCTAGGCAACGGTGTTGTTGCTGTTGTCTCCTAGGCAACGGCGTTGCTGTTGTCTCCTAGGCAACGGCGTTGTTGTTGTTGTCTCCTAGGCAACGGCGTTGTTGTTGTTGTCTGCTAGGCAACGGCGTTCTTGTTGTTGTCTCCTAGGCAACGGCGTTGTTGTTGTTGTCTCCTAGGCAACAGAGTTGTTGTTGTTGTCTCCTTGGCAACGGCGTTGTTGTTGTTGTCTCCTAGGCAACGGTGTTGTTGCTGTTGTCTCCTAGGCAACGGCGTTGCTGTTGTCTCCTAGGCAACGGCGTTGTTGTTGTTGTCTCCTAGGCAACGGCGTTGTTGTTGTTGTCTGCTAGGCAACGGCGTTCTTGTTGTTGTCTCCTAGGCAACGGCGTTGTTGTTGTTGTCTCCTAGGCAACAGAGTTGTTGTTGTCTCCTAGGCAATGGCGTTGTTGTTGTTGTCTCCTAGGCAACAGCGTTGTTGTCTCCTTGGCAACGGCGTTGTTGTTGTTGTCTCCTAGGCAACGGCGTTGTTGTTGTTGTCTCCTAGGCAACGGCGTTGTTGTTGTTGTCTCCTAGGCAACGGCGTTGTTGTTGTTGTCTCCTTGGCAACGGCGTTGTTGTTGTCTCCTAGGCAACGGTGTTGTTGTTGTTGTCTCCTAGGCAACGGCGTTGTTGTTGTTGTCTCCTAGGCAACGGCGTTGTTGTTGTTGTCTCCTAGGCAATGGCGTTGTTGTCTCCTAGGCAACGGCGTTGTTGTTGTTGTCTCCTAGGCAACGGCGTTGTTGTTGTTGTCTCCTTGGCAACGGCGTTGTTGTTGTTGTCTCCTAGGCAACGGTGTTGTTGCTGTTGTCTCCTAGGCAACGGCGTTGCTGTTGTCTCCTAGGCAACGGCGTTGTTGTTGTTGTCTCCTAGGCAACGGCGTTGTTGTTGTTGTCTGCTAGGCAACGACGTTCTTGTTGTTGTCTCCTAGGCAACGGCGTTGTTGTTGTTGTCTCCTAGGCAACAGAGTTGTTGTTGTCTCCTAGGCAATGGCGTTGTTGTTGTTGTCTCCTAGGCAACAGCGTTGTTGTCTCCTTGGCAACGGCGTTGTTGTTGTTGTCTCCTAGGCAACGGCGTTGTTGTTGTTGTCTCCTAGGCAACGGCGTTGTTGTTGTTGTCTCCTAGGCAACGGTGTTGTTGCTGTTGTCTCCTAGGCAACGGCGTTGTTGTTGTCTCCTAGGCAACAGCGTTGTTGTTGTTGTCTCCTTGGCAACGGCATTGTTGTTGTTGTCTCCTAGGCAACGGCGTTGTTGTTGTTGTCTCCTAGGCAACGGCGTTGTTGTTGTTGTCTCCTTGGCAACGGCGTTGTTGTTGTTGTCTCCTAGGCAACGGTGTTGTTGCTGTTGTCTCCTAGGCAACGGCGTTGTTGTTGTCTCCTAGGCAACGGCGTTGTTGTTGTTGTCTCCTAGGCAACGGCGTTGTTGTTGTCTCCTAGGCAACGGCGTTGTTGTTGTTGTCTCCTTGGCAATGGCGTTGTTGTCTCCTAGGCAACGGCGTTGTTGTGGTTGTCTCCTAGGCAACGGCGTTGTTGTTGTTGTCTCCTAGGCAACAGAGTTGTTGTTGTCTCCTAGGCAACGGCGTTGTTGTTGTTGTCTCCTAGGCAACGGCGTTGTTGTTGTTGTCTCCTTGGCAACGGCGTTGTTGTTGTTGTCTCCTAGGCAATGGCGTTGTTGTCTCCTAGGCAACGGCGTTGTTGTTGTTGTCTCCTAGGCAACGGCGTTGTTGTTGTTGTCTCCTTGGCAACGGCGTTGTTGTTGTTGTCTCCTAGGCAACGGTGTTGTTGCTGTTGTCTCCTAGGCAACGGCGTTGCTGTTGTCTCCTAGGCAACGGCGTTGTTGTTGTCTCCTAGGCAACGGCGTTGTTGTTGTTGTCTCCTAGGCAACGGCGTTGTTGTTGTTGTCTCCTAGACAACAGAGTTGTTGTTGTCTCCTAGGCAACGGCGTTGTTGTTGTTGTCTCCTAGGCAACAGCGTTGTTGTTGTTGTCTCCTTGGCAACGGCGTTGTTGTTGTTGTCTCCTAGGCAACGGCGTTGTTGTTGTTGTCTCCTAGGCAACGGCGTTGTTGTTGTTGTCTCCTTGGCAACGGCGTTGTTGTTGTCTCCTAGGCAACGGTGTTGTTGTTGTTGTCTCCTAGGCAACGGCGTTGTTGTTGTTGTCTCCTAGGCAACGGCGTTGTTGTTGTTGTCTCCTTGGCAATGGCGTTGTTGTCTCCTAGGCAACGGCGTTGTTGTTGTTGTCTCCTAGGCAACGGCGTTGTTGTTGTTGTCTCCTAGGCAACGGCGTTGTTGTTGTTGTCTCCTAGGCAACGGTGTTGTTGCTGTTGTCTCCTAGGCAACGGCGTTGCTGTTGTCTCCTAGGCAACGGCGTTGTTGTTGTTGTCTCCTAGGCAACGGCGTTGTTGTTGTCTCCTAGGCAACGGCGTTGTTGTTGTCTCCTAGGCAACGGTGTTGTTGTCTCCTAGGCAACAGAGTTGTTGTTGTCTCCTAGGCAACGGCGTTGTTGTTGTTGTCTCCTAGGCAACGGCGTTGTTGTTGTTGTCTCCTTGGCAACGGCGTTGTTGTTGTCTCCTAGGCAACGGCGTTGTTGTTGTTGTCTCCTTGGCAACGGCGTTGTTGTTGTTGTTTCCTAGGCAATGGCGTTGTTGTCTCCTAGGCAACGGCGTTGTTGTTGTTGTCTCCTAGGCAACGGCGTTGTTGTTGTCTCCTAGGCAACGGCGTTGTTGTTGTCTCCTAGGCAACGGTGTTGTTGTCTCCTAGGCAACAGAGTTGTTGTTGTCTCCTAGGCAACGGCGTTGTTGTTGTTGTCTCCTAGGCAACGGCGTTGTTGTTGTTGTCTCCTTGGCAACGGCGTTGTTGTTGTCTCCTAGGCAACGGCGTTGTTGTTGTTGTCTCCTTGGCAACGGCGTTGTTGTTGTTGTTTCCTAGGCAATGGCGTTGTTGTCTCCTAGGCAACGGCGTTGTTGTTGTTGTCTCCTAGGCAACGGCGTTGTTGTTGTTGTCTCCTTGGCAACGGCGTTGTTGTTGTTGTCTCCTAGGCAATGGCGTTGTTGTCTCCTAGGCAACGGCGTTGTTGTTGTTGTCTCCTAGGCAACGGCGTTGTTGTTGTTGTCTCCTTGGCAACGGCGTTGTTGTTGTTGTCTCCTAGGCAACGGTGTTGTTGCTGTTGTCTCCTAGGCAACGGCGTTGCTGTTGTCTCCTAGGCAACGGCGTTGTTGTTGTTGTCTCCTAGGCAACGGCGTTGTTGTTGTTGTCTCCTAGGCAACGGCGTTCTTGTTGTTGTCTCCTAGGCAACGGCGTTGTTGTTGTTGTCTCCTAGGCAACAGAGTTGTTGTTGTCTCCTAGGCAATGGCGTTGTTGTTGTTGTCTCCTAGGCAACAGCGTTGTTGTCTCCTTGGCAACGGCGTTGTTGTTGTTGTCTCCTAGGCAACGGCGTTGTTGTTGTTGTCTCCTAGGCAACGGCGTTGTTGTTGTTGTCTCCTTGGCAACGGCGTTGTTGTTGTTGTCTCCTAGGCAACGGTGTTGTTGCTGTTGTCTCCTAGGCAACGGCGTTGTTGTTGTCTCCTAGGCAACGGCGTTGTTGTTGTTGTCTCCTAGGCAACAGAGTTGTTGTTGTCTCCTAGGCAACGGCGTTGTTGTTGTTGTCTCCTTGGCAACGGCGTTGTTGTTGTTGTCTCCTAGGCAATGGCGTTGTTGTCTCCTAGGCAACGGCGTTGTTGTTGTTGTCTCCTAGGCAACGGCGTTGTTGTTGTTGTCTCCTTGGCAACGGCGTTGTTGTTGTTGTCTCCTAGGCAACGGTGTTGTTGCTGTTGTCTCCTAGGCAACGGCGTTGCTGTTGTCTCCTAGGCAACGGCGTTGTTGTTGTCTCCTAGGCAACGGCGTTGTTGTTGTTGTCTCCTAGGCAACAGAGTTGTTGTTGTCTCCTAGGCAACGGCGTTGTTGTTGTTGTCTCCTAGGCAACGGCGTTGTTGTTGTTGTCTCCTTGGCAACGGCGTTGTTGTTGTTGTCTCCTAGGCAATGGCGTTGTTGTCTCCTAGGCAACGGCGTTGTTGTTGTTGTCTCCTTGGCAACGGCGTTGTTGTTGTTGTCTCCTAGGCAACGGTGTTGTTGCTGTTGTCTCCTAGGCAACGGCGTTGCTGTTGTCTCCTAGGCAACGGCGTTGTTGTTGTCTCCTAGGCAACGGCGTTGTTGTTGTTGTCTCCTAGGCAACAGCGTTGTTGTTGTCTCCTAGGCAACGGCATTGTTGTTGTTGTCTCCTAGACAACAGAGTTGTTGTTGTCTCCTAGGCAACGGCGTTGTTGTTGTTGTCTCCTAGGCAACAGCGTTGTTGTTGTTGTTGTCTCCTTGGCAACGGCGTTGTTGTTGTTGTCTCCTAGGCAACGGCGTTGTTGTTGTTGTCTCCTAGGCAACGGCGTTGTTGTTGTTGTCTCCTTGGCAACGGCGTTGTTGTTGTTGTCTCCTAGGCAACGGTGTTGTTGCTGTTGTCTCCTAGGCAACGGCGTTGTTGTTGTCTCCTAGGCAACGGCGTTGTTGTTGTTGTCTCCTAGGCAACGGCGTTGTTGTTGTTGTCTCCTTGGCAATGGCGTTGTTGTCTCCTAGGCAACGGCGTTGTTGTGGTTGTCTCCTAGGCAACGGCGTTGTTGTTGTCTCCTAGGCAACAGAGTTGTTGTTGTCTCCTAGGCAACGGCGTTGTTGTTGTTGTCTCCTAGGCAACGGCGTTGTTGTTGTTGTCTCCTTGGCAACGGCGTTGTTGTTGTTGTCTCCTAGGCAATGGCGTTGTTGTCTCCTAGGCAACGGCGTTGTTGTTGTTGTCTCCTAGGCAACGGCGTTGTTGTTGTTGTCTCCTTGGCAACGGCGTTGTTGTTGTTGTCTCCTAGGCAACGGTGTTGTTGCTGTTGTCTCCTAGGCAACGGCGTTGCTGTTGTCTCCTAGGCAACGGCGTTGTTGTTGTTGTCTCCTAGGCAACGGCGTTGTTGTTGTTGTCTCCTAGGCAACGGCGTTGTTGTTGTTGTCTCCTAGACAACAGAGTTGTTGTTGTCTCCTAGACAACAGAGTTGTTGTTGTCTCCTAGGCAACGGCGTTGTTGTTGTTGTCTCCTAGGCAACGGCGTTGTTGTTGTTGTCTCCTTGGCAACGGCGTTGTTGTTGTTGTCTCCTAGGCAACGGTGTTGTTGCTGTTGTCTCCTAGGCAACGGCGTTGTTGTTGTCTCCTAGGCAACGGCGTTGTTGTTGTTGTCTCCTAGGCAACGGCGTTGTTGTTGTTGTCTCCTAGGCAACGGCGTTGTTGTTGTTGTCTCCTTGGCAATGGCGTTGTTGTCTCCTAGGCAACGGCGTTGTTGTTGTTGTCTCCTAGGCAACGGCGTTGTTGTTGTTGTCTCCTTGGCAACGGCGTTGTTGTTGTTGTCTCCTAGGCAACGGTGTTGTTGCTGTTGTCTCCTAGGCAACGGCGTTGCTGTTGTCTCCTAGGCAACGGCGTTGTTGTTGTTGTCTCCTAGGCAACGGCGTTGTTGTTGTTGTCTCCTAGGCAACAGAGTTGTTGTTGTCTCCTAGGCAACGGCGTTGTTGTTGTCTCCTAGGCAACGGCGTTGTTGTTGTTGTCTCCTAGGCAACAGCGTTGTTGTCTCCTTGGCAACGGCGTTGTTGTTGTTGTCTCCTAGGCAACGGCGTTGTTGTTGTTGTCTCCTAGGCAACGGCGTTGTTGTTGTTGTCTCCTTGGCAACGGCGTTGTTGTTGTTGTCTCCTAGGCAACGGTGTTGTTGCTGTTGTCTCCTAGGCAACGGCGTTGTTGTTGTCTCCTAGGCAACGGCGTTGTTGTTGTTGTCTCCTCGGCAACAGAGTTGTTGTCTCCTAGGCAACGGCGTTGTTGTTGTTGTCTCCTTGGCAACGGCGTTGTTGTTGTTGTCTCCTATGCAATGGCGTTGTTGTCTCCTAGGCAACGGCGTTGTTGTTGTTGTCTCCTAGGCAACGGCGTTGTTGTTGTTGTCTCCTTGGCAACGGCGTTGTTGTTGTTGTCTCCTAGGCAACGGTGTTGTTGCTGTTGTCTCCTAGGCAACGGCGTTGCTGTTGTCTCCTAGGCAACGGCGTTGTTGTTGTCTCCTAGGCAACGGCGTTGTTGTTGTTGTCTCCTAGGCAACAGAGTTGTTGTTGTCTCCTAGGCAACGGCGTTGTTGTTGTTGTCTCCTAGGCAACGGCGTTGTTGTTGTTGTCTCCTTGGCAACGGCGTTGTTGTTGTTGTCTCCTAGGCAATGGCGTTGTTGTCTCCTAGGCAACGGCGTTGTTGTTGTTGTCTCCTTGGCAACGGCGTTGTTGTTGTTGTCTCCTAGGCAACGGTGTTGTTGCTGTTGTCTCCTAGGCAACGGCGTTGCTGTTGTCTCCTAGGCAACGGCGTTGTTGTTGTCTCCTAGGCAACGGCGTTGTTGTTGTTGTCTCCTAGGCAACGGCGTTGTTGTTGTCTCCTAGGCAACGGCATTGTTGTTGTTGTCTCCTAGACAACAGAGTTGTTGTTGTCTCCTAGGCAACGGCGTTGTTGTTGTTGTCTCCTAGGCAACAGCGTTGTTGTTGTTGTCTCCTTGGCAACGGCGTTGTTGTTGTTGTCTCCTAGGCAACGGCGTTGTTGTTGTTGTCTCCTAGGCAACGGCGTTGTTGTTGTCTCCTTGGCAACGGCGTTGTTGTTGTTGTCTCCTAGGCAACGGTGTTGTTGCTGTTGTCTCCTAGGCAACGGCGTTGTTGTTGTCTCCTAGGCAACGGCGTTGTTGTTGTTGTCTCCTAGGCAACGGCGTTGTTGTTGTTGTCTCCTTGGCAATGGCGTTGTTGTCTCCTAGGCAACGGCGTTGTTGTGGTTGTCTCCTAGGCAACGGCGTTGTTGTTGTTGTCTCCTAGGCAACAGAGTTGTTGTTGTCTCCTAGGCAACGGCGTTGTTGTTGTTGTCTCCTAGGCAACGGCGTTGTTGTTGTTGTCTCCTTGGCAACGGCGTTGTTGTTGTTGTCTCCTAGGCAATGGCGTTGTTGTCTCCTAGGCAACGGCGTTGTTGTTGTTGTCTCCTAGGCAACGGCGTTGTTGTTGTTGTCTCCTTGGCAACGGCGTTGTTATTGTTGTCTCCTAGGCAACGGTGTTGTTGCTGTTGTCTCCTAGGCAAAGGCGTTGCTGTTGTCTCCTAGGCAACGGCGTTGTTGTTGTTGTCTCCTAGGCAACGGCGTTGTTGTTGTTGTCTCCTAGGCAACGGCGTTGTTGTTGTTGTCTCCTAGACAACAGAGTTGTTGTTGTCTCCTAGGCAACGGCGTTGTTGTTGTTGTCTCCTAGGCAACAGCGTTGTTGTTGTTGTCTCCTTGGCAACGGCGTTGTTGTTGTTGTCTCCTAGGCAACGGCGTTGTTGTTGTTGTCTCCTAGGCAACAGCGTTGTTGTTGTTGTCTCCTTGGCAACGGCGTTGTTGTTGTTGTCTCCTAGGCAACGGTGTTGTTGCTGTTGTCTCCTAGGCAACGGCGTTGTTGTTGTCTCCTAGGCAACGGCGTTGTTGTTGTTGTCTCCTAGGCAACGGCGTTGTTGTTGTTGTCTCCTAGGCAACGGCGTTGTTGTTGTTGTCTCCTTGGCAATGGCGTTGTTGTCTCCTAGGCAACGGCGTTGTTGTTGTTGTCTCCTAGGCAACGGCGTTGTTGTTGTTGTCTCCTAGGCAACGGCGTTGTTGTTGTTGTCTCCTAGGCAACGGTGTTGTTGCTGTTGTCTCCTAGGCAACGGCGTTGCTGTTGTCTCCTAGGCAACGGCGTTGTTGTTGTTGTCTCCTAGGCAACGGCGTTGTTGTTGTCTCCTAGGCAACGGCGTTGTTGTTGTCTCCTAGGCAACGGTGTTGTTGTCTCCTAGGCAACAGAGTTGTTGTTGTCTCCTAGGCAACGGCGTTGTTGTTGTTGTCTCCTAGGCAACGGCGTTGTTGTTGTTGTCTCCTTGGCAACGGCGTTGTTGTTGTTGTCTCCTAGGCAACGGTGTTGTTGCTGTTGTCTCCTAGGCAACGGCGTTGCTGTTGTCTCCTAGGCAACGGCGTTGTTGTTGTCTCCTAGGCAACGGCGTTGTTGTTGTTGTCTCCTAGGCAACGGCGTTGTTGTTGTTGTCTCCTAGGCAACGGCGTTGTTGTTGTTGTCTCCTAGACAACAGAGTTGTTGTTGTCTCCTAGGCAACGGCGTTGTTGTTGTTGTCTCCTAGGCAACAGCGTTGTTGTTGTTGTCTCCTTGGCAACGGCGTTGTTGTTGTTGTCTCCTAGGCAACGGCGTTGTTGTTGTTGTCTCCTAGGCAACGGCGTTGTTGTTGTTGTCTCCTTGGCAACGGCGTTGTTGTTGTCTCCTAGGCAACGGTGTTGTTGTTGTTGTCTCCTAGGCAACGGCGTTGTTGTTGTTGTCTCCTAGGCAACGGCGTTGTTGTTGTTGTCTCCTTGGCAACGGCGTTGTTGTTGTTGTCTCCTAGGCAACGGTGTTGTTGTTGTTGTCTCCTAGGCAACGGCGTTGTTGTTGTTGTCTCCTTGGCAATGGCGTTGTTGTTGTCTCCTAGGCAACGGCGTTGTTGTTGTCTCCTAGGCAACGGTGTTGTTGTCTCCTAGGCAACAGAGTTGTTGTTGTCTCCTAGGCAACGGCGTTGTTGTTGTTGTCTCCTAGGCAACGGCGTTGTTGTTGTTGTCTCCTTGGCAACGGCGTTGTTGTTGTCTCCTAGGCAACGGCGTTGTTGTTGTTGTCTCCTTGGCAACGGCGTTGTTGTTGTTGTTTCCTAGGCAATGGCGTTGTTGTCTCCTAGGCAATGGCGTTGTTGTTGTTGTCTCCTAGGCAACGGCGTTGTTGTTGTCTCCTAGGCAACGGCGTTGTTGTTGTCTCCTAGGCAACGGTGTTGTTGTCTCCTAGGCAACAGAGTTGTTGTTGTCTCCTAGGCAACGGCGTTGTTGTTGTTGTCTCCTAGGCAACGGCGTTGTTGTTGTTGTCTCCTTGGCAACGGCGTTGTTGTTGTCTCCTAGGCAACGGCGTTGTTGTTGTTGTCTCCTTGGCAACGGCGTTGTTGTTGTTGTTTCCTAGGCAATGGCGTTGTTGTCTCCTAGGCAACGGCGTTGTTGTTGTTGTCTCCTAGGCAACGGCGTTGTTGTTGTTGTCTCCTAGGCAACGGCGTTGTTGTTGTTGTCTCCTAGGCAACGGCGTTGTTGTTGTCTCCTAGGCAACGGCGTTGTTGTTGTTGTCTCCTAGGCAACGGCGTTGTTGTTGTTGTCTCCTTGGCAACGGCGTTGTTGTTGTTGTCTCCTAGGCAACGGCGTTGTTGTTGTTGTCTCCTTGGCAACGGCGTTGTTGTTGTTGTTTCCTAGGCAATGGCGTTGTTGTCTCCTAGGCAACGGCGTTGTTGTTGTTGTCTCCAAGGCAACGGCGTTGTTGTTTTTGTCTCCTTGGCAACGGCGTTGTTGTTGTTGTCTCCTAGGCAATGGCGTTGTTGTCTCCTAGGCAACGGCGTTGTTGTTGTTGTCTCCTAGGCAACGGCGTTGTTGTTGTTGTCTCCTTGGCAACGGCGTTGTTGTTGTTGTCTCCTAGGCAACGGTGTTGTTGCTGTTGTCTCCTAGGCAACGGCGTTGCTGTTGTCTCCTAGGCAACGGCGTTGTTGTTGTTGTCTCCTAGGCAACGGCGTTGTTGTTGTTGTCTCCTAGGCAACGGCGTTGTTGTTGTTGTCTCCTAGGCAACAGAGTTGTTGTTGTCTCCTAGGCAACGGCGTTGTTGTTGTTGTCTCCTAGGCAACAGCGTTGTTGTCTCCTTGGCAACGGCGTTGTTGTTGTTGTCTCCTAGGCAACGGCGTTGTTGTTGTCTCCTAGGCAACGGCGTTGTTGTTGTTGTCTCCTTGGCAACGGCGTTGTTGTTGTTGTCTCCTAGGCAACGGTGTTGTTGCTGTTGTCTCCTAGGCAACGGCATTGTTGTTGTCTCCTAGGCAACGGCGTTGTTGTTGTCTCCTAGGCAACGGCATTGTTGTTGTTGTCTCCTAGACAACAGAGTTGTTGTTGTCTCCTAGGCAACGGCGTTGTTGTTGTTGTCTCCTAGGCAACAGCGTTGTTGTTGTTGTCTCCTTGGCAACGGCGTTGTTGTTGTTGTCTCCTAGGCAACGGCGTTGTTGTTGTTGTCTCCTAGGCAACGGCGTTGTTGTTGTTGTCTCCTTGGCAACGGCGTTGTTGTTGTTGTCTCCTAGGCAACGGTGTTGTTGCTGTTGTCTCCTAGGCAACGGCGTTGTTGTTGTCTCCTAGGCAACGGCGTTGTTGTTGTTGTCTCCTAGGCAACGGCGTTGTTGTTGTTGTCTCCTTGGCAATGGCGTTGTTGTCTCCTAGGCAACGGCGTTGTTGTGGTTGTCTCCTAGGCAACGGCGTTGTTGTTGTTGTCTCCTAGGCAACAGAGTTGTTGTTGTCTCCTAGGCAACGGCGTTGTTGTTGTTGTTGTCTCCTAGGCAACGGCGTTGTTGTTGTCTCCTTGGCAACGGCGTTGTTGTTGTTGTCTCCTAGGCAATGGCGTTGTTGTCTCCTAGGCAACGGCGTTGTTGTTGTTGTCTCCTAGGCAACGGCGTTGTTGTTGTTGTCTCCTTGGCAACGGCGTTGTTATTGTTGTCTCCTAGGCAACGGTGTTGTTGCTGTTGTCTCCTAGGCAACGGCGTTGCTGTTGTCTCCTAGGCAACGGCGTTGTCTTTGTTGTCTCCTAGGCAACGGCGTTGTTGTTGTTGTCTCCTAGGCAACGGCGTTGTTGTTGTTGTCTCCTAGACAACAGAGTTGTTGTTGTCTCCTAGGCAACGGCGTTGTTGTTGTTGTCTCCTAGGCAACAGCGTTGTTGTTGTTGTCTCCTTGGCAACGGCGTTGTTGTTGTTGTCTCCTAGGCAACGGCGTTGTTGTTGTTGTCTCCTAGGCAACAGCGTTGTTGTTGTTGTCTCCTTGGCAACGGCGTTGTTGTTGTTGTCTCCTAGGCAACGGTGTTGTTGCTGTTGTCTCCTAGGCAACGGCGTTGTTGTTGTTGTCTCCTAGGCAACTGCGTTGTTGTTGTTGTCTCCTAGGCAACGGCGTTGTTGTTGTTGTCTCCTAGGCAACGGCGTTGTTGTTGTTGTCTCCTTGGCAATGGCGTTGTTGTCTCCTAGGCAACGGCGTTGTTGTTGTTGTCTCCTAGGCAACGGCGTTGTTGTTGTTGTCTCCTAGGCAACGGCGTTGTTGTTGTTGTCTCCTAGGCAACGGCGTTGTTGTTGTTGTCTCCTAGGCAACGGTGTTGTTGCTGTTGTCTCCTAGGCAACGGCGTTGCTGTTGTCTCCTAGGCAACGGCGTTGTTGTTGTTGTCTCCTAGGCAACGGCGTTGTTGTTGTCTCCTAGGCAACGGCGTTGTTGTTGTCTCCTAGGCAACGGTGTTGTTGTCTCCTAGGCAACAGAGTTGTTGTTGTCTCCTAGGCAACGGCGTTGTTGTTGTTGTCTCCTAGGCAACGGTGTTGTTGCTGTTGTCTCCTAGGCAACGGCGTTGCTGTTGTCTCCTAGGCAACGGCGTTGTTGTTGTTGTCTCCTTGGCAATGGCGTTGTTGTCTCCTAGGCAACGGCGTTGTTGTTGTCTCCTAGGCAACGGCGTTGTTGTTGTTGTCTCCTAGGCAACGGCATTGTTGTTGTTGTCTCCTAGGCAACGGCGTTGTTGTTGTCTCCTAGGCAACGGCGTTGTTGTTGTTGTCTCCTAGGCAACGGCGTTGTTGTTGTTGTCTCCTTGGCAACGGCGTTGTTGTTGTTGTCTCCTAGGCAACGGCGTTGTTGTTGTTGTCTCCTTGGCAACGGCGTTGTTGTTGTTGTTTCCTAGGCAATGGCGTTGTTGTCTCCTAGGCAACGGCGTTGTTGTTGTTGTCTCCAAGGCAACGGCGTTGTTGTTTTTGTCTCCTTGGCAACGGCGTTGTTGTTGTTGTCTCCTAGGCAATGGCGTTGTTGTCTCCTAGGCAACGGCGTTGTTGTTGTTGTCTCCTAGGCAACGGCGTTGTTGTTGTTGTCTCCTTGGCAACGGCGTTGTTGTTGTTGTCTCCTAGGCAACGGTGTTGTTGCTGTTGTCTCCTAGGCAACGGCGTTGCTGTTGTCTCCTAGGCAACGGCGTTGTTGTTGTTGTCTCCTAGGCAACGGCGTTGTTGTTGTTGTCTCCTAGGCAACGGCGTTGTTGTTGTTGTCTCCTAGGCAACAGAGTTGTTGTTGTCTCCTAGGCAACGGCGTTGTTGTTGTTGTCTCCTAGGCAACAGCGTTGTTGTCTCCTTGGCAACGGCGTTGTTGTTGTTGTCTCCTAGGCAACGGCGTTGTTGTTGTCTCCTAGGCAACGGCGTTGTTGTTGTTGTCTCCTTGGCAACGGCGTTGTTGTTGTTGTCTCCTAGGCAACGGTGTTGTTGCTGTTGTCTCCTAGGCAACGGCATTGTTGTTGTCTCCTAGGCAACGGCGTTGTTGTTGTTGTCTCCTAGGCAACAGAGTTGTTGTCTCCTAGGCAACGGCGTTGTTGTTGTTGTCTCCTAGGCAACGGCGTTGTTGTTGTTGTCTCCTTGGCAACGGCGTTGTTGTCTCCTAGGCAACGGCGTTGTTGTTGTTGTCTCCTAGGCAACGGCGTTGTTGTTGTTGTCTCCTTGGCAACGGCGTTGTTGTTGTTGTCTCCTAGGCAACGGTGTTGTTGCTGTTGTCTCCTAGGCAACGGCGTTGTTGTTGTTGTCTCCTAGGCAACGGCGTTGTTGTTGTCTCCTAGGCAACGGCGTTGTTGTTGTCTCCTAGGCAACGGCGTTGTTGTTGTCTCCTAGGCAACGGTGTTGTTGTTGTTGTCTCCTAGGCAACAGAGTTGTTGTTGTCTCCTAGGCAACGGCGTTGTTGTTGTTGTCTCCTAGGCAACGGCGTTGTTGTTGTCTCCTTGGCAACGGCGTTGTTGTTGTTGTCTCCTAGGCAACGGCGTTGTTGTTGTTGTCTCCTTGGCAATGGCGTTGTTGTTGTTGTCTCCTAGGCAATGGCGTTGTTGTCTCCTAGGCAACGGCGTTGTTGTTGTTGTCTCCTAGGCAACGGCGTTGTTGTTGTTGTCTCCTAGGCAATGGCGTTGTTGTCTCCTAGGCAACGGCGTTGTTGTTGTTGTCTCCTAGGCAACGGCGTTGTTGTTGTTGTCTCCTTGGCAACGGCGTTGTTGTTGTTGTCTCCTAGGCAACGGTGTTGTTGCTGTTGTCTCCTAGGCAACGGTGTTGTTGCTGTTGTCTCCTAGGCAACGGCGTTGCTGTTGTCTCCTAGGCAACGGCGTTGTTGTTGTTGTCTCCTAGGCAACAGCGTTGTTGTTGTCTCCTAGGCAACGGCGTTGTTGTTGTTGTCTCCTAGGCAACAGAGTTGTTGTTGTCTCCTAGGCAACGGCGTTGTTGTTGTTGTCTCCTAGGCAACAGCGTTGTTGTTGTTGTCTCCTAGGCAACAGCGTTGTTGTTGTTGTCTCCTTGGCAACAGCGTTGTTGTTGTTGTCTCCTAGGCAACGGCGTTGTTGTTGTTGTCTCCTAGGCAACGGCGTTGTTGTTGTTGTCTCCTTGGCAACGGCGTTGTTGTTGTTGTCTCCTAGGCAACGGTGTTGTTGCTGTTGTCTCCTAGGCAACGGCGTTGTTGTTGTCTCCTAGGCAACGGCGTTGTTGTTGTTGTCTCCTAGGCAACAGAGTTGTTGTCTCCTAGGCAACAGCGTTGTTGTTGTTGTCTCCTAGGCAACGGCGTTGTTGTCTCCTAGGCAACGGCGTTGTTGTTGTTGTCTCCTAGGCAACGGCGTTGTTGTTGTCTCCTAGGCAACGGCGTTGTTGTTGTCTCCTAGGCAACGGCGTTGTTGTTGTTGTCTCCTAGGCAACAGAGTTGTTGTTGTTGTCTCCTAGGCAACGGCGTTGTTGTTGTTGTCTCCTAGGCAACAGAGTTGTTGTTGTTGTCTCCTAGGCAACGGCGTTGTTGTTGTCTCCTAGGCAACGGCGTTGTTGTCTCCTAGGCAACGGCGTTGTTGTTGTTGTCTCCTAGGCAACGGCGTTGTTGTTGTTGTCTCCTTGGCAACGGCGTTGTTGTTGTTGTCTCCTAGGCAACGGTGTTGTTGCTGTTGTCTCCTAGGCAAAGGTGTTGTTGCTGTTGTCTCCTAGGCAACGGCGTTGCTGTTGTCTCCTAGGCAACGGCGTTGTTGTTGTCTCCTAGGCAACGGCGTTGTTGTTGTTGTCTCCTAGGCAACGGCGTTGTTGTTGTTGTCTCCTAGGCAACGGCGTTGTTGTTGTTGTCTCCTAGACAACAGAGTTGTTGTTGTCTCCTAGGCAACGGCGTTGTTGTTGTTGTCTCCTAGGCAACAGCGTTGTTGTTGTTGTCTCCTTGGCAACGGCGTTGTTGTTGTTGTCTCCTAGGCAACGGCGTTGTTGTTGTCTCCTAGGCAACGGCGTTGTTGTTGTTGTCTCCTAGGCAACGGCGTTGTTGTTGTTGTCTCCTAGGCAACGGCGTTGTTGTTGTTGTCTCCTAGACAACAGAGTTGTTGTTGTCTCCTAGGCAACGGCGTTGTTGTTGTTGTCTCCTAGGCAACAGCGTTGTTGTTGTTGTCTCCTTGGCAACGGCGTTGTTGTTGTCTCCTAGGCAACGGCGTTGTTGTTGTCTCCTAGGCAACGGCGTTGTTGTTGTTGTCTCCTTGGCAACGGCGTTGTTGTTGTTGTCTCCTAGGCAACGGTGTTGTTGCTGTTGTCTCCTAGGCAACGGCGTTGTTGTTGTCTCCTAGGCAACGGCGTTGTTGTTGTTGTCTCCTAGGCAACGGCGTTGTTGTTGTTGTCTCCTAGGCAACGGCGTTGTTGTTGTTGTCTCCTTGGCAATGGCGTTGTTGTCTCCTAGGCAACGGCGTTGTTGTTGTTGTCTCCTAGGCAACGGCGTTGTTGTTGTTGTCTCCTAGGCAACGGCGTTGTTGTTGTTGTCTCCTAGGCAACGGCGTTGTTGTTGTCTCCTAGGCAACGGCGTTGTTGTTGTCTCCTAGGTAACGGTGTTGTTGTCTCCTAGGCAACAGAGTTGTTGTTGTCTCCTAGGCAACGGCGTTGTTGTTGTTGTCTCCTAGGCAACGGCGTTGTTGTTGTTGTCTCCTTGGCAACGGCGTTGTTGTTGTTGTCTCCTAGGCAACGGCGTTGTTGTTGTTGTCTCCTAGGCAACAGCGTTGTTGTTGTTGTCTCCTTGGCAACGGCGTTGTTGTTGTTGTCTCCTAGGCAACGGCGTTGTTGTTGTTGTCTCCTAGGCAACGGCGTTGTTGTTGTTGTCTCCTTGGCAACGGCGTTGTTGTTGTTGTCTCCTAGGCAACGGTGTTGTTGCTGTTGTCTCCTAGGCAACGGCGTTGTTGTTGTCTCCTAGGCAACGGCGTTGTTGTTGTTGTCTCCTAGGCAACGGCGTTGTTGTTGTTGTCTCCTTGGCAATGGCGTTGTTGTCTCCTAGGCAACGGCGTTGTTGTGGTTGTCTCCTAGGCAACGGCGTTGTTGTTGTTGTCTCCTAGGCAACAGAGTTGTTGTTGTCTCCTAGGCAACGGCGTTGTTGTTGTTGTCTCCTAGGCAACGGCGTTGTTGTTGTTGTCTCCTTGGCAACGGCGTTGTTATTGTTGTCTCCTAGGCAACGGTGTTGTTGCTGTTGTCTCCTAGGCAACGGCGTTGCTGTTGTCTCCTAGGCAACGGCGTTGTTGTTGTTGTCTCCTAGGCAACGGCGTTGTTGTTGTTGTCTCCTAGGCAACGGCGTTGTTGTTGTTGTCTCCTAGACAACAGAGTTGTTGTTGTCTCCTAGGCAACGGCGTTGTTGTTGTTGTCTCCTAGGCAACAGCGTTGTTGTTGTTGTCTCCTTGGCAACGGCGTTGTTGTTGTTGTCTCCTAGGCAACGGCGTTGTTGTTGTTGTCTCCTAGGCAACAGCGTTGTTGTTGTTGTCTCCTTGGCAACGGCGTTGTTGCTGTTGTCTCCTAGGCAACGGTGTTGTTGCTGTTGTCTCCTAGGCAACGGCGTTGTTGTTGTCTCCTAGGCAACGGCGTTGTTGTTGTTGTCTCCTAGGCAACGGCGTTGTTGTTGTTGTCTCCTAGGCAACGGCGTTGTTGTTGTTGTCTCCTTGGCAATGGCGTTGTTGTCTCCTAGGCAACGGCGTTGTTGTTGTTGTCTCCTAGGCAACGGCGTTGTTGTTGTCTCCTAGGCAACGGCGTTGTTGTTGTCTCCTAGGCAACGGTGTTGTTGTCTCCTAGGCAACAGAGTTGTTGTTGTCTCCTAGGCAACGGCGTTGTTGTTGTTGTCTCCTAGGCAACGGCGTTGTTGTTGTTGTCTCCTAGGCAACGGTGTTGTTGCTGTTGTCTCCTAGGCAACGGCGTTGCTGTTGTCTCCTAGGCAACGGCGTTGTTGTTGTTGTCTCCTAGGCAACGGCGTTGTTGTTGTCTCCTAGGCAACGGCGTTGTTGTCTCCTAGGCAACGGTGTTGTTGTCTCCTAGGCAACAGAGTTGTTGTTGTCTCCTAGGCAACGGCGTTGTTGTTGTTGTCTCCTAGGCAACGGTGTTGTTGCTGTTGTCTCCTAGGCAACGGCGTTGCTGTTGTCTCCTAGGCAACGGCGTTGTTGTTGTTGTCTCCTTGGCAATGGCGTTGTTGTCTCCTAGGCAACGGCGTTGTTGTTGTTGTCTCCTAGGCAACGGCGTTGTTGTTGTTGTCTCCTAGGCAACGGCGTTGTTGTTGTTGTCTCCTAGGCAACGGCGTTGTTGTTGTCTCCTAGGCAACGGCGTTGTTGTTGTTGTCTCCTAGGCAACGGCGTTGTTGTTGTTGTCTCCTTGGCAACGGCGTTGTTGTTGTTGTCTCCTAGGCAACGGCGTTGTTGTTGTTGTCTCCTTGGCAACGGCGTTGTTGTTGTTGTTTCCTAGGCAATGGCGTTGTTGTCTCCTAGGCAACGGCGTTGTTGTTGTTGTCTCCAAGGCAACGGCGTTGTTGTTTTTGTCTCCTTGGCAACGGCGTTGTTGTTGTTGTCTCCTAGGCAATGGCGTTGTTGTCTCCTAGGCAACGGCGTTGTTGTTGTTGTCTCCTAGGCAACGGCGTTGTTGTTGTTGTCTCCTTGGCAACGGCGTTGTTGTTGTTGTCTCCTAGGCAACGGTGTTGTTGCTGTTGTCTCCTAGGCAACGGCGTTGCTGTTGTCTCCTAGGCAACGGCGTTGTTGTTGTTGTCTCCTAGGCAACGGCGTTGTTGTTGTTGTCTCCTAGGCAACGGCGTTGTTGTTGTTGTCTCCTAGGCAACGGCGTTGTTGTTGTTGTCTCCTAGGCAACAGAGTTGTTGTTGTCTCCTAGGCAACGGCGTTGTTGTTGTTGTCTCCTAGGCAACAGCGTTGTTGTCTCCTTGGCAACGGCGTTGTTGTTGTTGTCTCCTAGGCAACGGCGTTGTTGTTGTTGTCTCCTAGGCAACGGCGTTGTTGTTGTTGTCTCCTTGGCAACGGCGTTGTTGTTGTTGTCTCCTAGGCAACGGTGTTGTTGCTGTTGTCTCCTAGGCAACGGCATTGTTGTTGTCTCCTAGGCAACGGCGTTGTTGTTGTTGTCTCCTAGGCAACAGAGTTGTTGTCTCCTAGGCAACGGCGTTGTTGTTGTTGTCTCCTAGGCAACGGCGTTGTTGTTGTTGTCTCCTTGGCAACGGCGTTGTTGTCTCCTAGGCAACGGCGTTGTTGTTGTTGTCTCCTAGGCAACGGCGTTGTTGTTGTTGTCTCCTTGGCAGCGGCGTTGTTGTTGTTGTCTCCTAGGCAACGGTGTTGTTGCTGTTGTCTCCTAGGCAACGGCGTTGCTGTTGTCTCCTAGGCAACGGCGTTGTTGTTGTTGTCTCCTAGGCAACGGCGTTGTTGTTGTCTCCTAGGCAACGGCGTTGTTGTTGTCTCCTAGGCAACGGTGTTGTTGTTGTTGTCTCCTAGGCAACAGAGTTGTTGTTGTCTCCTAGGCAACGGCGTTGTTGTTGTTGTCTCCTAGGCAACGGCGTTGTTGTTGTCTCCTTGGCAACGGCGTTGTTGTTGTTGTCTCCTAGGCAACGGCGTTGTTGTTGTTGTCTCCTTGGCAATGGCGTTGTTGTTGTTGTCTCCTAGGCAATGGCGTTGTTGTCTCCTAGGCAACGGCGTTGTTGTTGTTGTCTCCTAGGCAACGGCGTTGTTGTTGTCTCCTTGGCAACGGCGTTGTTGTTGTTGTCTCCTAGGCAATGGCGTTGTTGTCTCCTAGGCAACGGCGTTGTTGTTGTTGTCTCCTAGGCAACGGCGTTGTTGTTGTTGTCTCCTTGGCAACGGCGTTGTTGTTGTTGTCTCCTAGGCAACGGTGTTGTTGCTGTTGTCTCCTAGGCAACGGTGTTGTTGCTGTTGTCTCCTAGGCAACGGCGTTGCTGTTGTCTCCTAGGCAACGGCGTTGTTGTTGTCTCCTAGGCAACGGCGTTGTTGTTGTCTCCTAGGCAACGGCGTTGTTGTTGTTGTCTCCTAGGCAACGGCGTTGTTGTTGTTGTCTCCTAGACAACAGAGTTGTTGTTGTCTCCTAGGCAACGGCGTTGTTGTTGTTGTCTCCTAGGCAACAGCGTTGTTGTTGTTGTCTCCTTGGCAACGGCGTTGTTGTTGTTGTCTCCTAGGCAACGGCGTTGTTGTTGTCTCCTAGGCAACGGCGTTGTTGTTGTTGTCTCCTAGGCAACGGCGTTGTTGTTGTTGTCTCCTAGGCAACGGCGTTGTTGTTGTTGTCTCCTAGACAACAGAGTTGTTGTTGTCTCCTAGGCAACGGCGTTGTTGTTGTTGTCTCCTAGGCAACAGCGTTGTTGTTGTTGTCTCCTTGGCAACGGCGTTGTTGTTGTTGTCTCCTAGGCAACGGCGTTGTTGTTGTCTCCTAGGCAACGGCGTTGTTGTTGTCTCCTAGGCAACGGCGTTGTTGTTGTTGTCTCCTAGGCAACGGCGTTGTTGTTGTTGTCTCCTAGGCAACGGCGTTGTTGTTGTTGTCTCCTTGGCAATGGCGTTGTTGTCTCCTAGGCAACGGCGTTGTTGTTGTTGTCTCCTAGGCAACGGCGTTGTTGTTGTTGTCTCCTAGGCAACGGCGTTGTTGTTGTTGTCTCCTAGGCAACGGCGTTGTTGTTGTCTCCTAGGCAACGGCGTTGTTGTTGTCTCCTAGGTAACGGTGTTGTTGTCTCCTAGGCAACAGAGTTGTTGTTGTCTCCTAGGCAACGGCGTTGTTGTTGTTGTCTCCTAGGCAACGGCGTTGTTGTTGTTGTCTCCTTGGCAACGGCGTTGTTGTTGTTGTCTCCTAGGCAACGGCGTTGTTGTTGTTGTCTCCTTGGCAACGGCGTTGTTGTTGTTGTTTCCTAGGCAATGGCGTTGTTGTCTCCTAGGCAACGGCGTTGTTGTTGTTGTCTCCAAGGCAACGGCGTTGTTGTTGTTGTCTCCTTGGCAACGGCGTTGTTGTTGTTGTCTCCTAGGCAACGGTGTTGTTGCTGTTGTCTCCTAGGCAACGGCGTTGCTGTTGTCTCCTAGGCAACGGCGTTGTTGTTGTTGTCTCCTAGGCAACGGCGTTGTTGTTGTTGTCTCCTAGGCAACAGAGTTGTTGTTGTCTCCTAGGCAACGGCGTTGTTGTTGTTGTCTCCTAGGCAACAGCGTTGTTGTTGTTGTCTCCTTGGCAACGGCGTTGTTGTTGTTGTCTCCTAGGCAACGGCGTTGTTGTTGTTGTCTCCTAGGCAACGGCGTTGTTGTTGTTGTCTCCTAGGCAACGGCGTTGTTGTTGTTGTCTCCTTGGCAACGGCGTTGTTGTTGTTGTCTCCTAGGCAACGGTGTTGTTGCTGTTGTCTCCTAGGCAACGGCGTTGTTGTTGTCTCCTAGGCAACGGCGTTGTTGTTGTTGTCTCCTAGGCAACAGAGTTGTTGTCTCCTAGGCAACGGCGTTGTTGTTGTTGTCTCCTAGGCAACGGCGTTGTTGTTGTTGTCTCCTTGGCAACGGCGTTGTTGTCTCCTAGGCAACGGCGTTGTTGTTGTTGTCTCCTAGGCAACGGCGTTGTTGTTGTTGTCTCCTTGGCAACGGCGTTGTTGTTGTTGTCTCCTAGGCAACGGTGTTGTTGCTGTTGTCTCCTAGGCAACGGCGTTGCTGTTGTCTCCTAGGCAACGGCGTTGTTGTTGTTGTCTCCTAGGCAACGGCGTTGTTGTTGTCTCCTAGGCAACGGCGTTGTTGTTGTCTCCTAGGCAACGGTGTTGTTGTTGTTGTCTCCTAGGCAACAGAGTTGTTGTTGTCTCCTAGGCAACGGCGTTGTTGTTGTTGTCTCCTAGGCAACGGCGTTGTTGTTGTCTCCTTGGCAACGGCGTTGTTGTTGTTGTCTCCTAGGCAACGGCGTTGTTGTTGTTGTCTCCTTGGCAATGGCGTTGTTGTTGTTGTCTCCTAGGCAATGGCGTTGTTGTCTCCTAGGCAACGGCGTTGTTGTTGTTGTCTCCTAGGCAACGGCGTTGTTGTTGTTGTCTCCTTGGCAACGGCGTTGTTGTTGTCTCCTAGGCAATGGCGTTGTTGTCTCCTAGGCAACGGCGTTGTTGTTGTTGTCTCCTAGGCAACGGCGTTGTTGTTGTTGTCTCCTTGGCAACGGCGTTGTTGTTGTCTCCTAGGCAACGGTGTTGTTGCTGTTGTCTCCTTGGCAACGGCGTTGCTGTTGTCTCCTAGGCAACGGCGTTGCTGTTGTCTCCTAGGCAACGGCGTTGTTGTTGTTGTCTCCTAGGCAACGGCGTTGTTGTTGTCTCCTAGGCAACGGCGTTGTTGTTGTTGTCTCCTAGGCAACAGAGTTGTTGTTGTCTCCTAGGCAACGGCGTTGTTGTTGTTGTCTCCTAGGCAACAGCGTTGTTGTTGTTGTCTCCTAGGCAACAGCGTTGTTGTTGTTGTCTCCTTGGCAACAGCGTTGTTGTTGTTGTCTCCTAGGCAACGGCGTTGTTGTTGTTGTCTCCTAGGCAACGGCGTTGTTGTTGTTGTCTCCTTGGCAACGGCGTTGTTGTTGTTGTCTCCTAGGCAACGGTGTTGTTGCTGTTGTCTCCTAGGCAACGGCGTTGTTGTTGTCTCCTAGGCAACGGCGTTGTTGTTGTTGTCTCCTAGGCAACAGAGTTGTTGTCTCCTAGGCAACAGCGTTGTTGTTGTTGTCTCCTAGGCAACGGCGTTGTTGTCTCCTAGGCAACGGCGTTGTTGTTGTTGTCTCCTAGGCAACGGCGTTGTTGTTGTCTCCTAGGCAACGGCGTTGTTGTTGTCTCCTAGGCAACGGTGTTGTTGTTGTTGTCTCCTAGGCAACAGAATTGTTGTTGTCTCCTAGGCAACGGCGTTGTTGTTGTTGTCTCCTAGGCAACGGCGTTGTTGTTGTTGTCTCCTAGGCAACGGCGTTGTTGTTGTTGTCTCCTTGGCAACGGCGTTGTTGTTGTTGTCTCCTAGGCAACGGTGTTGTTGCTGTTGTCTCCTAGGCAACGGCGTTGCTGTTGTCTCCTAGGCAACGGCGTTGTTGTTGTTGTCTCCTAGGCAACGGCGTTGTTGTTGTCTCCTAGGCAACGGCGTTGTTGTTGTTGTCTCCTAGGCAGCGGCGTTGTTGTTGTTGTCTCCTAGGCAACAGAGTTGTTGTTGTTGTTGTCTCCTAGGCAACGGCGTTGTTGTTGTTGTCTCCTAGGCAACAGAGTTGTTGTTGTTGTCTCCTAGGCAACGGCGTTGTTGTTGTCTCCTAGGCAACGGCGTTGTTGTTGTCTCCTAGGCAACGGCGTTGTTGTTGTTGTCTCCCAGGCAACGGCGTTGTTGTCTCCTTGGCAATGGCGTTGTATCCTAGGCAACGGTGTTGTTGTTGTTGTCTCCTAGGAAACGGCGTTGTTGTTGTCTCCTTGGCAAGGCGTTGTTGTTGTCTCCTAGGCAACGGCGCTGTTGTTGTTGTCTCCTAGGCAACGGCGTTGTTGTTGTTGTCTCCTAGGCAACGGCGTTGTTGTTGTTGTCTCCTAGGCAACGGCATTGTTGTTGTTGTCTCCTAGGCAACGGCATTGTTGTTGTCTGCTAGGCAACGGTGTTGTTGTTGTCTCCTAGGCAACGGTGTTGTTGTTGTTTTCTAGGCAACGGCGTTGTTGTTGTTGTATCCTAGGCAACGGCGTTGTTGTTGTTGTATCCTAGGCAACGGCGTTGTTGTTGTTGTTTTCTAGGCAACGGCGTTGTTGTTGTTGTATCCTAGGCAACGGCGTTGTTGTTGTTGTCTCCTAGGCAACGGCGTTGCTGTTGTATCCTAGGCAATGGTGGTGTTGTTGTTGTATCCTAGGTTGTTGTTGTCTCCTAGGGCAACGGCGTTGTTGTTGTCTCCTAGGCAACTGCGTTGTTGTTGTCTCCTAGGCAACGGCGTTGTTGTGGTATCCTAGGCAACGGCGTTGTTGTGGTATCCTAGGCAACGGCGTTGTTGTTGTAGTATCCTAGGCAACGGCGTTGTTGTTGTATCCTAAGCAACGGCGTTGTTGTTGTTGTCTCCTAGGCAATGGCGTTGTTGTATCCTAGGTTGCTGTTGTCTCCTAGGCAACGGCGTTGTTGTTGTTGTATCCTAGGCAACGGCGTTGTTGTTGTTGTATCCTAGGTTGTTGTTGTCTCCTAGGCAACGGCGTTGTTGTTGTCTCCTAGGCAACGGCGTTGTTGTTGTTGTATCCTAGGCAACGGCGTTGTTGTTGTTGTATCCTAGGCAATGGCGTTGTTGTTGTCTCCTAGGCATCGGCGTTGTTGTTGTTGTCTCCTAGGCAATGGCGTTGTTGTTGTTGTCTCCTAGGCAACGGCGTTGTTGTTGTTGTCTCCTAGGCAACGGCGTTGTTGTCTCCTAGGCAACGGCGTTGTTGTTGTTGTCTCCTAGGCAACGGCGTTGTTGTATCCTAGGTTGTTGTTGTCTCCTAGGCAACGGCGTTGTTGTTGTCTCCTAGGCAATGGCGTTGTTGCCTCCTAGGCAACGGCGTTGTTGTCTCCTAGGCAACGGCGTTGTTGTCTCCTAGGCAACGGCGTTGTTGTTGGGGTATCCTAGGCAACGGCGTTGTTGTTGTTGTTTCCTAGGCAACGGCGTTGTTGTTGTTGTCTCCTTGGCAACGGCGTTGTTGTTGTCTCCTAGGCAACGGCGTTGTTGTTGTTGTCTCCTTGGCAACGGCGTTGTTGTTGTTGTTTCCTAGGCAATGGCGTTGTTGTCTCCTAGGCAACGGCGTTGTTGTTGTTGTCTCCTAGGCAACGGCGTTGTTGTTGTCTCCTAGGCAACGGCGTTGTTGTTGTCTCCTAGGCAACGGTGTTGTTGTCTCCTAGGCAACAGAGTTGTTGTTGTCTCCTAGGCAACGGCGTTGTTGTTGTTGTCTCCTAGGCAACGGCGTTGTTGTTGTTGTCTCCTTGGCAACGGCGTTGTTGTTGTCTCCTAGGCAACGGCGTTGTTGTTGTTGTCTCCTTGGCAACGGCGTTGTTGTTGTTGTTTCCTAGGCAATGACGTTGTTGTCTCCTAGGCAACGGCGTTGTTGTTGTTGTCTCCTAGGCAACGGCGTTGTTGTTGTTGTCTCCTTGGCAACGGCGTTGTTGTTGTTGTCTCCTAGGCAATGGCGTTGTTGTCTCCTAGGCAACGGCGTTGTTGTTGTTGTCTCCTAGGCAACGGCGTTGTTGTTGTTGTCTCCTTGGCAACGGCGTTGTTGTTGTTGTCTCCTAGGCAACGGTGTTGTTGCTGTTGTCTCCTAGGCAACGGCGTTGCTGTTGTCTCCTAGGCAACGGCGTTGTTGTTGTTGTCTCCTAGGCAACGGCGTTGTTGTTGTTGTCTCCTAGGCAACGGCGTTCTTGTTGTTGTCTCCTAGGCAACGGCGTTGTTGTTGTTGTCTCCTAGGCAACAGAGTTGTTGTTGTCTCCTAGGCAATGGCGTTGTTGTTGTTGTCTCCTAGGCAACAGCGTTGTTGTCTCCTTGGCAACGGCGTTGTTGTTGTTGTCTCCTAGGCAACGGCGTTGTTGTTGTTGTCTCCTAGGCAACGGCGTTGTTGTTGTTGTCTCCTTGGCAACGGCGTTGTTGTTGTTGTCTCCTAGGCAACGGTGTTGTTGCTGTTGTCTCCTAGGCAACGGCGTTGTTGTTGTCTCCTAGGCAACGGCGTTGTTGTTGTTGTCTCCTAGGCAACAGAGTTGTTGTCTCCTAGGCAACGGCGTTGTTGTTGTTGTCTCCTTGGCAACGGCGTTGTTGTTGTTGTCTCCTAGGCAATGGCGTTGTTGTCTCCTAGGCAACGGCGTTGTTGTTGTTGTCTCCTAGGCAACGGCGTTGTTGTTGTTGTCTCCTTGGCAACGGCGTTGTTGTTGTTGTCTCCTAGGCAACGGTGTTGTTGCTGTTGTCTCCTAGGCAACGGCGTTGCTGTTGTCTCCTAGGCAACGGCGTTGTTGTTGTCTCCTAGGCAACGGCGTTGTTGTTGTTGTCTCCTAGGCAACAGAGTTGTTGTTGTCTCCTAGGCAACGGCGTTGTTGTTGTTGTCTCCTAGGCAACGGCGTTGTTGTTGTTGTCTCCTTGGCAACGGCGTTGTTGTTGTTGTCTCCTAGGCAATGGCGTTGTTGTCTCCTAGGCAACGGCGTTGTTGTTGTTGTCTCCTTGGCAACGGCGTTGTTGTTGTTGTCTCCTAGGCAACGGTGTTGTTGCTGTTGTCTCCTAGGCAACGGCGTTGCTGTTGTCTCCTAGGCAACGGCGTTGTTGTTGTCTCCTAGGCAACGGCGTTGTTGTTGTTGTCTCCTAGGCAACAGCGTTGTTGTTGTCTCCTAGGCAACGGCATTGTTGTTGTTGTCTCCTAGACAACAGAGTTGTTGTTGTCTCCTAGGCAACGGCGTTGTTGTTGTTGTCTCCTAGGCAACAGCGTTGTTGTTGTTGTTGTCTCCTTGGCAACGGCGTTGTTGTTGTTGTCTCCTAGGCAACGGCGTTGTTGTTGTTGTCTCCTAGGCAACGGCGTTGTTGTTGTTGTCTCCTTGGCAACGGCGTTGTTGTTGTTGTCTCCTAGGCAACGGTGTTGTTGCTGTTGTCTCCTAGGCAACGGCGTTGTTGTTGTCTCCTAGGCAACGGCGTTGTTGTTGTTGTCTCCTAGGCAACGGCGTTGTTGTTGTTGTCTCCTTGGCAATGGCGTTGTTGTCTCCTAGGCAACGGCGTTGTTGTGGTTGTCTCCTAGGCAACGGCGTTGTTGTTGTTGTCTCCTAGGCAACAGAGTTGTTGTTGTCTCCTAGGCAACGGCGTTGTTGTTGTTGTCTCCTAGGCAACGGCGTTGTTGTTGTTGTCTCCTTGGCAACGGCGTTGTTGTTGTTGTCTCCTAGGCAATGGCGTTGTTGTCTCCTAGGCAACGGCGTTGTTGTTGTTGTCTCCTAGGCAACGGCGTTGTTGTTGTTGTCTCCTTGGCAACGGCGTTGTTGTTGTTGTCTCCTAGGCAACGGTGTTGTTGCTGTTGTCTCCTAGGCAACGGCGTTGCTGTTGTCTCCTAGGCAACGGCGTTGTTGTTGTTGTCTCCTAGGCAACGGCGTTGTTGTTGTTGTCTCCTAGGCAACGGCGTTGTTGTTGTTGTCTCCTAGACAACAGAGTTGTTGTTGTCTCCTAGACAACAGAGTTGTTGTTGTCTCCTAGGCAACGGCGTTGTTGTTGTTGTCTCCTAGGCAACGGCGTTGTTGTTGTTGTCTCCTTGGCAACGGCGTTGTTGTTGTTGTCTCCTAGGCAACGGTGTTGTTGCTGTTGTCTCCTAGGCAACGGCGTTGTTGTTGTCTCCTAGGCAACGGCGTTGTTGTTGTTGTCTCCTAGGCAACGGCGTTGTTGTTGTTGTCTCCTAGGCAACGGCGTTGTTGTTGTTGTCTCCTTGGCAATGGCGTTGTTGTCTCCTAGGCAACGGCGTTGTTGTTGTTGTCTCCTAGGCAACGGCGTTGTTGTTGTTGTCTCCTTGGCAACGGCGTTGTTGTTGTTGTCTCCTAGGCAACGGTGTTGTTGCTGTTGTCTCCTAGGCAACGGCGTTGCTGTTGTCTCCTAGGCAACGGCGTTGTTGTTGTTGTCTCCTAGGCAACGGCGTTGTTGTTGTTGTCTCCTAGGCAACAGAGTTGTTGTTGTCTCCTAGGCAACGGCGTTGTTGTTGTCTCCTAGGCAACGGCGTTGTTGTTGTTGTCTCCTAGGCAACAGCGTTGTTGTCTCCTTGGCAACGGCGTTGTTGTTGTTGTCTCCTAGGCAACGGCGTTGTTGTTGTTGTCTCCTAGGCAACGGCGTTGTTGTTGTTGTCTCCTTGGCAACGGCGTTGTTGTTGTTGTCTCCTAGGCAACGGTGTTGTTGCTGTTGTCTCCTAGGCAACGGCGTTGTTGTTGTCTCCTAGGCAACGGCGTTGTTGTTGTTGTCTCCTAGGCAACAGAGTTGTTGTCTCCTAGGCAACGGCGTTGTTGTTGTTGTCTCCTTGGCAACGGCGTTGTTGTTGTTGTCTCCTATGCAATGGCGTTGTTGTCTCCTAGGCAACGGCGTTGTTGTTGTTGTCTCCTAGGCAACGGCGTTGTTGTTGTTGTCTCCTTGGCAACGGCGTTGTTGTTGTTGTCTCCTAGGCAACGGTGTTGTTGCTGTTGTCTCCTAGGCAACGGCGTTGCTGTTGTCTCCTAGGCAACGGCGTTGTTGTTGTCTCCTAGGCAACGGCGTTGTTGTTGTTGTCTCCTAGGCAACAGAGTTGTTGTTGTCTCCTAGGCAACGGCGTTGTTGTTGTTGTCTCCTAGGCAACGGCGTTGTTGTTGTTGTCTCCTTGGCAACGGCGTTGTTGTTGTTGTCTCCTAGGCAATGGCGTTGTTGTCTCCTAGGCAACGGCGTTGTTGTTGTTGTCTCCTTGGCAACGGCGTTGTTGTTGTTGTCTCCTAGGCAACGGTGTTGTTGCTGTTGTCTCCTAGGCAACGGCGTTGCTGTTGTCTCCTAGGCAACGGCGTTGTTGTTGTCTCCTAGGCAACGGCGTTGTTGTTGTTGTCTCCTAGGCAACGGCGTTGTTGTTGTCTCCTAGGCAACGGCATTGTTGTTGTTGTCTCCTAGACAACAGAGTTGTTGTTGTCTCCTAGGCAACGGCGTTGTTGTTGTTGTCTCCTAGGCAACAGCGTTGTTGTTGTTGTCTCCTTGGCAACGGCGTTGTTGTTGTTGTCTCCTAGGCAACGGCGTTGTTGTTGTTGTCTCCTAGGCAACGGCGTTGTTGTTGTTGTCTCCTTGGCAACGGCGTTGTTGTTGTTGTCTCCTAGGCAACGGTGTTGTTGCTGTTGTCTCCTAGGCAACGGCGTTGTTGTTGTCTCCTAGGCAACGGCGTTGTTGTTGTTGTCTCCTAGGCAACAGAGTTGTTGTCTCCTAGGCAACGGCGTTGTTGTTGTTGTCTCCTTGGCAACGGCGTTGTTGTTGTTGTCTCCTATGCAATGGCGTTGTTGTCTCCTAGGCAACGGCGTTGTTGTTGTTGTCTCCTAGGCAACGGCGTTGTTGTTGTTGTCTCCTTGGCAACGGCGTTGTTGTTGTTGTCTCCTAGGCAACGGTGTTGTTGCTGTTGTCTCCTAGGCAACGGCGTTGCTGTTGTCTCCTAGGCAACGGCGTTGTTGTTGTCTCCTAGGCAACGGCGTTGTTGTTGTTGTCTCCTAGGCAACAGAGTTGTTGTTGTCTCCTAGGCAACGGCGTTGTTGTTGTTGTCTCCTAGGCAACGGCGTTGTTGTTGTTGTCTCCTTGGCAACGGCGTTGTTGTTGTTGTCTCCTAGGCAATGGCGTTGTTGTCTCCTAGGCAACGGCGTTGTTGTTGTTGTCTCCTTGGCAACGGCGTTGTTGTTGTTGTCTCCTAGGCAACGGTGTTGTTGCTGTTGTCTCCTAGGCAACGGCGTTGCTGTTGTCTCCTAGGCAACGGCGTTGTTGTTGTCTCCTAGGCAACGGCGTTGTTGTTGTTGTCTCCTAGGCAACGGCGTTGTTGTTGTCTCCTAGGCAACGGCATTGTTGTTGTTGTCTCCTAGACAACAGAGTTGTTGTTGTCTCCTAGGCAACGGCGTTGTTGTTGTTGTCTCCTAGGCAACAGCGTTGTTGTTGTTGTCTCCTTGGCAACGGCGTTGTTGTTGTTGTCTCCTAGGCAACGGCGTTGTTGTTGTTGTCTCCTAGGCAACGGCGTTGTTGTTGTTGTCTCCTTGGCAACGGCGTTGTTGTTGTTGTCTCCTAGGCAACGGTGTTGTTGCTGTTGTCTCCTAGGCAACGGCGTTGTTGTTGTCTCCTAGGCAACGGCGTTGTTGTTGTTGTCTCCTAGGCAACGGCGTTGTTGTTGTCTCCTTGGCAATGGCGTTGTTGTCTCCTAGGCAACGGCGTTGTTGTGGTTGTCTCCTAGGCAACGGCGTTGTTGTTGTTGTCTCCTAGGCAACAGAGTTGTTGTTGTCTCCTAGGCAACGGCGTTGTTGTTGTTGTCTCCTAGGCAACGGCGTTGTTGTTGTTGTCTCCTTGGCAACGGCGTTGTTGTTGTTGTCTCCTAGGCAATGGCGTTGTTGTCTCCTAGGCAACGGCGTTGTTGTTGTTGTCTCCTAGGCAACGGCGTTGTTGTTGTTGTCTCCTTGGCAACGGCGTTGTTATTGTTGTCTCCTAGGCAACGGTGTTGTTGCTGTTGTCTCCTAGGCAACGGCGTTGCTGTTGTCTCCTAGGCAACGGCGTTGTTGTTGTTGTCTCCTAGGCAACGGCGTTGTTGTTGTTGTCTCCTAGGCAACGGCGTTGTTGTTGTTGTCTCCTAGACAACAGAGTTGTTGTTGTCTCCTAGGCAACGGCGTTGTTGTTGTTGTCTCCTAGGCAACAGCGTTGTTGTTGTTGTCTCCTTGGCAACGGCGTTGTTGTTGTTGTCTCCTAGGCAACGGCGTTGTTGTTGTTGTCTCCTAGGCAACAGCGTTGTTGTTGTTGTCTCCTTGGCAACGGCGTTGTTGCTGTTGTCTCCTAGGCAACGGTGTTGTTGCTGTTGTCTCCTAGGCAACGGCGTTGTTGTTGTTGTCTCCTAGGCAACGGCGTTGTTGTTGTTGTCTCCTAGGCAACGGCGTTGTTGTTGTTGTCTCCTTGGCAATGGCGTTGTTGTCTCCTAGGCAACGGCGTTGTTGTTGTTGTCTCCTAGGCAACGGCGTTGTTGTTGTTGTCTCCTAGGCAACGGCGTTGTTGTTGTTGTCTCCTAGGCAACGGTGTTGTTGCTGTTGTCTCCTAGGCAACGGCGTTGCTGTTGTCTCCTAGGCAACGGCGTTGTTGTTGTTGTCTCCTAGGCAACGGCGTTGTTGTTGTCTCCTAGGCAACGGCGTTGTTGTTGTCTCCTAGGCAACGGTGTTGTTGTCTCCTAGGCAACAGAGTTGTTGTTGTCTCCTAGGCAACGGCGTTGTTGTTGTTGTCTCCTAGGCAACGGCGTTGTTGTTGTTGTCTCCTTGGCAACGGCGTTGTTGTTGTTGTCTCCTAGGCAACGGTGTTGTTGCTGTTGTCTCCTAGGCAACGGCGTTGCTGTTGTCTCCTAGGCAACGGCGTTGTTGTTGTCTCCTAGGCAACGGCGTTGTTGTTGTTGTCTCCTAGGCAACGGCGTTGTTGTTGTTGTCTCCTAGGCAACGGCGTTGTTGTTGTTGTCTCCTAGACAACAGAGTTGTTGTTGTCTCCTAGGCAACGGCGTTGTTGTTGTTGTCTCCTAGGCAACAGCGTTGTTGTTGTTGTCTCCTTGGCAACGGCGTTGTTGTTGTTGTCTCCTAGGCAACGGCGTTGTTGTTGTTGTCTCCTAGGCAACGGCGTTGTTGTTGTTGTCTCCTTGGCAACGGCGTTGTTGTTGTCTCCTAGGCAACGGTGTTGTTGTTGTTGTCTCCTAGGCAACGGCGTTGTTGTTGTTGTCTCCTAGGCAACGGCGTTGTTGTTGTTGTCTCCTTGGCAACGGCGTTGTTGTTGTTGTCTCCTAGGCAACGGTGTTGTTGTTGTTGTCTCCTAGGCAACGGCGTTGTTGTTGTTGTCTCCTTGGCAACGGCGTTGTTGTTGTTGTCTCCTAGGCAACGGTGTTGTTGCTGTTGTCTCCTAGGCAACGGCGTTGCTGTTGTCTCCTAGGCAACGGCGTTGTTGTTGTCTCCTAGGCAACGGCGTTGTTGTTGTTGTCTCCTAGGCAACAGCGTTGTTGTTGTCTCCTAGGCAACGGCATTGTTGTTGTTGTCTCCTAGACAACAGAGTTGTTGTTGTCTCCTAGGCAACGGCGTTGTTGTTGTTGTCTCCTAGGCAACAGCGTTGTTGTTGTTGTTGTCTCCTTGGCAACGGCGTTGTTGTTGTTGTCTCCTAGGCAACGGCGTTGTTGTTGTTGTCTCCTAGGCAACGGCGTTGTTGTTGTTGTCTCCTTGGCAACGGCGTTGTTGTTGTTGTCTCCTAGGCAACGGTGTTGTTGCTGTTGTCTCCTAGGCAACGGCGTTGTTGTTGTCTCCTAGGCAACGGCGTTGTTGTTGTTGTCTCCTAGGCAACGGCGTTGTTGTTGTCTCCTTGGCAATGGCGTTGTTGTCTCCTAGGCAACGGCGTTGTTGTGGTTGTCTCCTAGGCAACGGCGTTGTTGTTGTTGTCTCCTAGGCAACAGAGTTGTTGTTGTCTCCTAGGCAACGGCGTTGTTGTTGTTGTCTCCTAGGCAACGGCGTTGTTGTTGTTGTCTCCTTGGCAACGGCGTTGTTGTTGTTGTCTCCTAGGCAATGGCGTTGTTGTCTCCTAGGCAACGGCGTTGTTGTTGTTGTCTCCTAGGCAACGGCGTTGTTGTTGTTGTCTCCTTGGCAACGGCGTTGTTGTTGTTGTCTCCTAGGCAACGGTGTTGTTGCTGTTGTCTCCTAGGCAACGGCGTTGCTGTTGTCTCCTAGGCAACGGCGTTGTTGTTGTTGTCTCCTAGGCAACGGCGTTGTTGTTGTTGTCTCCTAGGCAACGGCGTTGTTGTTGTTGTCTCCTAGACAACAGAGTTGTTGTTGTCTCCTAGACAACAGAGTTGTTGTTGTCTCCTAGGCAACGGCGTTGTGTCTCCTAGGCAACGGCGTTGTGTTGTTGTCTCCTTGGCAACGGCGTTGTTGTTGTTGTCTCCTAGGCAACGGTGTTGTTGCCTGTTTGTCTCCTAGGCAACGGCGTTGTTGTTTGTCTCCTAGGCAACGGCGTTGTTGTTGTTGTCTCCTAGGCAACGGCGTTGTTGTTGTTTGTCTCCTAGGCAACGGCGTTGTTGTTGTTGTCTCCTTGGCAATGGCGTTGTTGTCTCCTAGGCAACGGCGTTGTTGTTGTTGTCTCCTAGGCAACGGCGTTGTTGTTGTTGTCTCCTTGGCAACGGCGTTGTTGTTGTTGTCTCCTAGGCAACGGTGTTGTTGCTGTTGTCTCCTAGGCAACGGCGTTGCTGTTGTCTCCTAGGCAACGGCGTTGTTGTTGTTGTCTCCTAGGCAACGGCGTTGTTGTTGTTGTCTCCTAGGCAACAGAGTTGTTGTTGTCTCCTAGGCAACGGCGTTGTTGTTGTCTCCTAGGCAACGGCGTTGTTGTTGTTGTCTCCTAGGCAACAGCGTTGTTGTCTCCTTGGCAACGGCGTTGTTGTTGTTGTCTCCTAGGCAACGGCGTTGTTGTTGTTTGTCTCCTAGGCAACGGCGTTGTTGTTGTTGTCTCCTTGGCAACGGCGTTGTTGTTGTTGTCTCCTAGGCAACGGTGTTGTTGCTGTTGTCTCCTAGGCAACGGCGTTGTTGTTGTCTCCTAGGCAACGGCGTTGTTGTTGTTGTCTCCTAGGCAACAGAGTTGTTGTCTCCTAGGCAACGGCGTTGTTGTTGTTGTCTCCTTGGCAACGGCGTTGTTGTTGTTGTCTCCTATGCAATGGCGTTGTTGTCTCCTAGGCAACGGCGTTGTTGTTGTTGTCTCCTAGGCAACGGCGTTGTTGTTGTTGTCTCCTTGGCAACGGCGTTGTTGTTGTTGTCTCCTAGGCAACGGTGTTGTTGCTGTTGTCTCCTAGGCAACGGCGTTGCTGTTGTCTCCTAGGCAACGGGTCGTTGTTGTTGTCTCCTAGGCAACGGCGTTGTTGTTGTTGTCTCCTAGGCAACAGAGTTGTTGTTGTCTCCTAGGCAACGGCGTTGTTGTTGTTGTCTCCTAGGCAACGGCGTTGTTGTTGTTGTCTCCTTGGCAACGGCTTGTTGTTGTTGTCTCCTAGGCAATGGCGTTGTTGTCTCCTAGGCAACGGCGTTGTTGTTGTTGTCTCCTTGGCAACGGCGTTGTTGTTGTTGTCTCCTAGGCAACGGTGTTGTTGCTGTTGTCTCCTAGGCAACGGCGTTGCTGTTGTCTCCTAGGCAACGGCGTTGTTGTTGTCTCCTAGGCAACGGCGTTGTTGTTTGTTGTCTCCTAGGCAACGGCGTTGTTGTTGTCTCCTAGGCAACGGCATTGTTGTTGTTGTCTCCTAGACAACAGAGTTGTTGTTGTCTCCTAGGCAACGGCGTTGTTGTTGTTGTCTCCTAGGCAACAGCGTTGTTGTTGTTGTCTCCTTGGCAACGGCGTTGTTGTTGTTGTCTCCTAGGCAACGGCGTTGTTGTTGTTGTCTCCTAGGCAACGGCGTTGTTGTTGTTGTCTCCTTGGCAACGGCGTTGTTGTTGTTGTCTCCTAGGCAACGGTGTTGTTGCTGTTGTCTCCTAGGCAACGGCGTTGTTGTTGTCTCCTAGGCAACGGCGTTGTTGTTGTTGTCTCCTAGGCAACAGAGTTGTTGTCTCCTAGGCAACGGCGTTGTTGTTGTTGTCTCCTTGGCAACGGCGTTGTTGTTGTTGTCTCCTATGCAATGGCGTTGTTGTCTCCTAGGCAACGGCGTTGTTGTTGTTGTCTCCTAGGCAACGGCGTTGTTGTTGTTGTCTCCTTGGCAACGGCGTTGTTGTTGTTGTCTCCTAGGCAACGGTGTTGTTGCTGTTGTCTCCTAGGCAACGGCGTTGCTGTTGTCTCCTAGGCAACGGCGTTGTTGTTGTCTCCTAGGCAACGGCGTTGTTGTTGTTGTCTCCTAGGCAACAGAGTTGTTGTTGTCTCCTAGGCAACGGCGTTGTTGTTGTTGTCTCCTAGGCAACGGCCGTTGTTGTTGTTGTCTCCTTGGCAACGGCGTTGTTGTTGTTGTCTCCTAGGCAATGGCGTTGTTGTCTCCTAGGCAACGGCGTTGTTGTTGTTGTCTCCTTGGCAACGGCGTTGTTGTTGTTGTCTCCTAGGCAACGGTGTTGTTGCTGTTGTCTCCTAGGCAACGGCGTTGCTGTTGTCTCCTAGGCAACGGCGTTGTTGTTGTCTCCTAGGCAACGGCGTTGTTGTTGTTGTCTCCTAGGCAACGGCGTTGTTGTTGTCTCCTAGGCAACGGCATTGTTGTTGTTGTCTCCTAGACAACAGAGTTGTTGTTGTCTCCTAGGCAACGGCGTTGTTGTTGTTGTCTCCTAGGCAACAGCGTTGTTGTTGTTGTCTCCTTGGCAACGGCGTTGTTGTTGTTGTCTCCTAGGCAACGGCGTTGTTGTTGTTGTCTCCTAGGCAACGGCGTTGTTGTTGTTGTCTCCTTGGCAACGGCGTTGTTGTTGTTGTCTCCTAGGCAACGGTGTTGTTGCTGTTGTCTCCTAGGCAACGGCGTTGTTGTTGTCTCCTAGGCAACGGCGTTGTTGTTGTTGTCTCCTAGGCAACGGCGTTGTTGTTGTTGTCTCCTTGGCAATGGCGTTGTTGTCTCCTAGGCAACGGCGTTGTTGTGGTTGTCTCCTAGGCAACGGCGTTGTTGTTGTTGTCTCCTAGGCAACAGAGTTGTTGTTGTCTCCTAGGCAACGGCGTTGTTGTTGTTGTCTCCTAGGCAACGGCGTTGTTGTTGTTGTCTCCTTGGCAACGGCGTTGTTGTTGTTGTCTCCTAGGCAATGGCGTTGTTGTCTCCTAGGCAACGGCGTTGTTGTTGTTGTCTCCTAGGCAACGGCGTTGTTGTTGTTGTCTCCTTGGCAACGGCGTTGTTATTGTTGTCTCCTAGGCAACGGTGTTGTTGCTGTTGTCTCCTAGGCAAAGGCGTTGCTGTTGTCTCCTAGGCAACGGCGTTGTTGTTGTCTCCTAGGCAACGGCGTTGTTGTTGTTGTCTCCTAGGCAACGGCGTTGTTGTTGTTGTCTCCTAGACAACAGAGTTGTTGTTGTCTCCTAGGCAACAGCGTTGTTGTTGTTGTCTCCTAGGCAACGGCGTTGTTGTTGTTGTCTCCTTGGCAACGGCGTTGTTGTTGTTGTCTCCTAGGCAACGGCGTTGTTGTTGTTGTCTCCTAGGCAACAGCGTTGTTGTTGTTGTCTCCTTGGCAACGGCGTTGTTGTTGTTGTCTCCTAGGCAACGGTGTTGTTGCTGTTGTCTCCTAGGCAACGGCGTTGTTGTTGTCTCCTAGGCAACGGCGTTGTTGTTGTTGTCTCCTAGGCAACGGCGTTGTTGTTGTTGTCTCCTAGGCAACGGCGTTGTTGTTGTTGTCTCCTTGGCAATGGCGTTGTTGTCTCCTAGGCAACGGCGTTGTTGTTGTTGTCTCCTAGGCAACGGCGTTGTTGTTGTTGTCTCCTAGGCAACGGCGTTGTTGTTGTTGTCTCCTAGGCAACGGTGTTGTTGCTGTTGTCTCCTAGGCAACGGCGTTGCTGTTGTCTCCTAGGCAACGGCGTTGTTGTTGTTGTCTCCTAGGCAACGGCGTTGTTGTTGTCTCCTAGGCAACGGCGTTGTTGTTGTCTCCTAGGCAACGGTGTTGTTGTCTCCTAGGCAACAGAGTTGTTGTTGTCTCCTAGGCAACGGCGTTGTTGTTGTTGTCTCCTAGGCAACGGCGTTGTTGTTGTTGTCTCCTTGGCAACGGCGTTGTTGTTGTTGTCTCCTAGGCAACGGTGTTGTTGCTGTTGTCTCCTAGGCAACGGCGTTGCTGTTGTCTCCTAGGCAACGGCGTTGTTGTTGTCTCCTAGGCAACGGCGTTGTTGTTGTTGTCTCCTAGGCAACGGCGTTGTTGTTGTTGTCTCCTAGGCAACGGCGTTGTTGTTGTTGTCTCCTAGACAACAGAGTTGTTGTTGTCTCCTAGGCAACGGCGTTGTTGTTGTTGTCTCCTAGGCAACAGCGTTGTTGTTGTTGTCTCCTTGGCAACGGCGTTGTTGTTGTTGTCTCCTAGGCAACGGCGTTGTTGTTGTTGTCTCCTAGGCAACGGCGTTGTTGTTGTTGTCTCCTTGGCAACGGCGTTGTTGTTGTCTCCTAGGCAACGGTGTTGTTGTTGTTGTCTCCTAGGCAACGGCGTTGTTGTTGTTGTCTCCTAGGCAACGGCGTTGTTGTTGTTGTCTCCTTGGCAACGGCGTTGTTGTTGTTGTCTCCTAGGCAACGGTGTTGTTGTTGTTGTCTCCTAGGCAACGGCGTTGTTGTTGTTGTCTCCTTGGCAATGGCGTTGTTGTTGTCTCCTAGGCAACGGCGTTGTTGTTGTCTCCTAGGCAACGGTGTTGTTGTCTCCTAGGCAACAGAGTTGTTGTTGTCTCCTAGGCAACGGCGTTGTTGTTGTTGTCTCCTAGGCAACGGCGTTGTTGTTGTTGTCTCCTTGGCAACGGCGTTGTTGTTGTCTCCTAGGCAACGGCGTTGTTGTTGTTGTCTCCTTGGCAACGGCGTTGTTGTTGTTGTTTCCTAGGCAATGGCGTTGTTGTCTCCTAGGCAACGGCGTTGTTGTTGTTGTCTCCTAGGCAACGGCGTTGTTGTTGTCTCCTAGGCAACGGCGTTGTTGTTGTCTCCTAGGCAACGGTGTTGTTGTCTCCTAGGCAACAGAGTTGTTGTTGTCTCCTAGGCAACGGCGTTGTTGTTGTTGTCTCCTAGGCAACGGCGTTGTTGTTGTTGTCTCCTTGGCAACGGCGTTGTTGTTGTCTCCTAGGCAACGGCGTTGTTGTTGTTGTCTCCTTGGCAACGGCGTTGTTGTTGTTGTTTCCTAGGCAATGGCGTTGTTGTCTCCTAGGCAACGGCGTTGTTGTTGTTGTCTCCTAGGCAACGGCGTTGTTGTTGTTGTCTCCTAGGCAACGGCGTTGTTGTTGTTGTCTCCTAGGCAACGGCGTTGTTGTTGTCTCCTAGGCAACGGCGTTGTTGTTGTTGTCTCCTAGGCAACGGCGTTGTTGTTGTTGTCTCCTTGGCAACGGCGTTGTTGTTGTTGTCTCCTAGGCAACGGCGTTGTTGTTGTTGTCTCCTTGGCAACGGCGTTGTTGTTGTTGTTTCCTAGGCAATGGCGTTGTTGTCTCCTAGGCAACGGCGTTGTTGTTGTTGTCTCCAAGGCAACGGCGTTGTTGTTTTTGTCTCCTTGGCAACGGCGTTGTTGTTGTTGTCTCCTAGGCAATGGCGTTGTTGTCTCCTAGGCAACGGCGTTGTTGTTGTTGTCTCCTAGGCAACGGCGTTGTTGTTGTTGTCTCCTTGGCAACGGCATTGTTGTTGTTGTCTCCTAGGCAACGGTGTTGTTGCTGTTGTCTCCTAGGCAACGGCGTTGCTGTTGTCTCCTAGGCAACGGCGTTGTTGTTGTTGTCTCCTAGGCAACGGCGTTGTTGTTGTTGTCTCCTAGGCAACGGCGTTGTTGTTGTTGTCTCCTAGGCAACAGAGTTGTTGTTGTCTCCTAGGCAACGGCGTTGTTGTTGTTGTCTCCTAGGCAACAGCGTTGTTGTCTCCTTGGCAACGGCGTTGTTGTTGTTGTCTCCTAGGCAACGGCGTTGTTGTTGTCTCCTAGGCAACGGCGTTGTTGTTGTTGTCTCCTTGGCAACGGCGTTGTTGTTGTTGTCTCCTAGGCAACGGTGTTGTTGCTGTTGTCTCCTAGGCAACGGCATTGTTGTTGTCTCCTAGGCAACGGCGTTGTTGTTGTCTCCTAGGCAACGGCATTGTTGTTGTTGTCTCCTAGACAACAGAGTTGTTGTTGTCTCCTAGGCAACGGCGTTGTTGTTGTTGTCTCCTAGGCAACAGCGTTGTTGTTGTTGTCTCCTTGGCAACGGCGTTGTTGTTGTTGTCTCCTAGGCAACGGCGTTGTTGTTGTTGTCTCCTAGGCAACGGCGTTGTTGTTGTTGTCTCCTTGGCAACGGCGTTGTTGTTGTTGTCTCCTAGGCAACGGTGTTGTTGCTGTTGTCTCCTAGGCAACGGCGTTGTTGTTGTCTCCTAGGCAACGGCGTTGTTGTTGTTGTCTCCTAGGCAACGGCGTTGTTGTTGTTGTCTCCTTGGCAATGGCGTTGTTGTCTCCTAGGCAACGGCGTTGTTGTGGTTGTCTCCTAGGCAACGGCGTTGTTGTTGTTGTCTCCTAGGCAACAGAGTTGTTGTTGTCTCCTAGGCAACGGCGTTGTTGTTGTTGTCTCCTAGGCAACGGCGTTGTTGTTGTCTCCTTGGCAACGGCGTTGTTGTTGTTGTCTCCTAGGCAATGGCGTTGTTGTCTCCTAGGCAACGGCGTTGTTGTTGTTGTCTCCTTGGCAACGGCGTTGTTATTGTTGTCTCCTAGGCAACGGTGTTGTTGCTGTTGTCTCCTAGGCAACGGCGTTGCTGTTGTCTCCTAGGCAACGGCGTTGTCTTTGTTGTCTCCTAGGCAACGGCGTTGTTGTTGTTGTCTCCTAGGCAACGGCGTTGTTGTTGTTGTCTCCTAGACAACAGAGTTGTTGTTGTCTCCTAGGCAACGGCGTTGTTGTTGTTGTCTCCTAGGCAACAGCGTTGTTGTTGTTGTCTCCTTGGCAACGGCGTTGTTGTTGTTGTCTCCTAGGCAACGGCGTTGTTGTTGTTGTCTCCTAGGCAACAGCGTTGTTGTTGTTGTCTCCTTGGCAACGGCGTTGTTGTTGTTGTCTCCTAGGCAACGGTGTTGTTGCTGTTGTCTCCTAGGCAACGGCGTTGTTGTTGTCTCCTAGGCAACGGTGTTGTTGCTGTTGTCTCCTAGGCAACGGCGTTGCTGTTGTCTCCTAGGCAACGGCGTTGTTGTTGTTGTCTCCTAGGCAACGGCGTTGTTGTTGTCTCCTAGGCAACGGCGTTGTTGTTGTCTCCTAGGCAACGGTGTTGTTGTCTCCTAGGCAACAGAGTTGTTGTTGTCTCCTAGGCAACGGCGTTGTTGTTGTTGTCTCCTAGGCAACGGTGTTGTTGCTGTTGTCTCCTAGGCAACGGCGTTGCTGTTGTCTCCTAGGCAACGGCGTTGTTGTTGTTGTCTCCTTGGCAATGGCGTTGTTGTCTCCTAGGCAACGGCGTTGTTGTTGTTGTCTCCTAGGCAACGGCGTTGTTGTTGTTGTCTCCTAGGCAACGGCGTTGTTGTTGTTGTCTCCTAGGCAACGGCGTTGTTGTTGTCTCCTAGGCAACGGCGTTGTTGTTGTTGTCTCCTAGGCAACGGCGTTGTTGTTGTTGTCTCCTTGGCAACGGCGTTGTTGTTGTTGTCTCCTAGGCAACGGTGTTGTTGCTGTTGTCTCCTAGGCAACGGCATTGTTGTTGTCTCCTAGGCAACGGCGTTGTTGTTGTTGTCTCCTAGGCAACAGAGTTGTTGTCTCCTAGGCAACGGCGTTGTTGTTGTTGTCTCCTAGGCAACGGCGTTGTTGTTGTTGTCTCCTTGGCAACGGCGTTGTTGTCTCCTAGGCAACGGCGTTGTTGTTGTTGTCTCCTAGGCAACGGCGTTGTTGTTGTTGTCTCCTTGGCAACGGCGTTGTTGTTGTTGTCTCCTAGGCAACGGTGTTGTTGCTGTTGTCTCCTAGGCAACGGCGTTGCTGTTGTCTCCTAGGCAACGGCGTTGTTGTTGTTGTCTCCTAGGCAACGGCGTTGTTGTTGTCTCCTAGGCAACGGCGTTGTTGTTGTCTCCTAGGCAACGGCGTTGTTGTTGTCTCCTAGGCAACGGTGTTGTTGTTGTTGTCTCCTAGGCAACAGAGTTGTTGTTGTCTCCTAGGCAACGGCGTTGTTGTTGTTGTCTCCTAGGCAACGGCGTTGTTGTTGTCTCCTTGGCAACGGCGTTGTTGTTGTTGTCTCCTAGGCAATGGCGTTGTTGTCTCCTAGGCAACGGCGTTGTTGTTGTTGTCTCCTAGGCAACGGCGTTGTTGTTGTTGTCTCCTTGGCAACGGCGTTGTTGTTGTTGTCTCCTAGGCAACGGTGTTGTTGCTGTTGTCTCCTAGGCAACGGTGTTGTTGCTGTTGTCTCCTAGGCAACGGCGTTGCTGTTGTCTCCTAGGCAACGGCGTTGTTGTTGTCTCCTAGGCAACGGCGTTGTTGTTGTCTCCTAGGCAACGGCGTTGTTGTTGTTGTCTCCTAGGCAACGGCGTTGTTGTTGTTGTCTCCTAGACAACAGAGTTGTTGTTGTCTCCTAGGCAACGGCGTTGTTGTTGTTGTCTCCTAGGCAACAGCGTTGTTGTTGTTGTCTCCTTGGCAACGGCGTTGTTGTTGTTGTCTCCTAGGCAACGGCGTTGTTGTTGTTGTCTCCTAGGCAACGGCGTTGTTGTTGTTGTCTCCTAGGCAACGGCGTTGTTGTTGTCTCCTAGGCAACGGCGTTGTTGTTGTCTCCTAGGTAACGGTGTTGTTGTCTCCTAGGCAACAGAGTTGTTGTTGTCTCCTAGGCAACGGCGTTGTTGTTGTTGTCTCCTAGGCAACGGCGTTGTTGTTGTTGTCTCCTTGGCAACGGCGTTGTTGTTGTTGTCTCCTAGGCAACGGCGTTGTTGTTGTTGTCTCCTTGGCAACGGCGTTGTTGTTGTTGTTTCCTAGGCAATGGCGTTGTTGTCTCCTAGGCAACGGCGTTGTTGTTGTTGTCTCCAAGGCAACGGCGTTGTTGTTGTTGTCTCCTTGGCAACGGCGTTGTTGTTGTTGTCTCCTAGGCAACGGTGTTGTTGCTGTTGTCTCCTAGGCAACGGCGTTGCTGTTGTCTCCTAGGCAACGGCGTTGTTGTTGTTGTCTCCTAGGCAACGGCGTTGTTGTTGTTGTCTCCTAGGCAACAGAGTTGTTGTTGTCTCCTAGGCAACGGCGTTGTTGTTGTTGTCTCCTAGGCAACAGCGTTGTTGTTGTTGTCTCCTTGGCAACGGCGTTGTTGTTGTTGTCTCCTAGGCAACGGCGTTGTTGTTGTTGTCTCCTAGGCAACGGCGTTGTTGTTGTTGTCTCCTAGGCAACGGCGTTGTTGTTGTTGTCTCCTTGGCAACGGCGTTGTTGTTGTTGTCTCCTAGGCAACGGTGTTGTTGCTGTTGTCTCCTAGGCAACGGCGTTGTTGTTGTCTCCTAGGCAACGGCGTTGTTGTTGTTGTCTCCTAGGCAACAGAGTTGTTGTCTCCTAGGCAACGGCGTTGTTGTTGTTGTCTCCTAGGCAACGGCGTTGTTGTTGTTGTCTCCTTGGCAACGGCGTTGTTGTCTCCTAGGCAACGGCGTTGTTGTTGTTGTCTCCTAGGCAACGGCGTTGTTGTTGTTGTCTCCTTGGCAACGGCGTTGTTGTTGTTGTCTCCTAGGCAACGGTGTTGTTGCTGTTGTCTCCTAGGCAACGGCGTTGCTGTTGTCTCCTAGGCAACGGCGTTGTTGTTGTTGTCTCCTAGGCAACGGCGTTGTTGTTGTCTCCTAGGCAACGGCGTTGTTGTTGTCTCCTAGGCAACGGTGTTGTTGTTGTTGTCTCCTAGGCAACAGAGTTGTTGTTGTCTCCTAGGCAACGGCGTTGTTGTTGTTGTCTCCTAGGCAACGGCGTTGTTGTTGTCTCCTTGGCAACGGCGTTGTTGTTGTTGTCTCCTAGGCAACGGCGTTGTTGTTGTTGTCTCCTTGGCAATGGCGTTGTTGTTGTTGTCTCCTAGGCAATGGCGTTGTTGTCTCCTAGGCAACGGCGTTGTTGTTGTTGTCTCCTAGGCAACGGCGTTGTTGTTGTTGTCTCCTTGGCAACGGCGTTGTTGTTGTCTCCTAGGCAATGGCGTTGTTGTCTCCTAGGCAACGGCGTTGTTGTTGTTGTCTCCTAGGCAACGGCGTTGTTGTTGTTGTCTCCTTGGCAACGGCGTTGTTGTTGTCTCCTAGGCAACGGTGTTGTTGCTGTTGTCTCCTTGGCAACGGCGTTGCTGTTGTCTCCTAGGCAACGGCGTTGCTGTTGTCTCCTAGGCAACGGCGTTGTTGTTGTTGTCTCCTAGGCAACGGCGTTGTTGTTGTCTCCTAGGCAACGGCGTTGTTGTTGTTGTCTCCTAGGCAACAGAGTTGTTGTTGTCTCCTAGGCAACGGCGTTGTTGTTGTTGTCTCCTAGGCAACAGCGTTGTTGTTGTTGTCTCCTAGGCAACAGCGTTGTTGTTGTTGTCTCCTTGGCAACAGCGTTGTTGTTGTTGTCTCCTAGGCAACGGCGTTGTTGTTGTTGTCTCCTAGGCAACGGCGTTGTTGTTGTTGTCTCCTTGGCAACGGCGTTGTTGTTGTTGTCTCCTAGGCAACGGTGTTGTTGCTGTTGTCTCCTAGGCAACGGCGTTGTTGTTGTCTCCTAGGCAACGGCGTTGTTGTTGTTGTCTCCTAGGCAACAGAGTTGTTGTCTCCTAGGCAACAGCGTTGTTGTTGTTGTCTCCTAGGCAACGGCGTTGTTGTCTCCTAGGCAACGGCGTTGTTGTTGTTGTCTCCTAGGCAACGGCGTTGTTGTTGTCTCCTAGGCAACGGCGTTGTTGTTGTCTCCTAGGCAACGGTGTTGTTGTTGTTGTCTCCTAGGCAACAGAATTGTTGTTGTCTCCTAGGCAACGGCGTTGTTGTTGTTGTCTCCTAGGCAACGGCGTTGTTGTTGTTGTCTCCTAGGCAACGGCGTTGTTGTTGTTGTCTCCTTGGCAACGGCGTTGTTGTTGTTGTCTCCTAGGCAACGGTGTTGTTGCTGTTGTCTCCTAGGCAACGGCGTTGCTGTTGTCTCCTAGGCAACGGCGTTGTTGTTGTTGTCTCCTAGGCAACGGCGTTGTTGTTGTCTCCTAGGCAACGGCGTTGTTGTTGTTGTCTCCTAGGCAGCGGCGTTGTTGTTGTTGTCTCCTAGGCAACAGAGTTGTTGTTGTTGTTGTCTCCTAGGCAACGGCGTTGTTGTTGTTGTCTCCTAGGCAACAGAGTTGTTGTTGTTGTCTCCTAGGCAACGGCGTTGTTGTTGTCTCCTAGGCAACGGCGTTGTTGTTGTCTCCTAGGCAACGGCGTTGTTGTTGTTGTCTCCCAGGCAACGGCGTTGTTGTCTCCTTGGCAATGGCGTTGTATCCTAGGCAACGGTGTTGTTGTTGTTGTCTCCTAGGAAACGGCGTTGTTGTTGTCTCCTTGGCAAGGCGTTGTTGTTGTCTCCTAGGCAACGGCGCTGTTGTTGTTGTCTCCTAGGCAACGGCGTTGTTGTTGTTGTCTCCTAGGCAACGGCGTTGTTGTTGTTGTCTCCTAGGCAACGGCATTGTTGTTGTTGTCTCCTAGGCAACGGCATTGTTGTTGTCTGCTAGGCAACGGTGTTGTTGTTGTCTCCTAGGCAACGGTGTTGTTGTTGTTTTCTAGGCAACGGCGTTGTTGTTGTTGTATCCTAGGCAACGGCGTTGTTGTTGTTGTATCCTAGGCAACGGCGTTGTTGTTGTTGTTTTCTAGGCAACGGCGTTGTTGTTGTTGTATCCTAGGCAACGGCGTTGTTGTTGTTGTCTCCTAGGCAACGGCGTTGCTGTTGTATCCTAGGCAATGGTGGTGTTGTTGTTGTATCCTAGGTTGTTGTTGTCTCCTAGGGCAACGGCGTTGTTGTTGTCTCCTAGGCAACTGCGTTGTTGTTGTCTCCTAGGCAACGGCGTTGTTGTGGTATCCTAGGCAACGGCGTTGTTGTGGTATCCTAGGCAACGGCGTTGTTGTTGTAGTATCCTAGGCAACGGCGTTGTTGTTGTATCCTAAGCAACGGCGTTGTTGTTGTTGTCTCCTAGGCAATGGCGTTGTTGTATCCTAGGTTGCTGTTGTCTCCTAGGCAACGGCGTTGTTGTTGTTGTATCCTAGGCAACGGCGTTGTTGTTGTTGTATCCTAGGTTGTTGTTGTCTCCTAGGCAACGGCGTTGTTGTTGTCTCCTAGGCAACGGCGTTGTTGTTGTTGTATCCTAGGCAACGGCGTTGTTGTTGTTGTATCCTAGGCAATGGCGTTGTTGTTGTCTCCTAGGCATCGGCGTTGTTGTTGTTGTCTCCTAGGCAATGGCGTTGTTGTTGTTGTCTCCTAGGCAACGGCGTTGTTGTTGTTGTCTCCTAGGCAACGGCGTTGTTGTCTCCTAGGCAACGGCGTTGTTGTTGTTGTCTCCTAGGCAACGGCGTTGTTGTATCCTAGGTTGTTGTTGTCTCCTAGGCAACGGCGTTGTTGTTGTCTCCTAGGCAATGGCGTTGTTGCCTCCTAGGCAACGGCGTTGTTGTCTCCTAGGCAACGGCGTTGTTGTCTCCTAGGCAACGGCGTTGTTGTTGGGGTATCCTAGGCAACGGCGTTGTTGTTGTTGTTTCCTAGGCAACGGCGTTGTTGTTGTTGTCTCCTTGGCAACGGCGTTGTTGTTGTCTCCTAGGCAACGGCGTTGTTGTTGTTGTCTCCTTGGCAACGGCGTTGTTGTTGTTGTTTCCTAGGCAATGGCGTTGTTGTCTCCTAGGCAACGGCGTTGTTGTTGTTGTCTCCTAGGCAACGGCGTTGTTGTTGTCTCCTAGGCAACGGCGTTGTTGTTGTCTCCTAGGCAACGGTGTTGTTGTCTCCTAGGCAACAGAGTTGTTGTTGTCTCCTAGGCAACGGCGTTGTTGTTGTTGTCTCCTAGGCAACGGCGTTGTTGTTGTTGTCTCCTTGGCAACGGCGTTGTTGTTGTCTCCTAGGCAACGGCGTTGTTGTTGTTGTCTCCTTGGCAACGGCGTTGTTGTTGTTGTTTCCTAGGCAATGACGTTGTTGTCTCCTAGGCAACGGCGTTGTTGTTGTTGTCTCCTAGGCAACGGCGTTGTTGTTGTTGTCTCCTTGGCAACGGCGTTGTTGTTGTTGTCTCCTAGGCAATGGCGTTGTTGTCTCCTAGGCAACGGCGTTGTTGTTGTTGTCTCCTAGGCAACGGCGTTGTTGTTGTTGTCTCCTTGGCAACGGCGTTGTTGTTGTTGTCTCCTAGGCAACGGTGTTGTTGCTGTTGTCTCCTAGGCAACGGCGTTGCTGTTGTCTCCTAGGCAACGGCGTTGTTGTTGTTGTCTCCTAGGCAACGGCGTTGTTGTTGTTGTCTCCTAGGCAACGGCGTTCTTGTTGTTGTCTCCTAGGCAACGGCGTTGTTGTTGTTGTCTCCTAGGCAACAGAGTTGTTGTTGTCTCCTAGGCAATGGCGTTGTTGTTGTTGTCTCCTAGGCAACAGCGTTGTTGTCTCCTTGGCAACGGCGTTGTTGTTGTTGTCTCCTAGGCAACGGCGTTGTTGTTGTTGTCTCCTAGGCAACGGCGTTGTTGTTGTTGTCTCCTTGGCAACGGCGTTGTTGTTGTTGTCTCCTAGGCAACGGTGTTGTTGCTGTTGTCTCCTAGGCAACGGCGTTGTTGTTGTCTCCTAGGCAACGGCGTTGTTGTTGTTGTCTCCTAGGCAACAGAGTTGTTGTCTCCTAGGCAACGGCGTTGTTGTTGTTGTCTCCTTGGCAACGGCGTTGTTGTTGTTGTCTCCTAGGCAATGGCGTTGTTGTCTCCTAGGCAACGGCGTTGTTGTTGTTGTCTCCTAGGCAACGGCGTTGTTGTTGTTGTCTCCTTGGCAACGGCGTTGTTGTTGTTGTCTCCTAGGCAACGGTGTTGTTGCTGTTGTCTCCTAGGCAACGGCGTTGCTGTTGTCTCCTAGGCAACGGCGTTGTTGTTGTCTCCTAGGCAACGGCGTTGTTGTTGTTGTCTCCTAGGCAACAGAGTTGTTGTTGTCTCCTAGGCAACGGCGTTGTTGTTGTTGTCTCCTAGGCAACGGCGTTGTTGTTGTTGTCTCCTTGGCAACGGCGTTGTTGTTGTTGTCTCCTAGGCAATGGCGTTGTTGTCTCCTAGGCAACGGCGTTGTTGTTGTTGTCTCCTTGGCAACGGCGTTGTTGTTGTTGTCTCCTAGGCAACGGTGTTGTTGCTGTTGTCTCCTAGGCAACGGCGTTGCTGTTGTCTCCTAGGCAACGGCGTTGTTGTTGTCTCCTAGGCAACGGCGTTGTTGTTGTTGTCTCCTAGGCAACAGCGTTGTTGTTGTCTCCTAGGCAACGGCATTGTTGTTGTTGTCTCCTAGACAACAGAGTTGTTGTTGTCTCCTAGGCAACGGCGTTGTTGTTGTTGTCTCCTAGGCAACAGCGTTGTTGTTGTTGTTGTCTCCTTGGCAACGGCGTTGTTGTTGTTGTCTCCTAGGCAACGGCGTTGTTGTTGTTGTCTCCTAGGCAACGGCGTTGTTGTTGTTGTCTCCTTGGCAACGGCGTTGTTGTTGTTGTCTCCTAGGCAACGGTGTTGTTGCTGTTGTCTCCTAGGCAACGGCGTTGTTGTTGTCTCCTAGGCAACGGCGTTGTTGTTGTTGTCTCCTAGGCAACGGCGTTGTTGTTGTTGTCTCCTTGGCAATGGCGTTGTTGTCTCCTAGGCAACGGCGTTGTTGTGGTTGTCTCCTAGGCAACGGCGTTGTTGTTGTTGTCTCCTAGGCAACAGAGTTGTTGTTGTCTCCTAGGCAACGGCGTTGTTGTTGTTGTCTCCTAGGCAACGGCGTTGTTGTTGTTGTCTCCTTGGCAACGGCGTTGTTGTTGTTGTCTCCTAGGCAATGGCGTTGTTGTCTCCTAGGCAACGGCGTTGTTGTTGTTGTCTCCTAGGCAACGGCGTTGTTGTTGTTGTCTCCTTGGCAACGGCGTTGTTGTTGTTGTCTCCTAGGCAACGGTGTTGTTGCTGTTGTCTCCTAGGCAACGGCGTTGCTGTTGTCTCCTAGGCAACGGCGTTGTTGTTGTTGTCTCCTAGGCAACGGCGTTGTTGTTGTTGTCTCCTAGGCAACGGCGTTGTTGTTGTTGTCTCCTAGACAACAGAGTTGTTGTTGTCTCCTAGACAACAGAGTTGTTGTTGTCTCCTAGGCAACGGCGTTGTTGTTGTTGTCTCCTAGGCAACGGCGTTGTTGTTGTTGTCTCCTTGGCAACGGCGTTGTTGTTGTTGTCTCCTAGGCAACGGTGTTGTTGCTGTTGTCTCCTAGGCAACGGCGTTGTTGTTGTCTCCTAGGCAACGGCGTTGTTGTTGTTGTCTCCTAGGCAACGGCGTTGTTGTTGTTGTCTCCTAGGCAACGGCGTTGTTGTTGTTGTCTCCTTGGCAATGGCGTTGTTGTCTCCTAGGCAACGGCGTTGTTGTTGTTGTCTCCTAGGCAACGGCGTTGTTGTTGTTGTCTCCTTGGCAACGGCGTTGTTGTTGTTGTCTCCTAGGCAACGGTGTTGTTGCTGTTGTCTCCTAGGCAACGGCGTTGCTGTTGTCTCCTAGGCAACGGCGTTGTTGTTGTTGTCTCCTAGGCAACGGCGTTGTTGTTGTTGTCTCCTAGGCAACAGAGTTGTTGTTGTCTCCTAGGCAACGGCGTTGTTGTTGTCTCCTAGGCAACGGCGTTGTTGTTGTTGTCTCCTAGGCAACAGCGTTGTTGTCTCCTTGGCAACGGCGTTGTTGTTGTTGTCTCCTAGGCAACGGCGTTGTTGTTGTTGTCTCCTAGGCAACGGCGTTGTTGTTGTTGTCTCCTTGGCAACGGCGTTGTTGTTGTTGTCTCCTAGGCAACGGTGTTGTTGCTGTTGTCTCCTAGGCAACGGCGTTGTTGTTGTCTCCTAGGCAACGGCGTTGTTGTTGTTGTCTCCTAGGCAACAGAGTTGTTGTCTCCTAGGCAACGGCGTTGTTGTTGTTGTCTCCTTGGCAACGGCGTTGTTGTTGTTGTCTCCTATGCAATGGCGTTGTTGTCTCCTAGGCAACGGCGTTGTTGTTGTTGTCTCCTAGGCAACGGCGTTGTTGTTGTTGTCTCCTTGGCAACGGCGTTGTTGTTGTTGTCTCCTAGGCAACGGTGTTGTTGCTGTTGTCTCCTAGGCAACGGCGTTGCTGTTGTCTCCTAGGCAACGGCGTTGTTGTTGTCTCCTAGGCAACGGCGTTGTTGTTGTTGTCTCCTAGGCAACAGAGTTGTTGTTGTCTCCTAGGCAACGGCGTTGTTGTTGTTGTCTCCTAGGCAACGGCGTTGTTGTTGTTGTCTCCTTGGCAACGGCGTTGTTGTTGTTGTCTCCTAGGCAATGGCGTTGTTGTCTCCTAGGCAACGGCGTTGTTGTTGTTGTCTCCTTGGCAACGGCGTTGTTGTTGTTGTCTCCTAGGCAACGGTGTTGTTGCTGTTGTCTCCTAGGCAACGGCGTTGCTGTTGTCTCCTAGGCAACGGCGTTGTTGTTGTCTCCTAGGCAACGGCGTTGTTGTTGTTGTCTCCTAGGCAACGGCGTTGTTGTTGTCTCCTAGGCAACGGCATTGTTGTTGTTGTCTCCTAGACAACAGAGTTGTTGTTGTCTCCTAGGCAACGGCGTTGTTGTTGTTGTCTCCTAGGCAACAGCGTTGTTGTTGTTGTCTCCTTGGCAACGGCGTTGTTGTTGTTGTCTCCTAGGCAACGGCGTTGTTGTTGTTGTCTCCTAGGCAACGGCGTTGTTGTTGTTGTCTCCTTGGCAACGGCGTTGTTGTTGTTGTCTCCTAGGCAACGGTGTTGTTGCTGTTGTCTCCTAGGCAACGGCGTTGTTGTTGTCTCCTAGGCAACGGCGTTGTTGTTGTTGTCTCCTAGGCAACAGAGTTGTTGTCTCCTAGGCAACGGCGTTGTTGTTGTTGTCTCCTTGGCAACGGCGTTGTTGTTGTTGTCTCCTATGCAATGGCGTTGTTGTCTCCTAGGCAACGGCGTTGTTGTTGTTGTCTCCTAGGCAACGGCGTTGTTGTTGTTGTCTCCTTGGCAACGGCGTTGTTGTTGTTGTCTCCTAGGCAACGGTGTTGTTGCTGTTGTCTCCTAGGCAACGGCGTTGCTGTTGTCTCCTAGGCAACGGCGTTGTTGTTGTCTCCTAGGCAACGGCGTTGTTGTTGTTGTCTCCTAGGCAACAGAGTTGTTGTTGTCTCCTAGGCAACGGCGTTGTTGTTGTTGTCTCCTAGGCAACGGCGTTGTTGTTGTTGTCTCCTTGGCAACGGCGTTGTTGTTGTTGTCTCCTAGGCAATGGCGTTGTTGTCTCCTAGGCAACGGCGTTGTTGTTGTTGTCTCCTTGGCAACGGCGTTGTTGTTGTTGTCTCCTAGGCAACGGTGTTGTTGCTGTTGTCTCCTAGGCAACGGCGTTGCTGTTGTCTCCTAGGCAACGGCGTTGTTGTTGTCTCCTAGGCAACGGCGTTGTTGTTGTTGTCTCCTAGGCAACGGCGTTGTTGTTGTCTCCTAGGCAACGGCATTGTTGTTGTTGTCTCCTAGACAACAGAGTTGTTGTTGTCTCCTAGGCAACGGCGTTGTTGTTGTTGTCTCCTAGGCAACAGCGTTGTTGTTGTTGTCTCCTTGGCAACGGCGTTGTTGTTGTTGTCTCCTAGGCAACGGCGTTGTTGTTGTTGTCTCCTAGGCAACGGCGTTGTTGTTGTTGTCTCCTTGGCAACGGCGTTGTTGTTGTTGTCTCCTAGGCAACGGTGTTGTTGCTGTTGTCTCCTAGGCAACGGCGTTGTTGTTGTCTCCTAGGCAACGGCGTTGTTGTTGTTGTCTCCTAGGCAACGGCGTTGTTGTTGTCTCCTTGGCAATGGCGTTGTTGTCTCCTAGGCAACGGCGTTGTTGTGGTTGTCTCCTAGGCAACGGCGTTGTTGTTGTTGTCTCCTAGGCAACAGAGTTGTTGTTGTCTCCTAGGCAACGGCGTTGTTGTTGTTGTCTCCTAGGCAACGGCGTTGTTGTTGTTGTCTCCTTGGCAACGGCGTTGTTGTTGTTGTCTCCTAGGCAATGGCGTTGTTGTCTCCTAGGCAACGGCGTTGTTGTTGTTGTCTCCTAGGCAACGGCGTTGTTGTTGTTGTCTCCTTGGCAACGGCGTTGTTATTGTTGTCTCCTAGGCAACGGTGTTGTTGCTGTTGTCTCCTAGGCAACGGCGTTGCTGTTGTCTCCTAGGCAACGGCGTTGTTGTTGTTGTCTCCTAGGCAACGGCGTTGTTGTTGTTGTCTCCTAGGCAACGGCGTTGTTGTTGTTGTCTCCTAGACAACAGAGTTGTTGTTGTCTCCTAGGCAACGGCGTTGTTGTTGTTGTCTCCTAGGCAACAGCGTTGTTGTTGTTGTCTCCTTGGCAACGGCGTTGTTGTTGTTGTCTCCTAGGCAACGGCGTTGTTGTTGTTGTCTCCTAGGCAACAGCGTTGTTGTTGTTGTCTCCTTGGCAACGGCGTTGTTGCTGTTGTCTCCTAGGCAACGGTGTTGTTGCTGTTGTCTCCTAGGCAACGGCGTTGTTGTTGTTGTCTCCTAGGCAACGGCGTTGTTGTTGTTGTCTCCTAGGCAACGGCGTTGTTGTTGTTGTCTCCTTGGCAATGGCGTTGTTGTCTCCTAGGCAACGGCGTTGTTGTTGTTGTCTCCTAGGCAACGGCGTTGTTGTTGTTGTCTCCTAGGCAACGGCGTTGTTGTTGTTGTCTCCTAGGCAACGGTGTTGTTGCTGTTGTCTCCTAGGCAACGGCGTTGCTGTTGTCTCCTAGGCAACGGCGTTGTTGTTGTTGTCTCCTAGGCAACGGCGTTGTTGTTGTCTCCTAGGCAACGGCGTTGTTGTTGTCTCCTAGGCAACGGTGTTGTTGTCTCCTAGGCAACAGAGTTGTTGTTGTCTCCTAGGCAACGGCGTTGTTGTTGTTGTCTCCTAGGCAACGGCGTTGTTGTTGTTGTCTCCTTGGCAACGGCGTTGTTGTTGTTGTCTCCTAGGCAACGGTGTTGTTGCTGTTGTCTCCTAGGCAACGGCGTTGCTGTTGTCTCCTAGGCAACGGCGTTGTTGTTGTCTCCTAGGCAACGGCGTTGTTGTTGTTGTCTCCTAGGCAACGGCGTTGTTGTTGTTGTCTCCTAGGCAACGGCGTTGTTGTTGTTGTCTCCTAGACAACAGAGTTGTTGTTGTCTCCTAGGCAACGGCGTTGTTGTTGTTGTCTCCTAGGCAACAGCGTTGTTGTTGTTGTCTCCTTGGCAACGGCGTTGTTGTTGTTGTCTCCTAGGCAACGGCGTTGTTGTTGTTGTCTCCTAGGCAACGGCGTTGTTGTTGTTGTCTCCTTGGCAACGGCGTTGTTGTTGTCTCCTAGGCAACGGTGTTGTTGTTGTTGTCTCCTAGGCAACGGCGTTGTTGTTGTTGTCTCCTAGGCAACGGCGTTGTTGTTGTTGTCTCCTTGGCAACGGCGTTGTTGTTGTTGTCTCCTAGGCAACGGTGTTGTTGTTGTTGTCTCCTAGGCAACGGCGTTGTTGTTGTTGTCTCCTTGGCAACGGCGTTGTTGTTGTTGTCTCCTAGGCAACGGTGTTGTTGCTGTTGTCTCCTAGGCAACGGCGTTGCTGTTGTCTCCTAGGCAACGGCGTTGTTGTTGTCTCCTAGGCAACGGCGTTGTTGTTGTTGTCTCCTAGGCAACAGCGTTGTTGTTGTCTCCTAGGCAACGGCATTGTTGTTGTTGTCTCCTAGACAACAGAGTTGTTGTTGTCTCCTAGGCAACGGCGTTGTTGTTGTTGTCTCCTAGGCAACAGCGTTGTTGTTGTTGTTGTCTCCTTGGCAACGGCGTTGTTGTTGTTGTCTCCTAGGCAACGGCGTTGTTGTTGTTGTCTCCTAGGCAACGGCGTTGTTGTTGTTGTCTCCTTGGCAACGGCGTTGTTGTTGTTGTCTCCTAGGCAACGGTGTTGTTGCTGTTGTCTCCTAGGCAACGGCGTTGTTGTTGTCTCCTAGGCAACGGCGTTGTTGTTGTTGTCTCCTAGGCAACGGCGTTGTTGTTGTCTCCTTGGCAATGGCGTTGTTGTCTCCTAGGCAACGGCGTTGTTGTGGTTGTCTCCTAGGCAACGGCGTTGTTGTTGTTGTCTCCTAGGCAACAGAGTTGTTGTTGTCTCCTAGGCAACGGCGTTGTTGTTGTTGTCTCCTAGGCAACGGCGTTGTTGTTGTTGTCTCCTTGGCAACGGCGTTGTTGTTGTTGTCTCCTAGGCAATGGCGTTGTTGTCTCCTAGGCAACGGCGTTGTTGTTGTTGTCTCCTAGGCAACGGCGTTGTTGTTGTTGTCTCCTTGGCAACGGCGTTGTTGTTGTTGTCTCCTAGGCAACGGTGTTGTTGCTGTTGTCTCCTAGGCAACGGCGTTGCTGTTGTCTCCTAGGCAACGGCGTTGTTGTTGTTGTCTCCTAGGCAACGGCGTTGTTGTTGTTGTCTCCTAGGCAACGGCGTTGTTGTTGTTGTCTCCTAGACAACAGAGTTGTTGTTGTCTCCTAGACAACAGAGTTGTTGTTGTCTCCTAGGCAACGGCGTTGTTGTTGTTGTCTCCTAGGCAACGGCGTTGTTGTTGTTGTCTCCTTGGCAACGGCGTTGTTGTTGTTGTCTCCTAGGCAACGGTGTTGTTGCTGTTGTCTCCTAGGCAACGGCGTTGTTGTTGTCTCCTAGGCAACGGCGTTGTTGTTGTTGTCTCCTAGGCAACGGCGTTGTTGTTGTTGTCTCCTAGGCAACGGCGTTGTTGTTGTTGTCTCCTTGGCAATGGCGTTGTTGTCTCCTAGGCAACGGCGTTGTTGTTGTTGTCTCCTAGGCAACGGCGTTGTTGTTGTTGTCTCCTTGGCAACGGCGTTGTTGTTGTTGTCTCCTAGGCAACGGTGTTGTTGCTGTTGTCTCCTAGGCAACGGCGTTGCTGTTGTCTCCTAGGCAACGGCGTTGTTGTTGTTGTCTCCTAGGCAACGGCGTTGTTGTTGTTGTCTCCTAGGCAACAGAGTTGTTGTTGTCTCCTAGGCAACGGCGTTGTTGTTGTCTCCTAGGCAACGGCGTTGTTGTTGTTGTCTCCTAGGCAACAGCGTTGTTGTCTCCTTGGCAACGGCGTTGTTGTTGTTGTCTCCTAGGCAACGGCGTTGTTGTTGTTGTCTCCTAGGCAACGGCGTTGTTGTTGTTGTCTCCTTGGCAACGGCGTTGTTGTTGTTGTCTCCTAGGCAACGGTGTTGTTGCTGTTGTCTCCTAGGCAACGGCGTTGTTGTTGTCTCCTAGGCAACGGCGTTGTTGTTGTTGTCTCCTAGGCAACAGAGTTGTTGTCTCCTAGGCAACGGCGTTGTTGTTGTTGTCTCCTTGGCAACGGCGTTGTTGTTGTTGTCTCCTATGCAATGGCGTTGTTGTCTCCTAGGCAACGGCGTTGTTGTTGTTGTCTCCTAGGCAACGGCGTTGTTGTTGTTGTCTCCTTGGCAACGGCGTTGTTGTTGTTGTCTCCTAGGCAACGGTGTTGTTGCTGTTGTCTCCTAGGCAACGGCGTTGCTGTTGTCTCCTAGGCAACGGCGTTGTTGTTGTCTCCTAGGCAACGGCGTTGTTGTTGTTGTCTCCTAGGCAACAGAGTTGTTGTTGTCTCCTAGGCAACGGCGTTGTTGTTGTTGTCTCCTAGGCAACGGCGTTGTTGTTGTTGTCTCCTTGGCAACGGCGTTGTTGTTGTTGTCTCCTAGGCAATGGCGTTGTTGTCTCCTAGGCAACGGCGTTGTTGTTGTTGTCTCCTTGGCAACGGCGTTGTTGTTGTTGTCTCCTAGGCAACGGTGTTGTTGCTGTTGTCTCCTAGGCAACGGCGTTGCTGTTGTCTCCTAGGCAACGGCGTTGTTGTTGTCTCCTAGGCAACGGCGTTGTTGTTGTTGTCTCCTAGGCAACGGCGTTGTTGTTGTCTCCTAGGCAACGGCATTGTTGTTGTTGTCTCCTAGACAACAGAGTTGTTGTTGTCTCCTAGGCAACGGCGTTGTTGTTGTTGTCTCCTAGGCAACAGCGTTGTTGTTGTTGTCTCCTTGGCAACGGCGTTGTTGTTGTTGTCTCCTAGGCAACGGCGTTGTTGTTGTTGTCTCCTAGGCAACGGCGTTGTTGTTGTTGTCTCCTTGGCAACGGCGTTGTTGTTGTTGTCTCCTAGGCAACGGTGTTGTTGCTGTTGTCTCCTAGGCAACGGCGTTGTTGTTGTCTCCTAGGCAACGGCGTTGTTGTTGTTGTCTCCTAGGCAACAGAGTTGTTGTCTCCTAGGCAACGGCGTTGTTGTTGTTGTCTCCTTGGCAACGGCGTTGTTGTTGTTGTCTCCTATGCAATGGCGTTGTTGTCTCCTAGGCAACGGCGTTGTTGTTGTTGTCTCCTAGGCAACGGCGTTGTTGTTGTTGTCTCCTTGGCAACGGCGTTGTTGTTGTTGTCTCCTAGGCAACGGTGTTGTTGCTGTTGTCTCCTAGGCAACGGCGTTGCTGTTGTCTCCTAGGCAACGGCGTTGTTGTTGTCTCCTAGGCAACGGCGTTGTTGTTGTTGTCTCCTAGGCAACAGAGTTGTTGTTGTCTCCTAGGCAACGGCGTTGTTGTTGTTGTCTCCTAGGCAACGGCGTTGTTGTTGTTGTCTCCTTGGCAACGGCGTTGTTGTTGTTGTCTCCTAGGCAATGGCGTTGTTGTCTCCTAGGCAACGGCGTTGTTGTTGTTGTCTCCTTGGCAACGGCGTTGTTGTTGTTGTCTCCTAGGCAACGGTGTTGTTGCTGTTGTCTCCTAGGCAACGGCGTTGCTGTTGTCTCCTAGGCAACGGCGTTGTTGTTGTCTCCTAGGCAACGGCGTTGTTGTTGTTGTCTCCTAGGCAACGGCGTTGTTGTTGTCTCCTAGGCAACGGCATTGTTGTTGTTGTCTCCTAGACAACAGAGTTGTTGTTGTCTCCTAGGCAACGGCGTTGTTGTTGTTGTCTCCTAGGCAACAGCGTTGTTGTTGTTGTCTCCTTGGCAACGGCGTTGTTGTTGTTGTCTCCTAGGCAACGGCGTTGTTGTTGTTGTCTCCTAGGCAACGGCGTTGTTGTTGTTGTCTCCTTGGCAACGGCGTTGTTGTTGTTGTCTCCTAGGCAACGGTGTTGTTGCTGTTGTCTCCTAGGCAACGGCGTTGTTGTTGTCTCCTAGGCAACGGCGTTGTTGTTGTTGTCTCCTAGGCAACGGCGTTGTTGTTGTTGTCTCCTTGGCAATGGCGTTGTTGTCTCCTAGGCAACGGCGTTGTTGTGGTTGTCTCCTAGGCAACGGCGTTGTTGTTGTTGTCTCCTAGGCAACAGAGTTGTTGTTGTCTCCTAGGCAACGGCGTTGTTGTTGTTGTCTCCTAGGCAACGGCGTTGTTGTTGTTGTCTCCTTGGCAACGGCGTTGTTGTTGTTGTCTCCTAGGCAATGGCGTTGTTGTCTCCTAGGCAACGGCGTTGTTGTTGTTGTCTCCTAGGCAACGGCGTTGTTGTTGTTGTCTCCTTGGCAACGGCGTTGTTATTGTTGTCTCCTAGGCAACGGTGTTGTTGCTGTTGTCTCCTAGGCAAAGGCGTTGCTGTTGTCTCCTAGGCAACGGCGTTGTTGTTGTCTCCTAGGCAACGGCGTTGTTGTTGTTGTCTCCTAGGCAACGGCGTTGTTGTTGTTGTCTCCTAGACAACAGAGTTGTTGTTGTCTCCTAGGCAACAGCGTTGTTGTTGTTGTCTCCTAGGCAACGGCGTTGTTGTTGTTGTCTCCTTGGCAACGGCGTTGTTGTTGTTGTCTCCTAGGCAACGGCGTTGTTGTTGTTGTCTCCTAGGCAACAGCGTTGTTGTTGTTGTCTCCTTGGCAACGGCGTTGTTGTTGTTGTCTCCTAGGCAACGGTGTTGTTGCTGTTGTCTCCTAGGCAACGGCGTTGTTGTTGTCTCCTAGGCAACGGCGTTGTTGTTGTTGTCTCCTAGGCAACGGCGTTGTTGTTGTTGTCTCCTAGGCAACGGCGTTGTTGTTGTTGTCTCCTTGGCAATGGCGTTGTTGTCTCCTAGGCAACGGCGTTGTTGTTGTTGTCTCCTAGGCAACGGCGTTGTTGTTGTTGTCTCCTAGGCAACGGCGTTGTTGTTGTTGTCTCCTAGGCAACGGTGTTGTTGCTGTTGTCTCCTAGGCAACGGCGTTGCTGTTGTCTCCTAGGCAACGGCGTTGTTGTTGTTGTCTCCTAGGCAACGGCGTTGTTGTTGTCTCCTAGGCAACGGCGTTGTTGTTGTCTCCTAGGCAACGGTGTTGTTGTCTCCTAGGCAACAGAGTTGTTGTTGTCTCCTAGGCAACGGCGTTGTTGTTGTTGTCTCCTAGGCAACGGCGTTGTTGTTGTTGTCTCCTTGGCAACGGCGTTGTTGTTGTTGTCTCCTAGGCAACGGTGTTGTTGCTGTTGTCTCCTAGGCAACGGCGTTGCTGTTGTCTCCTAGGCAACGGCGTTGTTGTTGTCTCCTAGGCAACGGCGTTGTTGTTGTTGTCTCCTAGGCAACGGCGTTGTTGTTGTTGTCTCCTAGGCAACGGCGTTGTTGTTGTTGTCTCCTAGACAACAGAGTTGTTGTTGTCTCCTAGGCAACGGCGTTGTTGTTGTTGTCTCCTAGGCAACAGCGTTGTTGTTGTTGTCTCCTTGGCAACGGCGTTGTTGTTGTTGTCTCCTAGGCAACGGCGTTGTTGTTGTTGTCTCCTAGGCAACGGCGTTGTTGTTGTTGTCTCCTTGGCAACGGCGTTGTTGTTGTCTCCTAGGCAACGGTGTTGTTGTTGTTGTCTCCTAGGCAACGGCGTTGTTGTTGTTGTCTCCTAGGCAACGGCGTTGTTGTTGTTGTCTCCTTGGCAACGGCGTTGTTGTTGTTGTCTCCTAGGCAACGGTGTTGTTGTTGTTGTCTCCTAGGCAACGGCGTTGTTGTTGTTGTCTCCTTGGCAATGGCGTTGTTGTTGTCTCCTAGGCAACGGCGTTGTTGTTGTCTCCTAGGCAACGGTGTTGTTGTCTCCTAGGCAACAGAGTTGTTGTTGTCTCCTAGGCAACGGCGTTGTTGTTGTTGTCTCCTAGGCAACGGCGTTGTTGTTGTTGTCTCCTTGGCAACGGCGTTGTTGTTGTCTCCTAGGCAACGGCGTTGTTGTTGTTGTCTCCTTGGCAACGGCGTTGTTGTTGTTGTTTCCTAGGCAATGGCGTTGTTGTCTCCTAGGCAACGGCGTTGTTGTTGTTGTCTCCTAGGCAACGGCGTTGTTGTTGTCTCCTAGGCAACGGCGTTGTTGTTGTCTCCTAGGCAACGGTGTTGTTGTCTCCTAGGCAACAGAGTTGTTGTTGTCTCCTAGGCAACGGCGTTGTTGTTGTTGTCTCCTAGGCAACGGCGTTGTTGTTGTTGTCTCCTTGGCAACGGCGTTGTTGTTGTCTCCTAGGCAACGGCGTTGTTGTTGTTGTCTCCTTGGCAACGGCGTTGTTGTTGTTGTTTCCTAGGCAATGGCGTTGTTGTCTCCTAGGCAACGGCGTTGTTGTTGTTGTCTCCTAGGCAACGGCGTTGTTGTTGTTGTCTCCTAGGCAACGGCGTTGTTGTTGTTGTCTCCTAGGCAACGGCGTTGTTGTTGTCTCCTAGGCAACGGCGTTGTTGTTGTTGTCTCCTAGGCAACGGCGTTGTTGTTGTTGTCTCCTTGGCAACGGCGTTGTTGTTGTTGTCTCCTAGGCAACGGCGTTGTTGTTGTTGTCTCCTTGGCAACGGCGTTGTTGTTGTTGTTTCCTAGGCAATGGCGTTGTTGTCTCCTAGGCAACGGCGTTGTTGTTGTTGTCTCCAAGGCAACGGCGTTGTTGTTTTTGTCTCCTTGGCAACGGCGTTGTTGTTGTTGTCTCCTAGGCAATGGCGTTGTTGTCTCCTAGGCAACGGCGTTGTTGTTGTTGTCTCCTAGGCAACGGCGTTGTTGTTGTTGTCTCCTTGGCAACGGCATTGTTGTTGTTGTCTCCTAGGCAACGGTGTTGTTGCTGTTGTCTCCTAGGCAACGGCGTTGCTGTTGTCTCCTAGGCAACGGCGTTGTTGTTGTTGTCTCCTAGGCAACGGCGTTGTTGTTGTTGTCTCCTAGGCAACGGCGTTGTTGTTGTTGTCTCCTAGGCAACAGAGTTGTTGTTGTCTCCTAGGCAACGGCGTTGTTGTTGTTGTCTCCTAGGCAACAGCGTTGTTGTCTCCTTGGCAACGGCGTTGTTGTTGTTGTCTCCTAGGCAACGGCGTTGTTGTTGTCTCCTAGGCAACGGCGTTGTTGTTGTTGTCTCCTTGGCAACGGCGTTGTTGTTGTTGTCTCCTAGGCAACGGTGTTGTTGCTGTTGTCTCCTAGGCAACGGCATTGTTGTTGTCTCCTAGGCAACGGCGTTGTTGTTGTCTCCTAGGCAACGGCATTGTTGTTGTTGTCTCCTAGACAACAGAGTTGTTGTTGTCTCCTAGGCAACGGCGTTGTTGTTGTTGTCTCCTAGGCAACAGCGTTGTTGTTGTTGTCTCCTTGGCAACGGCGTTGTTGTTGTTGTCTCCTAGGCAACGGCGTTGTTGTTGTTGTCTCCTAGGCAACGGCGTTGTTGTTGTTGTCTCCTTGGCAACGGCGTTGTTGTTGTTGTCTCCTAGGCAACGGTGTTGTTGCTGTTGTCTCCTAGGCAACGGCGTTGTTGTTGTCTCCTAGGCAACGGCGTTGTTGTTGTTGTCTCCTAGGCAACGGCGTTGTTGTTGTTGTCTCCTTGGCAATGGCGTTGTTGTCTCCTAGGCAACGGCGTTGTTGTGGTTGTCTCCTAGGCAACGGCGTTGTTGTTGTTGTCTCCTAGGCAACAGAGTTGTTGTTGTCTCCTAGGCAACGGCGTTGTTGTTGTTGTCTCCTAGGCAACGGCGTTGTTGTTGTCTCCTTGGCAACGGCGTTGTTGTTGTTGTCTCCTAGGCAATGGCGTTGTTGTCTCCTAGGCAACGGCGTTGTTGTTGTTGTCTCCTTGGCAACGGCGTTGTTATTGTTGTCTCCTAGGCAACGGTGTTGTTGCTGTTGTCTCCTAGGCAACGGCGTTGCTGTTGTCTCCTAGGCAACGGCGTTGTCTTTGTTGTCTCCTAGGCAACGGCGTTGTTGTTGTTGTCTCCTAGGCAACGGCGTTGTTGTTGTTGTCTCCTAGACAACAGAGTTGTTGTTGTCTCCTAGGCAACGGCGTTGTTGTTGTTGTCTCCTAGGCAACAGCGTTGTTGTTGTTGTCTCCTTGGCAACGGCGTTGTTGTTGTTGTCTCCTAGGCAACGGCGTTGTTGTTGTTGTCTCCTAGGCAACAGCGTTGTTGTTGTTGTCTCCTTGGCAACGGCGTTGTTGTTGTTGTCTCCTAGGCAACGGTGTTGTTGCTGTTGTCTCCTAGGCAACGGCGTTGTTGTTGTCTCCTAGGCAACGGTGTTGTTGCTGTTGTCTCCTAGGCAACGGCGTTGCTGTTGTCTCCTAGGCAACGGCGTTGTTGTTGTTGTCTCCTAGGCAACGGCGTTGTTGTTGTCTCCTAGGCAACGGCGTTGTTGTTGTCTCCTAGGCAACGGTGTTGTTGTCTCCTAGGCAACAGAGTTGTTGTTGTCTCCTAGGCAACGGCGTTGTTGTTGTTGTCTCCTAGGCAACGGTGTTGTTGCTGTTGTCTCCTAGGCAACGGCGTTGCTGTTGTCTCCTAGGCAACGGCGTTGTTGTTGTTGTCTCCTTGGCAATGGCGTTGTTGTCTCCTAGGCAACGGCGTTGTTGTTGTTGTCTCCTAGGCAACGGCGTTGTTGTTGTTGTCTCCTAGGCAACGGCGTTGTTGTTGTTGTCTCCTAGGCAACGGCGTTGTTGTTGTCTCCTAGGCAACGGCGTTGTTGTTGTTGTCTCCTAGGCAACGGCGTTGTTGTTGTTGTCTCCTTGGCAACGGCGTTGTTGTTGTTGTCTCCTAGGCAACGGTGTTGTTGCTGTTGTCTCCTAGGCAACGGCATTGTTGTTGTCTCCTAGGCAACGGCGTTGTTGTTGTTGTCTCCTAGGCAACAGAGTTGTTGTCTCCTAGGCAACGGCGTTGTTGTTGTTGTCTCCTAGGCAACGGCGTTGTTGTTGTTGTCTCCTTGGCAACGGCGTTGTTGTCTCCTAGGCAACGGCGTTGTTGTTGTTGTCTCCTAGGCAACGGCGTTGTTGTTGTTGTCTCCTTGGCAACGGCGTTGTTGTTGTTGTCTCCTAGGCAACGGTGTTGTTGCTGTTGTCTCCTAGGCAACGGCGTTGCTGTTGTCTCCTAGGCAACGGCGTTGTTGTTGTTGTCTCCTAGGCAACGGCGTTGTTGTTGTCTCCTAGGCAACGGCGTTGTTGTTGTCTCCTAGGCAACGGCGTTGTTGTTGTCTCCTAGGCAACGGTGTTGTTGTTGTTGTCTCCTAGGCAACAGAGTTGTTGTTGTCTCCTAGGCAACGGCGTTGTTGTTGTTGTCTCCTAGGCAACGGCGTTGTTGTTGTCTCCTTGGCAACGGCGTTGTTGTTGTTGTCTCCTAGGCAACGGCGTTGTTGTTGTTGTCTCCTTGGCAATGGCGTTGTTGTTGTTGTCTCCTAGGCAATGGCGTTGTTGTCTCCTAGGCAACGGCGTTGTTGTTGTTGTCTCCTAGGCAACGGCGTTGTTGTTGTTGTCTCCTAGGCAATGGCGTTGTTGTCTCCTAGGCAACGGCGTTGTTGTTGTTGTCTCCTAGGCAACGGCGTTGTTGTTGTTGTCTCCTTGGCAACGGCGTTGTTGTTGTTGTCTCCTAGGCAACGGTGTTGTTGCTGTTGTCTCCTAGGCAACGGTGTTGTTGCTGTTGTCTCCTAGGCAACGGCGTTGCTGTTGTCTCCTAGGCAACGGCGTTGTTGTTGTTGTCTCCTAGGCAACAGCGTTGTTGTTGTCTCCTAGGCAACGGCGTTGTTGTTGTTGTCTCCTAGGCAACAGAGTTGTTGTTGTCTCCTAGGCAACGGCGTTGTTGTTGTTGTCTCCTAGGCAACAGCGTTGTTGTTGTTGTCTCCTAGGCAACAGCGTTGTTGTTGTTGTCTCCTTGGCAACAGCGTTGTTGTTGTTGTCTCCTAGGCAACGGCGTTGTTGTTGTTGTCTCCTAGGCAACGGCGTTGTTGTTGTTGTCTCCTTGGCAACGGCGTTGTTGTTGTTGTCTCCTAGGCAACGGTGTTGTTGCTGTTGTCTCCTAGGCAACGGCGTTGTTGTTGTCTCCTAGGCAACGGCGTTGTTGTTGTTGTCTCCTAGGCAACAGAGTTGTTGTCTCCTAGGCAACAGCGTTGTTGTTGTTGTCTCCTAGGCAACGGCGTTGTTGTCTCCTAGGCAACGGCGTTGTTGTTGTTGTCTCCTAGGCAACGGCGTTGTTGTTGTCTCCTAGGCAACGGCGTTGTTGTTGTCTCCTAGGCAACGGCATTGTTGTTGTTGTCTCCTAGGCAACAGAGTTGTTGTTGTTGTCTCCTAGGCAACGGCGTTGTTGTTGTTGTCTCCTAGGCAACAGAGTTGTTGTTGTTGTCTCCTAGGCAACGGCGTTGTTGTTGTCTCCTAGGCAACGGCGTTGTTGTCTCCTAGGCAACGGCGTTGTTGTTGTTGTCTCCTAGGCAACGGCGTTGTTGTTGTTGTCTCCTTGGCAACGGCGTTGTTGTTGTTGTCTCCTAGGCAACGGTGTTGTTGCTGTTGTCTCCTAGGCAAAGGTGTTGTTGCTGTTGTCTCCTAGGCAACGGCGTTGCTGTTGTCTCCTAGGCAACGGCGTTGTTGTTGTCTCCTAGGCAACGGCGTTGTTGTTGTTGTCTCCTAGGCAACGGCGTTGTTGTTGTTGTCTCCTAGGCAACGGCGTTGTTGTTGTTGTCTCCTAGACAACAGAGTTGTTGTTGTCTCCTAGGCAACGGCGTTGTTGTTGTTGTCTCCTAGGCAACAGCGTTGTTGTTGTTGTCTCCTTGGCAACGGCGTTGTTGTTGTTGTCTCCTAGGCAACGGCGTTGTTGTTGTCTCCTAGGCAACGGCGTTGTTGTTGTTGTCTCCTAGGCAACGGTGTTGTTGCTGTTGTCTCCTAGGCAACGGCGTTGCTGTTGTCTCCTAGGCAACGGCGTTGTTGTTGTTGTCTCCTAGGCAACGGCGTTGTTGTTGTTGTCTCCTAGGCAACGGCGTTGTTGTTGTTGTCTCCTAGACAACAGAGTTGTTGTTGTCTCCTAGACAACAGAGTTGTTGTTGTCTCCTAGGCAACGGCGTTGTTGTTGTTGTCTCCTAGGCAACGGCGTTGTTGTTGTTGTCTCCTTGGCAACGGCGTTGTTGTTGTTGTCTCCTAGGCAACGGTGTTGTTGCTGTTGTCTCCTAGGCAACGGCGTTGTTGTTGTCTCCTAGGCAACGGCGTTGTTGTTGTTGTCTCCTAGGCAACGGCGTTGTTGTTGTTGTCTCCTAGGCAACGGCGTTGTTGTTGTTGTCTCCTTGGCAATGGCGTTGTTGTCTCCTAGGCAACGGCGTTGTTGTTGTTGTCTCCTAGGCAACGGCGTTGTTGTTGTTGTCTCCTTGGCAACGGCGTTGTTGTTGTTGTCTCCTAGGCAACGGTGTTGTTGCTGTTGTCTCCTAGGCAACGGCGTTGCTGTTGTCTCCTAGGCAACGGCGTTGTTGTTGTTGTCTCCTAGGCAACGGCGTTGTTGTTGTTGTCTCCTAGGCAACAGAGTTGTTGTTGTCTCCTAGGCAACGGCGTTGTTGTTGTCTCCTAGGCAACGGCGTTGTTGTTGTTGTCTCCTAGGCAACAGCGTTGTTGTCTCCTTGGCAACGGCGTTGTTGTTGTTGTCTCCTAGGCAACGGCGTTGTTGTTGTTGTCTCCTAGGCAACGGCGTTGTTGTTGTTGTCTCCTTGGCAACGGCGTTGTTGTTGTTGTCTCCTAGGCAACGGTGTTGTTGCTGTTGTCTCCTAGGCAACGGCGTTGTTGTTGTCTCCTAGGCAACGGCGTTGTTGTTGTTGTCTCCTAGGCAACAGAGTTGTTGTCTCCTAGGCAACGGCGTTGTTGTTGTTGTCTCCTTGGCAACGGCGTTGTTGTTGTTGTCTCCTATGCAATGGCGTTGTTGTCTCCTAGGCAACGGCGTTGTTGTTGTTGTCTCCTAGGCAACGGCGTTGTTGTTGTTGTCTCCTTGGCAACGGCGTTGTTGTTGTTGTCTCCTAGGCAACGGTGTTGTTGCTGTTGTCTCCTAGGCAACGGCGTTGCTGTTGTCTCCTAGGCAACGGCGTTGTTGTTGTCTCCTAGGCAACGGCGTTGTTGTTGTTGTCTCCTAGGCAACAGAGTTGTTGTTGTCTCCTAGGCAACGGCGTTGTTGTTGTTGTCTCCTAGGCAACGGCGTTGTTGTTGTTGTCTCCTTGGCAACGGCGTTGTTGTTGTTGTCTCCTAGGCAATGGCGTTGTTGTCTCCTAGGCAACGGCGTTGTTGTTGTTGTCTCCTTGGCAACGGCGTTGTTGTTGTTGTCTCCTAGGCAACGGTGTTGTTGCTGTTGTCTCCTAGGCAACGGTGTTGTTGCTGTTGTCTCCTAGGCAACGGCGTTGCTGTTGTCTCCTAGGCAACGGCGTTGTTGTTGTCTCCTAGGCAACGGCGTTGTTGTTGTTGTCTCCTAGGCAACGGCGTTGTTGTTGTCTCCTAGGCAACGGCATTGTTGTTGTTGTCTCCTAGACAACAGAGTTGTTGTTGTCTCCTAGGCAACGGCGTTGTTGTTGTTGTCTCCTAGGCAACAGCGTTGTTGTTGTTGTCTCCTTGGCAACGGCGTTGTTGTTGTTGTCTCCTAGGCAACGGCGTTGTTGTTGTTGTCTCCTAGGCAACGGCGTTGTTGTTGTTGTCTCCTTGGCAACGGCGTTGTTGTTGTTGTCTCCTAGGCAACGGTGTTGTTGCTGTTGTCTCCTAGGCAACGGCGTTGTTGTTGTCTCCTAGGCAACGGCGTTGTTGTTGTTGTCTCCTAGGCAACGGCGTTGTTGTTGTTGTCTCCTTGGCAATGGCGTTGTTGTCTCCTAGGCAACGGCGTTGTTGTGGTTGTCTCCTAGGCAACGGCGTTGTTGTTGTTGTCTCCTAGGCAACAGAGTTGTTGTTGTCTCCTAGGCAACGGCGTTGTTGTTGTTGTCTCCTAGGCAACGGCGTTGTTGTTGTTGTCTCCTTGGCAACGGCGTTGTTGTTGTTGTCTCCTAGGCAATGGCGTTGTTGTCTCCTAGGCAACGGCGTTGTTGTTGTTGTCTCCTAGGCAACGGCGTTGTTGTTGTTGTCTCCTTGGCAACGGCGTTGTTATTGTTGTCTCCTAGGCAACGGTGTTGTTGCTGTTGTCTCCTAGGCAAAGGCGTTGCTGTTGTCTCCTAGGCAACGGCGTTGTTGTTGTCTCCTAGGCAACGGCGTTGTTGTTGTTGTCTCCTAGGCAACGGCGTTGTTGTTGTTGTCTCCTAGACAACAGAGTTGTTGTTGTCTCCTAGGCAACGGCGTTGTTGTTGTTGTCTCCTAGGCAACAGCGTTGTTGTTGTTGTCTCCTTGGCAACGGCGTTGTTGTTGTTGTCTCCTAGGCAACGGCGTTGTTGTTGTTGTCTCCTAGGCAACAGCGTTGTTGTTGTTGTCTCCTTGGCAACGGCGTTGTTGTTTTTGTCTCCTAGGCAACGGTGTTGTTGCTGTTGTCTCCTAGGCAACGGCGTTGTTGTTGTCTCCTAGGCAACGGCGTTGTTGTTGTTGTCTCCTAGGCAACGGCGTTGTTGTTGTTGTCTCCTAGGCAACGGCGTTGTTGTTGTTGTCTCCTTGGCAATGGCGTTGTTGTCTCCTAGGCAACGGCGTTGTTGTTGTTGTCTCCTAGGCAACGGCGTTGTTGTTGTTGTCTCCTAGGCAACGGCGTTGTTGTTGTTGTCTCCTAGGCAACGGTGTTGTTGCTGTTGTCTCCTAGGCAACGGCGTTGCTGTTGTCTCCTAGGCAACGGCGTTGTTGTTGTTGTCTCCTAGGCAACGGCGTTGTTGTTGTCTCCTAGGCAACGGCGTTGTTGTTGTCTCCTAGGCAACGGTGTTGTTGTCTCCTAGGCAACAGAGTTGTTGTTGTCTCCTAGGCAACGGCGTTGTTGTTGTTGTCTCCTAGGCAACGGCGTTGTTGTTGTTGTCTCCTTGGCAACGGCGTTGTTGTTGTTGTCTCCTAGGCAACGGTGTTGTTGCTGTTGTCTCCTAGGCAACGGCGTTGCTGTTGTCTCCTAGGCAACGGCGTTGTTGTTGTCTCCTAGGCAACGGCGTTGTTGTTGTTGTCTCCTAGGCAACGGCGTTGTTGTTGTTGTCTCCTAGGCAACGGCGTTGTTGTTGTTGTCTCCTAGACAACAGAGTTGTTGTTGTCTCCTAGGCAACGGCGTTGTTGTTGTTGTCTCCTAGGCAACAGCGTTGTTGTTGTTGTCTCCTTGGCAACGGCGTTGTTGTTGTTGTCTCCTAGGCAACGGCGTTGTTGTTGTTGTCTCCTAGGCAACGGCGTTGTTGTTGTTGTCTCCTTGGCAACGGCGTTGTTGTTGTCTCCTAGGCAACGGTGTTGTTGTTGTTGTCTCCTAGGCAACGGCGTTGTTGTTGTTGTCTCCTAGGCAACGGCGTTGTTGTTGTTGTCTCCTTGGCAACGGCGTTGTTGTTGTTGTCTCCTAGGCAACGGTGTTGTTGTTGTTGTCTCCTAGGCAACGGCGTTGTTGTTGTTGTCTCCTTGGCAATGGCGTTGTTGTTGTCTCCTAGGCAACGGCGTTGTTGTTGTCTCCTAGGCAACGGTGTTGTTGTCTCCTAGGCAACAGAGTTGTTGTTGTCTCCTAGGCAACGGCGTTGTTGTTGTTGTCTCCTAGGCAACGGCGTTGTTGTTGTTGTCTCCTTGGCAACGGCGTTGTTGTTGTCTCCTAGGCAACGGCGTTGTTGTTGTTGTCTCCTTGGCAACGGCGTTGTTGTTGTTGTTTCCTAGGCAATGGCGTTGTTGTCTCCTAGGCAACGGCGTTGTTGTTGTTGTCTCCTAGGCAACGGCGTTGTTGTTGTTGTCTCCTAGGCAACGGCGTTGTTGTTGTTGTCTCCTAGGCAACGGCGTTGTTGTTGTCTCCTAGGCAACGGCGTTGTTGTTGTTGTCTCCTAGGCAACGGCGTTGTTGTTGTTGTCTCCTTGGCAACGGCGTTGTTGTTGTTGTCTCCTAGGCAACGGCGTTGTTGTTGTTGTCTCCTTGGCAACGGCGTTGTTGTTGTTGTTTCCTAGGCAATGGCGTTGTTGTCTCCTAGGCAACGGCGTTGTTGTTGTTGTCTCCAAGGCAACGGCGTTGTTGTTTTTGTCTCCTTGGCAACGGCGTTGTTGTTGTTGTCTCCTAGGCAATGGCGTTGTTGTCTCCTAGGCAACGGCGTTGTTGTTGTTGTCTCCTAGGCAACGGCGTTGTTGTTGTTGTCTCCTTGGCAACGGCGTTGTTGTTGTTGTCTCCTAGGCAACGGTGTTGTTGCTGTTGTCTCCTAGGCAACGGCGTTGCTGTTGTCTCCTAGGCAACGGCGTTGTTGTTGTTGTCTCCTAGGCAACGGCGTTGTTGTTGTTGTCTCCTAGGCAACGGCGTTGTTGTTGTTGTCTCCTAGGCAACAGAGTTGTTGTTGTCTCCTAGGCAACGGCGTTGTTGTTGTTGTCTCCTAGGCAACAGCGTTGTTGTCTCCTTGGCAACGGCGTTGTTGTTGTTGTCTCCTAGGCAACGGCGTTGTTGTTGTCTCCTAGGCAACGGCGTTGTTGTTGTTGTCTCCTTGGCAACGGCGTTGTTGTTGTTGTCTCCTAGGCAACGGTGTTGTTGCTGTTGTCTCCTAGGCAACGGCATTGTTGTTGTCTCCTAGGCAACGGCGTTGTTGTTGTCTCCTAGGCAACGGCATTGTTGTTGTTGTCTCCTAGACAACAGAGTTGTTGTTGTCTCCTAGGCAACGGCGTTGTTGTTGTTGTCTCCTAGGCAACGGCGTTGTTGTTGTTGTCTCCTTGGCAACGGCGTTGTTGTTGTTGTCTCCTAGGCAACGGCGTTGTTGTTGTTGTCTCCTTGGCAACGGCGTTGTTGTTGTTGTTTCCTAGGCAATGGCGTTGTTGTCTCCTAGGCAACGGCGTTGTTGTTGTTGTCTCCAAGGCAACGGCGTTGTTGTTTTTGTCTCCTTGGCAACGGCGTTGTTGTTGTTGTCTCCTAGGCAATGGCGTTGTTGTCTCCTAGGCAACGGCGTTGTTGTTGTTGTCTCCTAGGCAACGGCGTTGTTGTTGTTGTCTCCTTGGCAACGGCGTTGTTGTTGTTGTCTCCTAGGCAACGGTGTTGTTGCTGTTGTCTCCTAGGCAACGGCGTTGCTGTTGTCTCCTAGGCAACGGCGTTGTTGTTGTTGTCTCCTAGGCAACGGCGTTGTTGTTGTTGTCTCCTAGGCAACGGCGTTGTTGTTGTTGTCTCCTAGGCAACAGAGTTGTTGTTGTCTCCTAGGCAACGGCGTTGTTGTTGTTGTCTCCTAGGCAACAGCGTTGTTGTCTCCTTGGCAACGGCGTTGTTGTTGTTGTCTCCTAGGCAACGGCGTTGTTGTTGTCTCCTAGGCAACGGCGTTGTTGTTGTTGTCTCCTTGGCAACGGCGTTGTTGTTGTTGTCTCCTAGGCAACGGTGTTGTTGCTGTTGTCTCCTAGGCAACGGCATTGTTGTTGTCTCCTAGGCAACGGCGTTGTTGTTGTCTCCTAGGCAACGGCATTGTTGTTGTTGTCTCCTAGACAACAGAGTTGTTGTTGTCTCCTAGGCAACGGCGTTGTTGTTGTTGTCTCCTAGGCAACAGCGTTGTTGTTGTTGTCTCCTTGGCAACGGCGTTGTTGTTGTTGTCTCCTAGGCAACGGCGTTGTTGTTGTTGTCTCCTAGGCAACGGCGTTGTTGTTGTTGTCTCCTTGGCAACGGCGTTGTTGTTGTTGTCTCCTAGGCAACGGTGTTGTTGCTGTTGTCTCCTAGGCAACGGCGTTGTTGTTGTTGTCTCCTAGGCAACGGCGTTGTTGTTGTTGTCTCCTTGGCAATGGCGTTGTAGTCTCCTAGGCAACGGCGTTGTTGTGGTTGTCTCCTAGGCAACGGCGTTGTTGTTGTTGTCTCCTAGGCAACAGAGTTGTTGTTGTCTCCTAGGCAACGGCGTTGTTGTTGTTGTCTCCTAGGCAACGGCGTTGTTGTTGTCTCCTTGGCAACGGCGTTGTTGTTGTTGTCTCCTAGGCAATGGCGTTGTTGTCTCCTAGGCAACGGCGTTGTTGTTGTTGTCTCCTAGGCAACGGCGTTGTTGTTGTTGTCTCCTAGACAACAGAGTTGTTGTTGTCTCCTAGGCAACGGCGTTGTTGTTGTTGTCTCCTAGGCAACAGCGTTGTTGTTGTTGTCTCCTTGGCAACGGCGTTGTTGTTGTTGTCTCCTAGGCAACGGCGTTGTTGTTGTTGTCTCCTAGGCAACGGCGTTGTTGTTGTTGTCTCCTTGGCAACGGCGTTGTTGTTGTCTCCTAGGCAACGGTGTTGTTGTTGTTGTCTCCTAGGCAACGGCGTTGTTGTTGTTGTCTCCTAGGCAACGGCGTTGTTGTTGTTGTCTCCTTGGCAACGGCGTTGTTGTTGTTGTCTCCTAGGCAACGGTGTTGTTGTTGTTGTCTCCTAGGCAACGGCGTTGTTGTTGTTGTCTCCTTGGCAATGGCGTTGTTGTTGTCTCCTAGGCAACGGCGTTGTTGTTGTCTCCTAGGCAACGGTGTTGTTGTCTCCTAGGCAACAGAGTTGTTGTTGTCTCCTAGGCAACGGCGTTGTTGTTGTTGTCTCCTAGGCAACGGCGTTGTTGTTGTTGTCTCCTTGGCAACGGCGTTGTTGTTGTCTCCTAGGCAACGGCGTTGTTGTTGTTGTCTCCTTGGCAACGGCGTTGTTGTTGTTGTTTCCTAGGCAATGGCGTTGTTGTCTCCTAGGCAACGGCGTTGTTGTTGTTGTCTCCTAGGCAACGGCGTTGTTGTTGTCTCCTAGGCAACGGCGTTGTTGTTGTCTCCTAGGCAACGGTGTTGTTGTCTCCTAGGCAACAGAGTTGTTGTTGTCTCCTAGGCAACGGCGTTGTTGTTGTCTCCTAGGCAACGGCGTTGTTGTTGTTGTCTCCTTGGCAACGGCGTTGTTGTTGTCTCCTAGGCAACGGCGTTGTTGTTGTTGTCTCCTTGGCAACGGCGTTGTTGTTGTTGTTTCCTAGGCAATGGCGTTGTTGTCTCCTAGGCAACGGCGTTGTTGTTGTTGTCTCCTAGGCAACGGCGTTGTTGTTGTTGTCTCCTAGGCAACGGCGTTGTTGTTGTTGTCTCCTAGGCAACGGCGTTGTTGTTGTCTCCTAGGCAACGGCGTTGTTGTTGTTGTCTCCTAGGCAACGGCGTTGTTGTTGTTGTCTCCTTGGCAACGGCGTTGTTGTTGTTGTCTCCTAGGCAACGGCGTTGTTGTTGTTGTCTCCTTGGCAACGGCGTTGTTGTTGTTGTTTCCTAGGCAATGGCGTTGTTGTCTCCTAGGCAACGGCGTTGTTGTTGTTGTCTCCAAGGCAACGGCGTTGTTGTTTTTGTCTCCTTGGCAACGGCGTTGTTGTTGTTGTCTCCTAGGCAATGGCGTTGTTGTCTCCTAGGCAACGGCGTTGTTGTTGTTGTCTCCTAGGCAACGGCGTTGTTGTTGTTGTCTCCTTGGCAACGGCGTTGTTGTTGTTGTCTCCTAGGCAACGGTGTTGTTGCTGTTGTCTCCTAGGCAACGGCGTTGCTGTTGTCTCCTAGGCAACGGCGTTGTTGTTGTTGTCTCCTAGGCAACGGCGTTGTTGTTGTTGTCTCCTAGGCAACGGCGTTGTTGTTGTTGTCTCCTAGGCAACAGAGTTGTTGTTGTCTCCTAGGCAACGGCGTTGTTGTTGTTGTCTCCTAGGCAACAGCGTTGTTGTCTCCTTGGCAACGGCGTTGTTGTTGTTGTCTCCTAGGCAACGGCGTTGTTGTTGTCTCCTAGGCAACGGCGTTGTTGTTGTTGTCTCCTTGGCAACGGCGTTGTTGTTGTTGTCTCCTAGGCAACGGTGTTGTTGCTGTTGTCTCCTAGGCAACGGCATTGTTGTTGTCTCCTAGGCAACGGCGTTGTTGTTGTCTCCTAGGCAACGGCATTGTTGTTGTTGTCTCCTAGACAACAGAGTTGTTGTTGTCTCCTAGGCAACGGCGTTGTTGTTGTTGTCTCCTAGGCAACAGCGTTGTTGTTGTTGTCTCCTTGGCAACGGCGTTGTTGTTGTTGTCTCCTAGGCAACGGCGTTGTTGTTGTTGTCTCCTAGGCAACGGCGTTGTTGTTGTTGTCTCCTTGGCAACGGCGTTGTTGTTGTTGTCTCCTAGGCAACGGTGTTGTTGCTGTTGTCTCCTAGGCAACGGCGTTGTTGTTGTCTCCTAGGCAACGGCGTTGTTGTTGTTGTCTCCTAGGCAACGGCGTTGTTGTTGTTGTCTCCTTGGCAATGGCGTTGTTGTCTCCTAGGCAACGGCGTTGTTGTGGTTGTCTCCTAGGCAACGGCGTTGTTGTTGTTGTCTCCTAGGCAACAGAGTTGTTGTTGTCTCCTAGGCAACGGCGTTGTTGTTGTTGTTGTCTCCTAGGCAACGGCGTTGTTGTTGTCTCCTTGGCAACGGCGTTGTTGTTGTTGTCTCCTAGGCAATGGCGTTGTTGTCTCCTAGGCAACGGCGTTGTTGTTGTTGTCTCCTAGGCAACGGCGTTGTTGTTGTTGTCTCCTTGGCAACGGCGTTGTTATTGTTGTCTCCTAGGCAACGGTGTTGTTGCTGTTGTCTCCTAGGCAACGGCGTTGCTGTTGTCTCCTAGGCAACGGCGTTGTCTTTGTTGTCTCCTAGGCAACGGCGTTGTTGTTGTTGTCTCCTAGGCAACGGCGTTGTTGTTGTTGTCTCCTAGACAACAGAGTTGTTGTTGTCTCCTAGGCAACGGCGTTGTTGTTGTTGTCTCCTAGGCAACAGCGTTGTTGTTGTTGTCTCCTTGGCAACGGCGTTGTTGTTGTTGTCTCCTAGGCAACGGCGTTGTTGTTGTTGTCTCCTAGGCAACAGCGTTGTTGTTGTTGTCTCCTTGGCAACGGCGTTGTTGTTGTTGTCTCCTAGGCAACGGTGTTGTTGCTGTTGTCTCCTAGGCAACGGCGTTGTTGTTGTTGTCTCCTAGGCAACGGCGTTGTTGTTGTTGTCTCCTAGGCAACGGCGTTGTTGTTGTTGTCTCCTAGGCAACGGCGTTGTTGTTGTTGTCTCCTTGGCAATGGCGTTGTTGTCTCCTAGGCAACGGCGTTGTTGTTGTTGTCTCCTAGGCAACGGCGTTGTTGTTGTTGTCTCCTAGGCAACGGCGTTGTTGTTGTTGTCTCCTAGGCAACGGCGTTGTTGTTGTTGTCTCCTAGGCAACGGTGTTGTTGCTGTTGTCTCCTAGGCAACGGCGTTGCTGTTGTCTCCTAGGCAACGGCGTTGTTGTTGTTGTCTCCTAGGCAACGGCGTTGTTGTTGTCTCCTAGGCAACGGCGTTGTTGTTGTCTCCTAGGCAACGGTGTTGTTGTCTCCTAGGCAACAGAGTTGTTGTTGTCTCCTAGGCAACGGCGTTGTTGTTGTTGTCTCCTAGGCAACGGTGTTGTTGCTGTTGTCTCCTAGGCAACGGCGTTGCTGTTGTTGTCTCCTAGGCAACGGTGTTGTTGCTGTTGTCTCCTAGGCAACGGCGTTGCTGTTGTCTCCTAGGCAACGGCGTTGTTGTTGTTGTCTCCTTGGCAATGGCGTTGTTGTCTCCTAGGCAACGGCGTTGTTGTTGTTGTCTCCTAGGCAACGGCGTTGTTGTTGTTGTCTCCTAGGCAACGGCGTTGTTGTTGTTGTCTCCTTGGCAACGGCGTTGTTGTTGTCTCCTAGGCAACGGCGTTGTTGTTGTTGTCTCCTTGGCAACGGCGTTGTTGTTGTTGTTTCCTAGGCAATGGCGTTGTTGTCTCCTAGGCAACGGCGTTGTTGTTGTTGTCTCCAAGGCAACGGCGTTGTTGTTTTTGTCTCCTTGGCAACGGCGTTGTTGTTGTTGTCTCCTAGGCAATGGCGTTGTTGTCTCCTAGGCAACGGCGTTGTTGTTGTTGTCTCCTAGGCAACGGCGTTGTTGTTGTTGTCTCCTTGGCAACGGCGTTGTTGTTGTTGTCTCCTAGGCAACGGTGTTGTTGCTGTTGTCTCCTAGGCAACGGCGTTGCTGTTGTCTCCTAGGCAACGGCGTTGTTGTTGTTGTCTCCTAGGCAACGGCGTTGTTGTTGTTGTCTCCTAGGCAACGGCGTTGTTGTTGTTGTCTCCTAGGCAACAGAGTTGTTGTTGTCTCCTAGGCAACGGCGTTGTTGTTGTCTCCTAGGCAACAGCGTTGTTGTCTCCTTGGCAACGGCGTTGTTGTTGTTGTCTCCTAGGCAACGGCGTTGTTGTTGTCTCCTAGGCAACGGCGTTGTTGTTGTTGTCTCCTTGGCAACGGCGTTGTTGTTGTTGTCTCCTAGGCAACGGTGTTGTTGCTGTTGTCTCCTAGGCAACGGCATTGTTGTTGTCTCCTAGGCAACGGCGTTGTTGTTGTTGTCTCCTAGGCAACAGAGTTGTTGTCTCCTAGGCAACGGCGTTGTTGTTGTTGTCTCCTAGGCAACGGCGTTGTTGTTGTTGTCTCCTTGGCAACGGCGTTGTTGTCTCCTAGGCAACGGCGTTGTTGTTGTTGTCTCCTAGGCAACGGCGTTGTTGTTGTTGTCTCCTTGGCAACGGCGTTGTTGTTGTTGTCTCCTAGGCAACGGTGTTGTTGCTGTTGTCTCCTAGGCAACGGCGTTGCTGTTGTCTCCTAGGCAACGGCGTTGTTGTTGTTGTCTCCTAGGCAACGGCGTTGTTGTTGTCTCCTAGGCAACGGCGTTGTTGTTGTCTCCTAGGCAACGGCGTTGTTGTTGTCTCCTAGGCAACGGTGTTGTTGTTGTTGTCTCCTAGGCAACAGAGTTGTTGTTGTCTCCTAGGCAACGGCGTTGTTGTTGTTGTCTCCTAGGCAACGGCGTTGTTGTTGTCTCCTTGGCAACGGCGTTGTTGTTGTTGTCTCCTAGGCAACGGCGTTGTTGTTGTTGTCTCCTTGGCAATGGCGTTGTTGTTGTTGTCTCCTAGGCAATGGCGTTGTTGTCTCCTAGGCAACGGCGTTGTTGTTGTTGTCTCCTAGGCAACGGCGTTGTTGTTGTTGTCTCCTAGGCAATGGCGTTGTTGTCTCCTAGGCAACAGCGTTGTTGTTGTTGTCTCCTTGGCAACAGCGTTGTTGTTGTTGTCTCCTAGGCAACGGCGTTGTTGTTGTTGTCTCCTAGGCAACGGCGTTGTTGTTGTTGTCTCCTTGGCAACGGCGTTGTTGTTGTTGTCTCCTAGGCAACGGTGTTGTTGCTGTTGTCTCCTAGGCAACGGCGTTGTTGTTGTCTCCTAGGCAACGGCGTTGTTGTTGTTGTCTCCTAGGCAACAGAGTTGTTGTCTCCTAGGCAACAGCGTTGTTGTTGTTGTCTCCTAGGCAACGGCGTTGTTGTTGTTGTCTCCTAGGCAACGGCGTTGTTGTTGTCTCCTAGGCAACGGCGTTGTTGTTGTCTCCTAGGCAACGGCGTTGATGTTGTTGTCTCCTAGGCAACAGAGTTGTTGTTGTTGTCTCCTAGGCAACGGCGTTGTTGTTGTTGTCTCCTAGGCAACAGAGTTGTTGTTGTTGTCTCCTAGGCAACGGCGTTGTTGTTGTCTCCTAGGCAACGGCGTTGTTGTCTCCTAGGCAACGGCGTTGTTGTTGTTGTCTCCTAGGCAACGGCGTTGTTGTTGTTGTCTCCTTGGCAACGGCGTTGTTGTTGTTGTCTCCTAGGCAACGGTGTTGTTGCTGTTGTCTCCTAGGCAAAGGTGTTGTTGCTGTTGTCTCCTAGGCAACGGCGTTGCTGTTGTCTCCTAGGCAACGGCGTTGTTGTTGTCTCCTAGGCAACGGCGTTGTTGTTGTTGTCTCCTAGGCAACGGCGTTGTTGTTGTTGTCTCCTAGGCAACGGCGTTGTTGTTGTTGTCTCCTAGACAACAGAGTTGTTGTTGTCTCCTAGGCAACGGCGTTGTTGTTGTTGTCTCCTAGGCAACAGCGTTGTTGTTGTTGTCTCCTTGGCAACGGCGTTGTTGTTGTTGTCTCCTAGGCAACGGCGTTGTTGTTGTCTCCTAGGCAACGGCGTTGTTGTTGTTGTCTCCTAGGCAACGGCGTTGTTGTTGTTGTCTCCTAGGCAACGGCGTTGTTGTTGTTGTCTCCTAGACAACAGAGTTGTTGTTGTCTCCTAGGCAACGGCGTTGTTGTTGTTGTCTCCTAGGCAACAGCGTTGTTGTTGTTGTCTCCTTGGCAACGGCGTTGTTGTTGTCTCCTAGGCAACGGCGTTGTTGTTGTCTCCTAGGCAACGGCGTTGTTGTTGTTGTCTCCTTGGCAACGGCGTTGTTGTTGTTGTCTCCTAGGCAACGGTGTTGTTGCTGTTGTCTCCTAGGCAACGGCGTTGTTGTTGTCTCCTAGGCAACGGCGTTGTTGTTGTTGTCTCCTAGGCAACGGCGTTGTTGTTGTTGTCTCCTAGGCAACGGCGTTGTTGTTGTTGTCTCCTTGGCAATGGCGTTGTTGTCTCCTAGGCAACGGCGTTGTTGTTGTTGTCTCCTAGGCAACGGCGTTGTTGTTGTTGTCTCCTAGGCAACGGCGTTGTTGTTGTTGTCTCCTAGGCAACGGCGTTGTTGTTGTCTCCTAGGCAACGGCGTTGTTGTTGTCTCCTAGGTAACGGTGTTGTTGTCTCCTAGGCAACAGAGTTGTTGTTGTCTCCTAGGCAACGGCGTTGTTGTTGTTGTCTCCTAGGCAACGGCGTTGTTGTTGTTGTCTCCTTGGCAACGGCGTTGTTGTTGTTGTCTCCTAGGCAACGGCGTTGTTGTTGTTGTCTCCTAGGCAACAGCGTTGTTGTTGTTGTCTCCTTGGCAACGGCGTTGTTGTTGTTGTCTCCTAGGCAACGGCGTTGTTGTTGTTGTCTCCTAGGCAACGGCGTTGTTGTTGTTGTCTCCTTGGCAACGGCGTTGTTGTTGTTGTCTCCTAGGCAACGGTGTTGTTGCTGTTGTCTCCTAGGCAACGGCGTTGTTGTTGTCTCCTAGGCAACGGCGTTGTTGTTGTTGTCTCCTAGGCAACGGCGTTGTTGTTGTTGTCTCCTTGGCAATGGCGTTGTTGTCTCCTAGGCAACGGCGTTGTTGTTGTTGTCTCCTAGGCAACGGCGTTGTTGTTGTCTCCTAGGCAACGGCGTTGTTGTTGTTGTCTCCTAGGCAACGGCGTTGTTGTTGTTGTCTCCTTGGCAACGGCGTTGTTGTTGTCTCCTAGGCAACGGCGTTGTTGTTGTTGTCTCCTTGGCAACGGCGTTGTTGTTGTTGTTTCCTAGGCAATGGCGTTGTTGTCTCCTAGGCAACGGCGTTGTTGTTGTTGTCTCCAAGGCAACGGCGTTGTTGTTTTTGTCTCCTTGGCAACGGCGTTGTTGTTGTTGTCTCCTAGGCAATGGCGTTGTTGTCTCCTAGGCAACGGCGTTGTTGTTGTTGTCTCCTAGGCAACGGCGTTGTTGTTGTTGTCTCCTTGGCAACGGCGTTGTTGTTGTTGTCTCCTAGGCAACGGTGTTGTTGCTGTTGTCTCCTAGGCAACGGCGTTGCTGTTGTCTCCTAGGCAACGGCGTTGTTGTTGTTGTCTCCTAGGCAACGGCGTTGTTGTTGTTGTCTCCTAGGCAACGGCGTTGTTGTTGTTGTCTCCTAGGCAACAGAGTTGTTGTTGTCTCCTAGGCAACGGCGTTGTTGTTGTTGTCTCCTAGGCAACAGCGTTGTTGTCTCCTTGGCAACGGCGTTGTTGTTGTTGTCTCCTAGGCAACGGCGTTGTTGTTGTCTCCTAGGCAACGGCGTTGTTGTTGTTGTCTCCTTGGCAACGGCGTTGTTGTTGTTGTCTCCTAGGCAACGGTGTTGTTGCTGTTGTCTCCTAGGCAACGGCATTGTTGTTGTCTCCTAGGCAACGGCGTTGTTGTTGTTGTCTCCTAGGCAACAGAGTTGTTGTCTCCTAGGCAACGGCGTTGTTGTTGTTGTCTCCTAGGCAACGGCGTTGTTGTTGTTGTCTCCTTGGCAACGGCGTTGTTGTCTCCTAGGCAACGGCGTTGTTGTTGTTGTCTCCTAGGCAACGGCGTTGTTGTTGTTGTCTCCTTGGCAACGGCGTTGTTGTTGTTGTCTCCTAGGCAACGGTGTTGTTGCTGTTGTCTCCTAGGCAACGGCGTTGCTGTTGTCTCCTAGGCAACGGCGTTGTTGTTGTTGTCTCCTAGGCAACGGCGTTGTTGTTGTCTCCTAGGCAACGGCGTTGTTGTTGTCTCCTAGGCAACGGCGTTGTTGTTGTCTCCTAGGCAACGGTGTTGTTGTTGTTGTCTCCTAGGCAACAGAGTTGTTGTTGTCTCCTAGGCAACGGCGTTGTTGTTGTTGTCTCCTAGGCAACGGCGTTGTTGTTGTCTCCTTGGCAACGGCGTTGTTGTTGTTGTCTCCTAGGCAACGGCGTTGTTGTTGTTGTCTCCTTGGCAATGGCGTTGTTGTTGTTGTCTCCTAGGCAATGGCGTTGTTGTCTCCTAGGCAACGGCGTTGTTGTTGTTGTCTCCTAGGCAACGGCGTTGTTGTTGTTGTCTCCTAGGCAATGGCGTTGTTGTCTCCTAGGCAACGGCGTTGTTGTTGTTGTCTCCTAGGCAACGGCGTTGTTGTTGTTGTCTCCTTGGCAACGGCGTTGTTGTTGTTGTCTCCTAGGCAACGGTGTTGTTGCTGTTGTCTCCTAGGCAACGGTGTTGTTGCTGTTGTCTCCTAGGCAACGGCGTTGCTGTTGTCTCCTAGGCAACGGCGTTGTTGTTGTTGTCTCCTAGGCAACAGCGTTGTTGTTGTCTCCTAGGCAACGGCGTTGTTGTTGTTGTCTCCTAGGCAACAGCGTTGTTGTTGTTGTCTCCTAGGCAACAGCGTTGTTGTTGTTGTCTCCTTGGCAACAGCGTTGTTGTTGTTGTCTCCTAGGCAACGGCGTTGTTGTTGTCTCCTAGGCAACGGCGTTGTTGTTGTTGTCTCCTTGGCAACGGCGTTGTTGTTGTTGTCTCCTAGGCAACGGTGTTGTTGCTGTTGTCTCCTAGGCAACGGCGTTGTTGTTGTCTCCTAGGCAACGGCGTTGTTGTTGTTGTCTCCTAGGCAACAGAGTTGTTGTCTCCTAGGCAACAGCGTTGTTGTTGTTGTCTCCTAGGCAACGGCGTTGTTGTCTCCTAGGCAACGGCGTTGTTGTTGTTGTCTCCTAGGCAACGGCGTTGTTGTTGTCTCCTAGGCAACGGCGTTGTTGTTGTCTCCTAGGCAACGGCGTTGTTGTTGTTGTCTCCTAGGCAACAGAGTTGTTGTTGTTGTCTCCTAGGCAACGGCGTTGTTGTTGTTGTCTCCTAGGCAACAGAGTTGTTGTTGTTGTCTCCTAGGCAACGGCGTTGTTGTTGTCTCCTAGGCAACGGCGTTGTTGTCTCCTAGGCAACGGCGTTGTTGTTGTTGTCTCCTAGGCAACGGCGTTGTTGTTGTTGTCTCCTTGGCAACGGCGTTGTTGTTGTTGTCTCCTAGGCAACGGTGTTGTTGCTGTTGTCTCCTAGGCAAAGGTGTTGTTGCTGTTGTCTCCTAGGCAACGGCGTTGCTGTTGTCTCCTAGGCAACGGCGTTGTTGTTGTCTCCTAGGCAACGGCGTTGTTGTTGTTGTCTCCTAGGCAACGGCGTTGTTGTTGTTGTCTCCTAGGCAACGGCGTTGTTGTTGTTGTCTCCTAGACAACAGAGTTGTTGTTGTCTCCTAGGCAACGGCGTTGTTGTTGTTGTCTCCTAGGCAACAGCGTTGTTGTTGTTGTCTCCTTGGCAACGGCGTTGTTGTTGTTGTCTCCTAGGCAACGGCGTTGTTGTTGTCTCCTAGGCAACGGCGTTGTTGTTGTTGTCTCCTAGGCAACGGCGTTGTTGTTGTTGTCTCCTAGGCAACGGCGTTGTTGTTGTTGTCTCCTAGACAACAGAGTTGTTGTTGTCTCCTAGGCAACGGCGTTGTTGTTGTTGTCTCCTAGGCAACAGCGTTGTTGTTGTTGTCTCCTTGGCAACGGCGTTGTTGTTGTCTCCTAGGCAACGGCGTTGTTGTTGTCTCCTAGGCAACGGCGTTGTTGTTGTTGTCTCCTTGGCAACGGCGTTGTTGTTGTTGTCTCCTAGGCAACGGTGTTGTTGCTGTTGTCTCCTAGGCAACGGCGTTGTTGTTGTCTCCTAGGCAACGGCGTTGTTGTTGTTGTCTCCTAGGCAACGGCGTTGTTGTTGTCTCCTAGGCAACGGCGTTGTTGTTGTTGTCTCCTTGGCAATGGCGTTGTTGTCTCCTAGGCAACGGCGTTGTTGTTGTTGTCTCCTAGGCAACGGCGTTGTTGTTGTTGTCTCCTAGGCAACGGCGTTGTTGTTGTTGTCTCCTAGGCAACGGCGTTGTTGTTGTCTCCTAGGCAACGGCGTTGTTGTTGTCTCCTAGGTAACGGTGTTGTTGTCTCCTAGGCAACAGAGTTGTTGTTGTCTCCTAGGCAACGGCGTTGTTGTTGTTGTCTCCTAGGCAACGGCGTTGTTGTTGTTGTCTCCTTGGCAACGGCGTTGTTGTTGTTGTCTCCTAGGCAACGGCGTTGTTGTTGTTGTCTCCTAGGCAACAGCGTTGTTGTTGTTGTCTCCTTGGCAACGGCGTTGTTGTTGTTGTCTCCTAGGCAACGGCGTTGTTGTTGTTGTCTCCTAGGCAACGGCGTTGTTGTTGTTGTCTCCTTGGCAACGGCGTTGTTGTTGTTGTCTCCTAGGCAACGGCGTTGTTGTTGTCTCCTAGGCAACGGCGTTGTTGTTGTTGTCTCCTAGGCAACGGCGTTGTTGTTGTTGTCTCCTTGGCAATGGCGTTGTTGTCTCCTAGGCAACGGCGTTGTTGTGGTTGTCTCCTAGGCAACGGCGTTGTTGTTGTTGTCTCCTAGGCAACAGAGTTGTTGTTGTCTCCTAGGCAACGGCGTTGTTGTTGTTGTCTCCTAGGCAACGGCGTTGTTGTTGTTGTCTCCTTGGCAACGGCGTTGTTGTTGTTGTCTCCTAGGCAATGGCGTTGTTGTCTCCTAGGCAACGGCGTTGTTGTTGTTGTCTCCTAGGCAACGGCGTTGTTGTTGTTGTCTCCTTGGCAACGGCGTTGTTATTGTTGTCTCCTAGGCAACGGTGTTGTTGCTGTTGTCTCCTAGGCAACGGCGTTGCTGTTGTCTCCTAGGCAACGGCGTTGTTGTTGTTGTCTCCTAGGCAACGGCGTTGTTGTTGTTGTCTCCTAGGCAACGGCGTTGTTGTTGTTGTCTCCTAGACAACAGAGTTGTTGTTGTCTCCTAGGCAACGGCGTTGTTGTTGTTGTCTCCTAGGCAACAGCGTTGTTGTTGTTGTCTCCTTGGCAACGGCGTTGTTGTTGTTGTCTCCTAGGCAACGGCGTTGTTGTTGTTGTCTCCTAGGCAACAGCGTTGTTGTTGTTGTCTCCTTGGCAACGGCGTTGTTGCTGTTGTCTCCTAGGCAACGGTGTTGTTGCTGTTGTCTCCTAGGCAACGGCGTTGTTGTTGTCTCCTAGGCAACGGCGTTGTTGTTGTTGTCTCCTAGGCAACGGCGTTGTTGTTGTTGTCTCCTAGGCAACGGCGTTGTTGTTGTTGTCTCCTTGGCAATGGCGTTGTTGTCTCCTAGGCAACGGCGTTGTTGTTGTTGTCTCCTAGGCAACGGCGTTGTTGTTGTTGTCTCCTAGGCAACGGCGTTGTTGTTGTTGTCTCCTAGGCAACGGCGTTGTTGTTGTTGTCTCCTAGGCAACGGTGTTGTTGCTGTTGTCTCCTAGGCAACGGCGTTGCTGTTGTCTCCTAGGCAACGGCGTTGTTGTTGTTGTCTCCTAGGCAACGGCGTTGTTGTTGTCTCCTAGGCAACGGCGTTGTTGTTGTCTCCTAGGCAACGGTGTTGTTGTCTCCTAGGCAACAGAGTTGTTGTTGTCTCCTAGGCAACGGCGTTGTTGTTGTTGTCTCCTAGGCAACGGTGTTGTTGCTGTTGTCTCCTAGGCAACGGCGTTGCTGTTGTCTCCTAGGCAACGGCGTTGTTGTTGTTGTCTCCTTGGCAATGGCGTTGTTGTCTCCTAGGCAACGGCGTTGTTGTTGTTGTCTCCTAGGCAACGGCGTTGTTGTTGTTGTCTCCTAGGCAACGGCGTTGTTGTTGTTGTCTCCTAGGCAACGGCGTTGTTGTTGTCTCCTAGGCAACGGCGTTGTTGTTGTTGTCTCCTAGGCAACGGCGTTGTTGTTGTTGTCTCCTTGGCAACGGCGTTGTTGTTGTTGTCTCCTAGGCAACGGCGTTGTTGTTGTTGTCTCCTTGGCAACGGCGTTGTTGTTGTTGTTTCCTAGGCAATGGCGTTGTTGTCTCCTAGGCAACGGCGTTGTTGTTGTTGTCTCCAAGGCAACGGCGTTGTTGTTTTTGTCTCCTTGGCAACGGCGTTGTTGTTGTTGTCTCCTAGGCAATGGCGTTGTTGTCTCCTAGGCAACGGCGTTGTTGTTGTTGTCTCCTAGGCAACGGCGTTGTTGTTGTTGTCTCCTTGGCAACGGCGTTGTTGTTGTTGTCTCCTAGGCAACGGTGTTGTTGCTGTTGTCTCCTAGGCAACGGCGTTGCTGTTGTCTCCTAGGCAACGGCGTTGTTGTTGTTGTCTCCTAGGCAACGGCGTTGTTGTCTCCTAGGCAACGGCGTTGTTGTTGTTGTCTCCTAGGCAACGGCGTTGTTGTTGTTGTCTCCTTGGCAACGGCGTTGTTGTTGTTGTCTCCTAGGCAACGGTGTTGTTGCTGTTGTCTCCTAGGCAACGGCGTTGCTGTTGTCTCCTAGGCAACGGCGTTGTTGTTGTTGTCTCCTAGGCAACGGCGTTGTTGTTGTCTCCTAGGCAACGGCGTTGTTGTTGTCTCCTAGGCAACGGCGTTGTTGTTGTCTCCTAGGCAACGGTGTTGTTGTTGTTGTCTCCTAGGCAACAGAGTTGTTGTTGTCTCCTAGGCAACGGCGTTGTTGTTGTTGTCTCCTAGGCAACGGCGTTGTTGTTGTCTCCTTGGCAACGGCGTTGTTGTTGTTGTCTCCTAGGCAACGGCGTTGTTGTTGTTGTCTCCTTGGCAATGGCGTTGTTGTTGTTGTCTCCTAGGCAATGGCGTTGTTGTCTCCTAGGCAACGGCGTTGTTGTTGTCTCCTAGGCAACGGCGTTGTTGTTGTTGTCTCCTAGGCAATGGCGTTGTTGTCTCCTAGGCAACGGCGTTGTTGTTGTTGTCTCCTAGGCAACGGCGTTGTTGTTGGGGTCTCCTTGGCAACGGCGTTGTTGTTGTTGTCTCCTAGGCAACGGTGTTGTTGCTGTTGTCTCCTAGGCAACGGTGTTGTTGCTGTTGTCTCCTAGGCAACGGCGTTGCTGTTGTCTCCTAGGCAACGGCGTTGTTGTTGTTGTCTCCTAGGCAACAGCGTTGTTGTTGTCTCCTAGGCAACGGCGTTGTTGTTGTTGTCTCCTAGGCAACAGCGTTGTTGTTGTTGTCTCCTAGGCAACAGCGTTGTTGTTGTTGTCTCCTTGGCAACAGCGTTGTTGTTGTTGTCTCCTAGGCAACGGCGTTGTTGTTGTTGTCTCCTAGGCAACGGCGTTGTTGTTGTTGTCTCCTTGGCAACGGCGTTGTTGTTGTTGTCTCCTAGGCAACGGTGTTGTTGCTGTTGTCTCCTAGGCAACGGCGTTGTTGTTGTCTCCTAGGCAACGGCGTTGTTGTTGTTGTCTCCTAGGCAACAGAGTTGTTGTCTCCTAGGCAACAGCGTTGTTGTTGTTGTCTCCTAGGCAACGGCGTTGTTGTCTCCTAGGCAACGGCGTTGTTGTTGTTGTCTCCTAGGCAACGGCGTTGTTGTTGTCTCCTAGGCAACGGCGTTGTTGTTGTCTCCTAGGCAACGGCGTTGTTGTTGTTGTCTCCTAGGCAACAGAGTTGTTGTTGTTGTCTCCTAGGCAACGGCGTTGTTGTTGTTGTCTCCTAGGCAACAGAGTTGTTGTTGTTGTCTCCTAGGCAACGGCGTTGTTGTTGTCTCCTAGGCAACGGCGTTGTTGTCTCCTAGGCAACGGCGTTGTTGTTGTTGTCTCCTAGGCAACGGCGTTGTTGTTGTTGTCTCCTTGGCAACGGCGTTGTTGTTGTTGTCTCCTAGGCAACGGTGTTGTTGCTGTTGTCTCCTAGGCAAAGGTGTTGTTGCTGTTGTCTCCTAGGCAACGGCGTTGCTGTTGTCTCCTAGGCAACGGCGTTGTTGTTGTCTCCTAGGCAACGGCGTTGTTGTTGTTGTCTCCTAGGCAACGGCGTTGTTGTTGTTGTCTCCTAGGCAACGGCGTTGTTGTTGTTGTCTCCTAGACAACAGAGTTGTTGTTGTCTCCTAGGCAACGGCGTTGTTGTTGTTGTCTCCTAGGCAACAGCGTTGTTGTTGTTGTCTCCTTGGCAACGGCGTTGTTGTTGTTGTCTCCTAGGCAACGGCGTTGTTGTTGTCTCCTAGGCAACGGCGTTGTTGTTGTTGTCTCCTAGGCAACGGCGTTGTTGTTGTTGTCTCCTAGGCAACGGCGTTGTTGTTGTTGTCTCCTAGACAACAGAGTTGTTGTTGTCTCCTAGGCAACGGCGTTGTTGTTGTTGTCTCCTAGGCAACAGCGTTGTTGTTGTTGTCTCCTTGGCAACGGCGTTGTTGTTGTCTCCTAGGCAACGGCGTTGTTGTTGTCTCCTAGGCAACGGCGTTGTTGTTGTTGTCTCCTTGGCAACGGCGTTGTTGTTGTTGTCTCCTAGGCAACGGTGTTGTTGCTGTTGTCTCCTAGGCAACGGCGTTGTTGTTGTCTCCTAGGCAACGGCGTTGTTGTTGTTGTCTCCTAGGCAACGGCGTTGTTGTTGTTGTCTCCTAGGCAACGGCGTTGTTGTTGTTGTCTCCTTGGCAATGGCGTTGTTGTCTCCTAGGCAACGGCGTTGTTGTTGTTGTCTCCTAGGCAACGGCGTTGTTGTTGTTGTCTCCTAGGCAACGGCGTTGTTGTTGTTGTCTCCTAGGCAACGGCGTTGTTGTTGTCTCCTAGGCAACGGCGTTGTTGTTGTCTCCTAGGTAACGGTGTTGTTGTCTCCTAGGCAACAGAGTTGTTGTTGTCTCCTAGGCAACGGCGTTGTTGTTGTTGTCTCCTAGGCAACGGCGTTGTTGTTGTTGTCTCCTTGGCAACGGCGTTGTTGTTGTTGTCTCCTAGGCAACGGCGTTGTTGTTGTTGTCTCCTAGGCAACAGCGTTGTTGTTGTTGTCTCCTTGGCAACGGCGTTGTTGTTGTTGTCTCCTAGGCAACGGCGTTGTTGTTGTTGTCTCCTAGGCAACGGCGTTGTTGTTGTTGTCTCCTTGGCAACGGCGTTGTTGTTGTTGTCTCCTAGGCAACGGTGTTGTTGCTGTTGTCTCCTAGGCAACGGCGTTGTTGTTGTCTCCTAGGCAACGGCGTTGTTGTTGTTGTCTCCTAGGCAACGGCGTTGTTGTTGTTGTCTCCTTGGCAATGGCGTTGTTGTCTCCTAGGCAACGGCGTTGTTGTGGTTGTCTCCTAGGCAACGGCGTTGTTGTTGTTGTCTCCTAGGCAACAGAGTTGTTGTTGTCTCCTAGGCAACGGCGTTGTTGTTGTTGTCTCCTAGGCAACGGCGTTGTTGTTGTTGTCTCCTTGGCAACGGCGTTGTTGTTGTTGTCTCCTAGGCAATGGCGTTGTTGTCTCCTAGGCAACGGCGTTGTTGTTGTTGTCTCCTAGGCAACGGCGTTGTTGTTGTTGTCTCCTTGGCAACGGCGTTGTTATTGTTGTCTCCTAGGCAACGGTGTTGTTGCTGTTGTCTCCTAGGCAACGGCGTTGCTGTTGTCTCCTAGGCAACGGCGTTGTTGTTGTTGTCTCCTAGGCAACGGCGTTGTTGTTGTTGTCTCCTAGGCAACGGCGTTGTTGTTGTTGTCTCCTAGACAACAGAGTTGTTGTTGTCTCCTAGGCAACGGCGTTGTTGTTGTTGTCTCCTAGGCAACAGCGTTGTTGTTGTTGTCTCCTTGGCAACGGCGTTGTTGTTGTTGTCTCCTAGGCAACGGCGTTGTTGTTGTTGTCTCCTAGGCAACAGCGTTGTTGTTGTTGTCTCCTTGGCAACGGCGTTGTTGCTGTTGTCTCCTAGGCAACGGTGTTGTTGCTGTTGTCTCCTAGGCAACGGCGTTGTTGTTGTCTCCTAGGCAACGGCGTTGTTGTTGTTGTCTCCTAGGCAACGGCGTTGTTGTTGTTGTCTCCTAGGCAACGGCGTTGTTGTTGTTGTCTCCTTGGCAATGGCGTTGTTGTCTCCTAGGCAACGGCGTTGTTGTTGTTGTCTCCTAGGCAACGGCGTTGTTGTTGTTGTCTCCTAGGCAACGGCGTTGTTGTTGTTGTCTCCTAGGCAACGGCGTTGTTGTTGTTGTCTCCTAGGCAACGGTGTTGTTGCTGTTGTCTCCTAGGCAACGGCGTTGCTGTTGTCTCCTAGGCAACGGCGTTGTTGTTGTTGTCTCCTAGGCAACGGCGTTGTTGTTGTCTCCTAGGCAACGGCGTTGTTGTTGTCTCCTAGGCAACGGTGTTGTTGTCTCCTAGGCAACAGAGTTGTTGTTGTCTCCTAGGCAACGGCGTTGTTGTTGTTGTCTCCTAGGCAACGGTGTTGTTGCTGTTGTCTCCTAGGCAACGGCGTTGCTGTTGTCTCCTAGGCAACGGCGTTGTTGTTGTTGTCTCCTTGGCAATGGCGTTGTTGTCTCCTAGGCAACGGCGTTGTTGTTGTTGTCTCCTAGGCAACGGCGTTGTTGTTGTTGTCTCCTAGGCAACGGCGTTGTTGTTGTTGTCTCCTAGGCAACGGCGTTGTTGTTGTCTCCTAGGCAACGGCGTTGTTGTTGTTGTCTCCTAGGCAACGGCGTTGTTGTTGTTGTCTCCTTGGCAACGGCGTTGTTGTTGTTGTCTCCTAGGCAACGGCGTTGTTGTTGTTGTCTCCTTGGCAACGGCGTTGTTGTTGTTGTTTCCTAGGCAATGGCGTTGTTGTCTCCTAGGCAACGGCGTTGTTGTTGTTGTCTCCAAGGCAACGGCGTTGTTGTTTTTGTCTCCTTGGCAACGGCGTTGTTGTTGTTGTCTCCTAGGCAATGGCGTTGTTGTCTCCTAGGCAACGGCGTTGTTGTTGTTGTCTCCTAGGCAACGGCGTTGTTGTTGTTGTCTCCTTGGCAACGGCGTTGTTGTTGTTGTCTCCTAGGCAACGGTGTTGTTGCTGTTGTCTCCTAGGCAACGGCGTTGCTGTTGTCTCCTAGGCAACGGCGTTGTTGTTGTTGTCTCCTAGGCAACGGCGTTGTTGTTGTTGTCTCCTAGGCAACGGCGTTGTTGTTGTTGTCTCCTAGGCAACGGCGTTGTTGTTGTTGTCTCCTAGGCAACAGAGTTGTTGTTGTCTCCTAGGCAACGGCGTTGTTGTTGTTGTCTCCTAGGCAACAGCGTTGTTGTCTCCTTGGCAACGGCGTTGTTGTTGTTGTCTCCTAGGCAACGGCGTTGTTGTTGTTGTCTCCTAGGCAACGGCGTTGTTGTTGTTGTCTCCTTGGCAACGGTGTTGTTGCTGTTGTCTCCTAGGCAACGGCATTGTTGTTGTCTCCTAGGCAACGGCGTTGTTGTTGTTGTCTCCTAGGCAACAGAGTTGTTGTCTCCTAGGCAACGGCGTTGTTGTTGTTGTCTCCTAGGCAACGGCGTTGTTGTTGTTGTCTCCTTGGCAACGGCGTTGTTGTCTCCTAGGCAACGGCGTTGTTGTTGTTGTCTCCTAGGCAACGGCGTTGTTGTTGTTGTCTCCTTGGCAACGGCGTTGTTGTTGTTGTCTCCTAGGCAACGGTGTTGTTGCTGTTGTCTCCTAGGCAACGGCGTTGCTGTTGTCTCCTAGGCAACGGCGTTGTTGTTGTCTCCTAGGCAACGGTGTTGTTGTTGTTGTCTCCTAGGCAACAGAGTTGTTGTTGTCTCCTAGGCAACGGCGTTGTTGTTGTTGTCTCCTAGGCAACGGCGTTGTTGTTGTCTCCTTGGCAACGGCGTTGTTGTTGTTGTCTCCTAGGCAACGGCGTTGTTGTTGTTGTCTCCTTGGCAATGGCGTTGTTGTTGTTGTCTCCTAGGCAATGGCGTTGTTGTCTCCTAGGCAACGGCGTTGTTGTTGTTGTCTCCTAGGCAACGGCGTTGTTGTTGTCTCCTTGGCAACGGCGTTGTTGTTGTTGTCTCCTAGGCAATGGCGTTGTTGTCTCCTAGGCAACGGCGTTGTTGTTGTTGTCTCCTAGGCAACGGCGTTGTTGTTGTTGTCTCCTTGGCAACGGCGTTGTTGTTGTTGTCTCCTAGGCAACGGTGTTGTTGCTGTTGTCTCCTAGGCAACGGTGTTGTTGCTGTTGTCTCCTAGGCAACGGCGTTGCTGTTGTCTCCTAGGCAACGGCGTTGTTGTTGTCTCCTAGGCAACGGCGTTGTTGTTGTCTCCTAGGCAACGGCGTTGTTGTTGTTGTCTCCTAGGCAACGGCGTTGTTGTTGTTGTCTCCTAGACAACAGAGTTGTTGTTGTCTCCTAGGCAACGGCGTTGTTGTTGTTGTCTCCTAGGCAACAGCGTTGTTGTTGTTGTCTCCTTGGCAACGGCGTTGTTGTTGTTGTCTCCTAGGCAACGGCGTTGTTGTTGTCTCCTAGGCAACGGCGTTGTTGTTGTTGTCTCCTAGGCAACGGCGTTGTTGTTGTTGTCTCCTAGGCAACGGCGTTGTTGTTGTTGTCTCCTAGACAACAGAGTTGTTGTTGTCTCCTAGGCAACGGCGTTGTTGTTGTTGTCTCCTAGGCAACAGCGTTGTTGTTGTTGTCTCCTTGGCAACGGCGTTGTTGTTGTTGTCTCCTAGGCAACGGCGTTGTTGTTGTCTCCTAGGCAACGGCGTTGTTGTTGTCTCCTAGGCAACGGCGTTGTTGTTGTTGTCTCCTAGGCAACGGCGTTGTTGTTGTTGTCTCCTAGGCAACGGCGTTGTTGTTGTTGTCTCCTTGGCAATGGCGTTGTTGTCTCCTAGGCAACGGCGTTGTTGTTGTTGTCTCCTAGGCAACGGCGTTGTTGTTGTTGTCTCCTAGGCAACGGCGTTGTTGTTGTTGTCTCCTAGGCAACGGCGTTGTTGTTGTCTCCTAGGCAACGGCGTTGTTGTTGTCTCCTAGGTAACGGTGTTGTTGTCTCCTAGGCAACAGAGTTGTTGTTGTCTCCTAGGCAACGGCGTTGTTGTTGTTGTCTCCTAGGCAACGGCGTTGTTGTTGTTGTCTCCTTGGCAACGGCGTTGTTGTTGTTGTCTCCTAGGCAACGGCGTTGTTGTTGTTGTCTCCTTGGCAACGGCGTTGTTGTTGTTGTTTCCTAGGCAATGGCGTTGTTGTCTCCTAGGCAACGGCGTTGTTGTTGTTGTCTCCAAGGCAACGGCGTTGTTGTTGTTGTCTCCTTGGCAACGGCGTTGTTGTTGTTGTCTCCTAGGCAACGGTGTTGTTGCTGTTGTCTCCTAGGCAACGGCGTTGCTGTTGTCTCCTAGGCAACGGCGTTGTTGTTGTTGTCTCCTAGGCAACGGCGTTGTTGTTGTTGTCTCCTAGGCAACAGAGTTGTTGTTGTCTCCTAGGCAACGGCGTTGTTGTTGTTGTCTCCTAGGCAACAGCGTTGTTGTTGTTGTCTCCTTGGCAACGGCGTTGTTGTTGTTGTCTCCTAGGCAACGGCGTTGTTGTTGTTGTCTCCTAGGCAACGGCGTTGTTGTTGTTGTCTCCTAGGCAACGGCGTTGTTGTTGTTGTCTCCTTGGCAACGGCGTTGTTGTTGTTGTCTCCTAGGCAACGGTGTTGTTGCTGTTGTCTCCTAGGCAACGGCGTTGTTGTTGTCTCCTAGGCAACGGCGTTGTTGTTGTTGTCTCCTAGGCAACAGAGTTGTTGTCTCCTAGGCAACGGCGTTGTTGTTGTTGTCTCCTAGGCAACGGCGTTGTTGTTGTTGTCTCCTTGGCAACGGCGTTGTTGTCTCCTAGGCAACGGCGTTGTTGTTGTTGTCTCCTAGGCAACGGCGTTGTTGTTGTCTCCTTGGCAACGGCGTTGTTGTTGTTGTCTCCTAGGCAACGGTGTTGTTGCTGTTGTCTCCTAGGCAACGGCGTTGCTGTTGTCTCCTAGGCAACGGCGTTGTTGTTGTTGTCTCCTAGGCAACGGCGTTGTTGTTGTCTCCTAGGCAACGGCGTTGTTGTTGTCTCCTAGGCAACGGTGTTGTTGTTGTTGTCTCCTAGGCAACAGAGTTGTTGTTGTCTCCTAGGCAACGGCGTTGTTGTTGTTGTCTCCTAGGCAACGGCGTTGTTGTTGTCTCCTTGGCAACGGCGTTGTTGTTGTTGTCTCCTAGGCAACGGCGTTGTTGTTGTTGTCTCCTTGGCAATGGCGTTGTTGTTGTTGTCTCCTAGGCAATGGCGTTGTTGTCTCCTAGGCAACGGCGTTGTTGTTGTTGTCTCCTAGGCAACGGCGTTGTTGTTGTTGTCTCCTTGGCAACGGCGTTGTTGTTGTCTCCTAGGCAATGGCGTTGTTGTCTCCTAGGCAACGGCGTTGTTGTTGTTGTCTCCTAGGCAACGGCGTTGTTGTTGTTGTCTCCTTGGCAACGGCGTTGTTGTTGTCTCCTAGGCAACGGTGTTGTTGCTGTTGTCTCCTTGGCAACGGCGTTGCTGTTGTCTCCTAGGCAACGGCGTTGCTGTTGTCTCCTAGGCAACGGCGTTGTTGTTGTTGTCTCCTAGGCAACGGCGTTGTTGTTGTCTCCTAGGCAACAGCGTTGTTGTTGTTGTCTCCTAGGCAACAGAGTTGTTGTTGTCTCCTAGGCAACGGCGTTGTTGTTGTTGTCTCCTAGGCAACAGCGTTGTTGTTGTTGTCTCCTAGGCAACAGCGTTGTTGTTGTTGTCTCCTTGGCAACAGCGTTGTTGTTGTTGTCTCCTAGGCAACGGCGTTGTTGTTGTTGTCTCCTAGGCAACGGCGTTGTTGTTGTTGTCTCCTTGGCAACGGCGTTGTTGTTGTTGTCTCCTAGGCAACGGTGTTGTTGCTGTTGTCTCCTAGGCAACGGCGTTGTTGTTGTCTCCTAGGCAACGGCGTTGTTGTTGTTGTCTCCTAGGCAACAGAGTTGTTGTCTCCTAGGCAACAGCGTTGTTGTTGTTGTCTCCTAGGCAACGGCGTTGTTGTCTCCTAGGCAACGGCGTTGTTGTTGTTGTCTCCTAGGCAACGGCGTTGTTGTTGTCTCCTAGGCAACGGCGTTGTTGTTGTCTCCTAGGCAACGGTGTTGTTGTTGTTGTCTCCTAGGCAACAGAATTGTTGTTGTCTCCTAGGCAACGGCGTTGTTGTTGTTGTCTCCTAGGCAACGGCGTTGTTGTTGTTGTCTCCTAGGCAACGGCGTTGTTGTTGTTGTCTCCTTGGCAACGGCGTTGTTGTTGTTGTCTCCTAGGCAACGGTGTTGTTGCTGTTGTCTCCTAGGCAACGGCGTTGCTGTTGTCTCCTAGGCAACGGCGTTGTTGTTGTTGTCTCCTAGGCAACGGCGTTGTTGTTGTCTCCTAGGCAACGGCGTTGTTGTTGTTGTCTCCTAGGCAGCGGCGTTGTTGTTGTTGTCTCCTAGGCAACAGAGTTGTTGTTGTTGTTGTCTCCTAGGCAACGGCGTTGTTGTTGTTGTCTCCTAGGCAACAGAGTTGTTGTTGTTGTCTCCTAGGCAACGGCGTTGTTGTTGTCTCCTAGGCAACGGCGTTGTTGTTGTCTCCTAGGCAACGGCGTTGTTGTTGTTGTCTCCCAGGCAACGGCGTTGTTGTCTCCTTGGCAATGGCGTTGTATCCTAGGCAACGGTGTTGTTGTTGTTGTCTCCTAGGAAACGGCGTTGTTGTTGTCTCCTTGGCAAGGCGTTGTTGTTGTCTCCTAGGCAACGGCGCTGTTGTTGTTGTCTCCTAGGCAACGGCGTTGTTGTTGTTGTCTCCTAGGCAACGGCGTTGTTGTCTGCTAGGCAACGGCGTTGTTGTTGTCTCCTAGGCAACGGCGTTGTTGTTGTCTCCTAGGCAACGGCGTTGTTGTTGTTGTCTCCTAGGCAACGGCATTGTTGTTGTTGTCTCCTAGGCAACGGCATTGTTGTTGTCTGCTAGGCAACGGTGTTGTTGTTGTCTCCTAGGCAACGGTGTTGTTGTTGTTTTCTAGGCAACGGCGTTGTTGTTGTTGTATCCTAGGCAACGGCGTTGTTGTTGTTGTATCCTAGGCAACGGCGTTGTTGTTGTTGTTTTCTAGGCAACGGCGTTGTTGTTGTTGTATCCTAGGCAACGGCGTTGTTGTTGTTGTCTCCTAGGCAACGGCGTTGCTGTTGTATCCTAGGCAATGGTGGTGTTGTTGTTGTATCCTAGGTTGTTGTTGTCTCCTAGGGCAACGGCGTTGTTGTTGTCTCCTAGGCAACTGCGTTGTTGTTGTCTCCTAGGCAACGGCGTTGTTGTGGTATCCTAGGCAACGGCGTTGTTGTGGTATCCTAGGCAACGGCGTTGTTGTTGTAGTATCCTAGGCAACGGCGTTGTTGTTGTATCCTAAGCAACGGCGTTGTTGTTGTTGTCTCCTAGGCAATGGCGTTGTTGTATCCTAGGTTGCTGTTGTCTCCTAGGCAACGGCGTTGTTGTTGTTGTATCCTAGGCAACGGCGTTGTTGTTGTTGTATCCTAGGTTGTTGTTGTCTCCTAGGCAACGGCGTTGTTGTTGTCTCCTAGGCAACGGCGTTGTTGTTGTTGTATCCTAGGCAACGGCGTTGTTGTTGTTGTATCCTAGGCAATGGCGTTGTTGTTGTCTCCTAGGCATCGGCGTTGTTGTTGTTGTCTCCTAGGCAATGGCGTTGTTGTTGTTGTCTCCTAGGCAACGGCGTTGTTGTTGTTGTCTCCTAGGCAACGGCGTTGTTGTCTCCTAGGCAACGGCGTTGTTGTTGTTGTCTCCTAGGCAACGGCGTTGTTGTATCCTAGGTTGTTGTTGTCTCCTAGGCAACGGCGTTGTTGTTGTCTCCTAGGCAATGGCGTTGTTGCCTCCTAGGCAACGGCGTTGTTGTCTCCTAGGCAACGGCGTTGTTGTCTCCTTGGCAACGGCGTTGTTGTTGTCTCCTAGGCAACGGCGTTGTTGTTGTTGTCTCCTTGGCAACGGCGTTGTTGTTGTTGTTTCCTAGGCAATGGCGTTGTTGTCTCCTAGGCAACGGCGTTGTTGTTGTTGTCTCCTAGGCAACGGCGTTGTTGTTGTCTCCTAGGCAACGGCGTTGTTGTTGTCTCCTAGGCAACGGTGTTGTTGTCTCCTAGGCAACAGAGTTGTTGTTGTCTCCTAGGCAACGGCGTTGTTGTTGTTGTCTCCTAGGCAACGGCGTTGTTGTTGTTGTCTCCTTGGCAACGGCGTTGTTGTTGTCTCCTAGGCAACGGCGTTGTTGTTGTTGTCTCCTTGGCAACGGCGTTGTTGTTGTTGTTTCCTAGGCAATGGCGTTGTTGTCTCCTAGGCAACGGCGTTGTTGTTGTTGTCTCCTAGGCAACGGCGTTGTTGTTGTTGTCTCCTTGGCAACGGCGTTGTTGTTGTTGTCTCCTAGGCAATGGCGTTGTTGTCTCCTAGGCAACGGCGTTGTTGTTGTTGTCTCCTAGGCAACGGCGTTGTTGTTGTTGTCTCCTTGGAAACGGCGTTGTTGTTGTTGTCTCCTAGGCAACGGTGTTGTTGCTGTTGTCTCCTAGGCAACGGCGTTGCTGTTGTCTCCTAGGCAACGGCGTTGTTGTTGTTGTCTCCTAGGCAACGGCGTTGTTGTTGTTGTCTCCTAGGCAACGGCGTTCTTGTTGTTGTCTCCTAGGCAACGGCGTTGTTGTTGTTGTCTCCTAGGCAACAGAGTTGTTGTTGTCTCCTAGGCAATGGCGTTGTTGTTGTTGTCTCCTAGGCAACAGCGTTGTTGTCTCCTTGGCAACGGCGTTGTTGTTGTTGTCTCCTAGGCAACGGCGTTGTTGTTGTTGTCTCCTAGGCAACGGCGTTGTTGTTGTTGTCTCCTTGGCAACGGCGTTGTTGTTGTTGTCTCCTAGGCAACGGTGTTGTTGCTGTTGTCTCCTAGGCAACGGCGTTGTTGTTGTCTCCTAGGCAACGGCGTTGTTGTTGTTGTCTCCTAGGCAACAGAGTTGTTGTCTCCTAGGCAACGGCGTTGTTGTTGTTGTCTCCTTGGCAACGGCGTTGTTGTTGTTGTCTCCTAGGCAATGGCGTTGTTGTCTCCTAGGCAACGGCGTTGTTGTTGTTGTCTCCTAGGCAACGGCGTTGTTGTTGTTGTCTCCTTGGCAACGGCGTTGTTGTTGTTGTCTCCTAGGCAACGGTGTTGTTGCTGTTGTCTCCTAGGCAACGGCGTTGCTGTTGTCTCCTAGGCAACGGCGTTGTTGTTGTCTCCTAGGCAACGGCGTTGTTGTTGTTGTCTCCTAGGCAACAGAGTTGTTGTTGTCTCCTAGGCAACGGCGTTGTTGTTGTTGTCTCCTAGGCAACGGCGTTGTTGTTGTTGTCTCCTTGGCAACGGCGTTGTTGTTGTTGTCTCCTAGGCAATGGCGTTGTTGTCTCCTAGGCAACGGCGTTGTTGTTGTTGTCTCCTTGGCAACGGCGTTGTTGTTGTTGTCTCCTAGGCAACGGTGTTGTTGCTGTTGTCTCCTAGGCAACGGCGTTGCTGTTGTCTCCTAGGCAACGGCGTTGTTGTTGTCTCCTAGGCAACGGCGTTGTTGTTGTTGTCTCCTAGGCAACAGCGTTGTTGTTGTCTCCTAGGCAACGGCATTGTTGTTGTTGTCTCCTAGACAACAGAGTTGTTGTTGTCTCCTAGGCAACGGCGTTGTTGTTGTTGTCTCCTAGGCAACAGCGTTGTTGTTGTTGTTGTCTCCTTGGCAACGGCGTTGTTGTTGTTGTCTCCTAGGCAACGGCGTTGTTGTTGTTGTCTCCTAGGCAACGGCGTTGTTGTTGTTGTCTCCTTGGCAACGGCGTTGTTGTTGTTGTCTCCTAGGCAACGGTGTTGTTGCTGTTGTCTCCTAGGCAACGGCGTTGTTGTTGTCTCCTAGGCAACGGCGTTGTTGTTGTTGTCTCCTAGGCAACGGCGTTGTTGTTGTTGTCTCCTTGGCAATGGCGTTGTTGTCTCCTAGGCAACGGCGTTGTTGTGGTTGTCTCCTAGGCAACGGCGTTGTTGTTGTTGTCTCCTAGGCAACAGAGTTGTTGTTGTCTCCTAGGCAACGGCGTTGTTGTTGTTGTCTCCTAGGCAACGGCGTTGTTGTTGTTGTCTCCTTGGCAACGGCGTTGTTGTTGTTGTCTCCTAGGCAATGGCGTTGTTGTCTCCTAGGCAACGGCGTTGTTGTTGTTGTCTCCTAGGCAACGGCGTTGTTGTTGTTGTCTCCTTGGCAACGGCGTTGTTGTTGTTGTCTCCTAGGCAACGGTGTTGTTGCTGTTGTCTCCTAGGCAACGGCGTTGCTGTTGTCTCCTAGGCAACGGCGTTGTTGTTGTTGTCTCCTAGGCAACGGCGTTGTTGTTGTTGTCTCCTAGGCAACGGCGTTGTTGTTGTTGTCTCCTAGACAACAGAGTTGTTGTTGTCTCCTAGACAACAGAGTTGTTGTTGTCTCCTAGGCAACGGCGTTGTTGTTGTTGTCTCCTAGGCAACGGCGTTGTTGTTGTTGTCTCCTTGGCAACGGCGTTGTTGTTGTTGTCTCCTAGGCAACGGTGTTGTTGCTGTTGTCTCCTAGGCAACGGCGTTGTTGTTGTCTCCTAGGCAACGGCGTTGTTGTTGTTGTCTCCTAGGCAACGGCGTTGTTGTTGTTGTCTCCTAGGCAACGGCGTTGTTGTTGTTGTCTCCTTGGCAATGGCGTTGTTGTCTCCTAGGCAACGGCGTTGTTGTTGTTGTCTCCTAGGCAACGGCGTTGTTGTTGTTGTCTCCTTGGCAACGGCGTTGTTGTTGTTGTCTCCTAGGCAACGGTGTTGTTGCTGTTGTCTCCTAGGCAACGGCGTTGCTGTTGTCTCCTAGGCAACGGCGTTGTTGTTGTTGTCTCCTAGGCAACGGCGTTGTTGTTGTTGTCTCCTAGGCAACAGAGTTGTTGTTGTCTCCTAGGCAACGGCGTTGTTGTTGTCTCCTAGGCAACGGCGTTGTTGTTGTTGTCTCCTAGGCAACAGCGTTGTTGTCTCCTTGGCAACGGCGTTGTTGTTGTTGTCTCCTAGGCAACGGCGTTGTTGTTGTTGTCTCCTAGGCAACGGCGTTGTTGTTGTTGTCTCCTTGGCAACGGCGTTGTTGTTGTTGTCTCCTAGGCAACGGTGTTGTTGCTGTTGTCTCCTAGGCAACGGCGTTGTTGTTGTCTCCTAGGCAACGGCGTTGTTGTTGTTGTCTCCTAGGCAACAGAGTTGTTGTCTCCAAGGCAACGGCGTTGTTGTTGTTGTCTCCTTGGCAACGGCGTTGTTGTTGTTGTCTCCTATGCAATGGCGTTGTCTCCTAGGCAACGGCGTTGTTGTTGTTGTCTCCTAGGCAACGGCGTTGTTGTTGTTGTCTCCTTGGCAACGGCGTTGTTGTTGTTGTCTCCTAGGCAACGGTGTTGTTGCTGTTGTCTCCTAGGCAACGGCGTTGCTGTTGTCTCCTAGGCAACGGCGTTGTTGTTGTCTCCTAGGCAACGGCGTTGTTGTTGTTGTCTCCTAGGCAACAGAGTTGTTGTTGTCTCCTAGGCAACGGCGTTGTTGTTGTTGTCTCCTAGGCAACGGCGTTGTTGTTGTTGTCTCCTAGGCAACGGCGTTGTTGTTGTTGTCTCCTTGGCAACGGCGTTGTTGTTGTTGTCTCCTAGGCAACGGTGTTGTTGCTGTTGTCTCCTAGGCAACGGCGTTGTTGTTGTCTCCTAGGCAACGGCGTTGTTGTTGTTGTCTCCTAGGCAACAGAGTTGTTGTCTCCTAGGCAACGGCGTTGTTGTTGTTGTCTCCTTGGCAACGGCGTTGTTGTTGTTGTCTCCTATGCAATGGCGTTGTTGTCTCCTAGGCAACGGCGTTGTTGTTGTTGTCTCCTAGGCAACGGCGTTGTTGTTGTTGTCTCCTTGGCAACGGCGTTGTTGTTGTTGTCTCCTAGGCAACGGTGTTGTTGCTGTTGTCTCCTAGGCAACGGCGTTGCTGTTGTCTCCTAGGCAACGGCGTTGTTGTTGTCTCCTAGGCAACGGCGTTGTTGTTGTTGTCTCCTAGGCAACAGAGTTGTTGTTGTCTCCTAGGCAACGGCGTTGTTGTTGTTGTCTCCTAGGCAACGGCGTTGTTGTTGTTGTCTCCTTGGCAACGGCGTTGTTGTTGTTGTCTCCTAGGCAATGGCGTTGTTGTCTCCTAGGCAACGGCGTTGTTGTTGTTGTCTCCTTGGCAACGGCGTTGTTGTTGTTGTCTCCTAGGCAACGGTGTTGTTGCTGTTGTCTCCTAGGCAACGGCGTTGCTGTTGTCTCCTAGGCAACGGCGTTGTTGTTGTCTCCTAGGCAACGGCGTTGTTGTTGTTGTCTCCTAGGCAACGGCGTTGTTGTTGTCTCCTAGGCAACGGCATTGTTGTTGTTGTCTCCTAGACAACAGAGTTGTTGTTGTCTCCTAGGCAACGGCGTTGTTGTTGTTGTCTCCTAGGCAACAGCGTTGTTGTTGTTGTCTCCTTGGCAACGGCGTTGTTGTTGTTGTCTCCTAGGCAACGGCGTTGTTGTTGTTGTCTCCTAGGCAACGGCGTTGTTGTTGTTGTCTCCTTGGCAACGGCGTTGTTGTTGTTGTCTCCTAGGCAACGGTGTTGTTGCTGTTGTCTCCTAGGCAACGGCGTTGTTGTTGTCTCCTAGGCAACGGCGTTGTTGTTGTTGTCTCCTAGGCAACGGCGTTGTTGTTGTTGTCTCCTTGGCAATGGCGTTGTTGTCTCCTAGGCAACGGCGTTGTTGTGGTTGTCTCCTAGGCAACGGCGTTGTTGTTGTTGTCTCCTAGGCAACAGAGTTGTTGTTGTCTCCTAGGCAACGGCGTTGTTGTTGTTGTCTCCTAGGCAACGGCGTTGTTGTTGTTGTCTCCTTGGCAACGGTGTTGTTGTTGTTGTCTCCTAGGCAATGGCGTTGTTGTCTCCTAGGCAACGGCGTTGTTGTTGTTGTCTCCTAGGCAACGGCGTTGTTGTTGTTGTCTCCTTGGCAACGGCGTTGTTATTGTTGTCTCCTAGGCAACGGTGTTGTTGCTGTTGTCTCCTAGGCAAAGGCGTTGCTGTTGTCTCCTAGGCAACGGCGTTGTTGTTGTCTCCTAGGCAACGGCGTTGTTGTTGTTGTCTCCTAGGCAACGGCGTTGTTGTTGTTGTCTCCTAGACAACAGAGTTGTTGTTGTCTCCTAGGCAACGGCGTTGTTGTTGTTGTCTCCTAGGCAACAGCGTTGTTGTTGTTGTCTCCTTGGCAACGGCGTTGTTGTTGTTGTCTCCTAGGCAACGGTGTTGTTGTTGTTGTCTCCTAGGCAACAGCGTTGTTGTTGTTGTCTCCTTGGCAACGGCGTTGTTGTTGTTGTCTCCTAGGCAACGGTGTTGTTGCTGTTGTCTCCTAGGCAACGGCGTTGTTGTTGTCTCCTAGGCAACGGCGTTGTTGTTGTTGTCTCCTAGGCAACGGCGTTGTTGTTGTTGTCTCCTAGGCAACGGCGTTGTTGTTGTTGTCTCCTTGGCAATGGCGTTGTTGTCTCCTAGGCAACGGCGTTGTTGTTGTTGTCTCCTAGGCAACGGCGTTGTTGTTGTTGTCTCCTAGGCAACGGCGTTGTTGTTGTTGTCTCCTAGGCAACGGTGTTGTTGCTGTTGTCTCCTAGGCAACGGCGTTGCTGTTGTCTCCTAGGCAACGGCGTTGTTGTTGTTGTCTCCTAGGCAACGGCGTTGTTGTTGTCTCCTAGGCAACGGCGTTGTTGTTGTCTCCTAGGCAACGGTGTTGTTGTCTCCTAGGCAACAGAGTTGTTGTTGTCTCCTAGGCAACGGCGTTGTTGTTGTTGTCTCCTAGGCAACAGCGTTGTTGTTGTTGTTGTCTCCTTGGCAACGGCGTTGTTGTTGTTGTCTCCTAGGCAACGGCGTTGTTGTTGTTGTCTCCTAGGCAACGGCGTTGTTGTTGTTGTCTCCTTGGCAACGGCGTTGTTGTTGTTGTCTCCTAGGCAACGGTGTTGTTGCTGTTGTCTCCTAGGCAACGGCGTTGTTGTTGTCTCCTAGGCAACGGCGTTGTTGTTGTTGTCTCCTAGGCAACGGCGTTGTTGTTGTTGTCTCCTTGGCAATGGCGTTGTTGTCTCCTAGGCAACGGCGTTGTTGTGGTTGTCTCCTAGGCAACGGCGTTGTTGTTGTTGTCTCCTAGGCAACAGAGTTGTTGTTGTCTCCTAGGCAACGGCGTTGTTGTTGTTGTCTCCTAGGCAACGGCGTTGTTGTTGTTGTCTCCTTGGCAACGGCGTTGTTGTTGTTGTCTCCTAGGCAATGGCGTTGTTGTCTCCTAGGCAACGGCGTTGTTGTTGTTGTCTCCTAGGCAACGGCGTTGTTGTTGTTGTCTCCTTGGCAACGGCGTTGTTGTTGTTGTCTCCTAGGCAACGGTGTTGTTGCTGTTGTCTCCTAGGCAACGGCGTTGCTGTTGTCTCCTAGGCAACGGCGTTGTTGTTGTTGTCTCCTAGGCAACGGCGTTGTTGTTGTTGTCTCCTAGGCAACGGCGTTGTTGTTGTTGTCTCCTAGACAACAGAGTTGTTGTTGTCTCCTAGACAACAGAGTTGTTGTTGTCTCCTAGGCAACGGCGTTGTTGTTGTTGTCTCCTAGGCAACGGCGTTGTTGTTGTTGTCTCCTTGGCAACGGCGTTGTTGTTGTTGTCTCCTAGGCAACGGTGTTGTTGCTGTTGTCTCCTAGGCAACGGCGTTGTTGTTGTCTCCTAGGCAACGGCGTTGTTGTTGTTGTCTCCTAGGCAACGGCGTTGTTGTTGTTGTCTCCTAGGCAACGGCGTTGTTGTTGTTGTCTCCTTGGCAATGGCGTTGTTGTCTCCTAGGCAACGGCGTTGTTGTTGTTGTCTCCTAGGCAACGGCGTTGTTGTTGTTGTCTCCTTGGCAACGGCGTTGTTGTTGTTGTCTCCTAGGCAACGGTGTTGTTGCTGTTGTCTCCTAGGCAACGGCGTTGCTGTTGTCTCCTAGGCAACGGCGTTGTTGTTGTTGTCTCCTAGGCAACGGCGTTGTTGTTGTTGTCTCCTAGGCAACAGAGTTGTTGTTGTCTCCTAGGCAACGGCGTTGTTGTTGTTGTCTCCTTGGCAACGGCGTTGTTGTTGTTGTCTCCTAGGCAACGGTGTTGTTGCTGTTGTCTCCTAGGCAACGGCGTTGTTGTTGTCTCCTAGGCAACGGCGTTGTTGTTGTTGTCTCCTAGGCAACGGCGTTGTTGTTGTTGTCTCCTAGGCAACGGCGTTGTTGTTGTTGTCTCCTTGGCAATGGCGTTGTTGTCTCCTAGGCAACGGCGTTGTTGTTGTTGTCTCCTAGGCAACGGCGTTGTTGTTGTTGTCTCCTTGGCAACGGCGTTGTTGTTGTTGTCTCCTAGGCAACGGTGTTGTTGCTGTTGTCTCCTAGGCAACGGCGTTGCTGTTGTCTCCTAGGCAACGGCGTTGTTGTTGTTGTCTCCTAGGCAACGGCGTTGTTGTTGTTGTCTCCTAGGCAACAGAGTTGTTGTTGTCTCCTAGGCAACGGCGTTGTTGTTGTCTCCTAGGCAACGGCGTTGTTGTTGTTGTCTCCTAGGCAACAGCGTTGTTGTCTCCTTGGCAACGGCGTTGTTGTTGTTGTCTCCTAGGCAACGGCGTTGTTGTTGTTGTCTCCTAGGCAACGGCGTTGTTGTTGTTGTCTCCTTGGCAACGGCGTTGTTGTTGTTGTCTCCTAGGCAACGGTGTTGTTGCTGTTGTCTCCTAGGCAACGGCGTTGTTGTTGTCTCCTAGGCAACGGCGTTGTTGTTGTTGTCTCCTAGGCAACAGAGTTGTTGTCTCCTAGGCAACGGCGTTGTTGTTGTTGTCTCCTTGGCAACGGCGTTGTTGTTGTTGTCTCCTATGCAATGGCGTTGTTGTCTCCTAGGCAACGGCGTTGTTGTTGTTGTCTCCTAGGCAACGGCGTTGTTGTTGTTGTCTCCTTGGCAACGGCGTTGTTGTTGTTGTCTCCTAGGCAACGGTGTTGTTGCTGTTGTCTCCTAGGCAACGGCGTTGCTGTTGTCTCCTAGGCAACGGCGTTGTTGTTGTCTCCTAGGCAACGGCGTTGTTGTTGTTGTCTCCTAGGCAACAGAGTTGTTGTTGTCTCCTAGGCAACGGCGTTGTTGTTGTTGTCTCCTAGGCAACGGCGTTGTTGTTGTTGTCTCCTAGGCAACGGCGTTGTTGTTGTTGTCTCCTTGGCAACGGCGTTGTTGTTGTTGTCTCCTAGGCAACGGTGTTGTTGCTGTTGTCTCCTAGGCAACGGCGTTGTTGTTGTCTCCTAGGCAACGGCGTTGTTGTTGTTGTCTCCTAGGCAACAGAGTTGTTGTCTCCTAGGCAACGGCGTTGTTGTTGTTGTCTCCTTGGCAACGGCGTTGTTGTTGTTGTCTCCTATGCAATGGCGTTGTTGTCTCCTAGGCAACGGCGTTGTTGTTGTTGTCTCCTAGGCAACGGCGTTGTTGTTGTTGTCTCCTTGGCAACGGCGTTGTTGTTGTTGTCTCCTAGGCAACGGTGTTGTTGCTGTTGTCTCCTAGGCAACGGCGTTGCTGTTGTCTCCTAGGCAACGGCGTTGTTGTTGTCTCCTAGGCAACGGCGTTGTTGTTGTTGTCTCCTAGGCAACAGAGTTGTTGTTGTCTCCTAGGCAACGGCGTTGTTGTTGTTGTCTCCTAGGCAACGGCGTTGTTGTTGTTGTCTCCTTGGCAACGGCGTTGTTGTTGTTGTCTCCTAGGCAATGGCGTTGTTGTCTCCTAGGCAACGGCGTTGTTGTTGTTGTCTCCTTGGCAACGGCGTTGTTGTTGTTGTCTCCTAGGCAACGGTGTTGTTGCTGTTGTCTCCTAGGCAACGGCGTTGCTGTTGTCTCCTAGGCAACGGCGTTGTTGTTGTCTCCTAGGCAACGGCGTTGTTGTTGTTGTCTCCTAGGCAACGGCGTTGTTGTTGTCTCCTAGGCAACGGCATTGTTGTTGTTGTCTCCTAGACAACAGAGTTGTTGTTGTCTCCTAGGCAACGGCGTTGTTGTTGTTGTCTCCTAGGCAACAGCGTTGTTGTTGTTGTCTCCTTGGCAACGGCGTTGTTGTTGTTGTCTCCTAGGCAACGGCGTTGTTGTTGTTGTCTCCTAGGCAACGGCGTTGTTGTTGTTGTCTCCTTGGCAACGGCGTTGTTGTTGTTGTCTCCTAGGCAACGGTGTTGTTGCTGTTGTCTCCTAGGCAACGGCGTTGTTGTTGTCTCCTAGGCAACGGCGTTGTTGTTGTTGTCTCCTAGGCAACGGCGTTGTTGTTGTTGTCTCCTTGGCAATGGCGTTGTTGTCTCCTAGGCAACGGCGTTGTTGTGGTTGTCTCCTAGGCAACGGCGTTGTTGTTGTTGTCTCCTAGGCAACAGAGTTGTTGTTGTCTCCTAGGCAACGGCGTTGTTGTTGTTGTCTCCTAGGCAACGGCGTTGTTGTTGTTGTCTCCTTGGCAACGGCGTTGTTGTTGTTGTCTCCTAGGCAATGGCGTTGTTGTCTCCTAGGCAACGGCGTTGTTGTTGTTGTCTCCTAGGCAACGGCGTTGTTGTTGTTGTCTCCTTGGCAACGGCGTTGTTATTGTTGTCTCCTAGGCAACGGTGTTGTTGCTGTTGTCTCCTAGGCAAAGGCGTTGCTGTTGTCTCCTAGGCAACGGCGTTGTTGTTGTCTCCTAGGCAACGGCGTTGTTGTTGTTGTCTCCTAGGCAACGGCGTTGTTGTTGTTGTCTCCTAGACAACAGAGTTGTTGTTGTCTCCTAGGCAACGGCGTTGTTGTTGTTGTCTCCTAGGCAACAGCGTTGTTGTTGTTGTCTCCTTGGCAACGGCGTTGTTGTTGTTGTCTCCTAGGCAACGGCGTTGTTGTTGTTGTCTCCTAGGCAACAGCGTTGTTGTTGTTGTCTCCTTGGCAACGGCGTTGTTGTTGTTGTCTCCTAGGCAACGGTGTTGTTGCTGTTGTCTCCTAGGCAACGGCGTTGTTGTTGTCTCCTAGGCAACGGCGTTGTTGTTGTTGTCTCCTAGGCAACGGCGTTGTTGTTGTTGTCTCCTAGGCAACGGCGTTGTTGTTGTTGTCTCCTTGGCAATGGCGTTGTTGTCTCCTAGGCAACGGCGTTGTTGTTGTTGTCTCCTAGGCAACGGCGTTGTTGTTGTTGTCTCCTAGGCAACGGCGTTGTTGTTGTTGTCTCCTAGGCAACGGTGTTGTTGCTGTTGTCTCCTAGGCAACGGCGTTGCTGTTGTCTCCTAGGCAACGGCGTTGTTGTTGTTGTCTCCTAGGCAACGGCGTTGTTGTTGTCTCCTAGGCAACGGCGTTGTTGTTGTCTCCTAGGCAACGGTGTTGTTGTCTCCTAGGCAACAGAGTTGTTGTTGTCTCCTAGGCAACGGCGTTGTTGTTGTTGTCTCCTAGGCAACAGCGTTGTTGTTGTCTCCTAGGCAACGGCATTGTTGTTGTTGTCTCCTAGACAACAGAGTTGTTGTTGTCTCCTAGGCAACGGCGTTGTTGTTGTTGTCTCCTAGGCAACAGCGTTGTTGTTGTTGTTGTCTCCTTGGCAACGGCGTTGTTGTTGTTGTCTCCTAGGCAACGGCGTTGTTGTTGTTGTCTCCTAGGCAACGGCGTTGTTGTTGTTGTCTCCTTGGCAACGGCGTTGTTGTTGTTGTCTCCTAGGCAACGGTGTTGTTGCTGTTGTCTCCTAGGCAACGGCGTTGTTGTTGTCTCCTAGGCAACGGCGTTGTTGTTGTTGTCTCCTAGGCAACGGCGTTGTTGTTGTTGTCTCCTTGGCAATGGCGTTGTTGTCTCCTAGGCAACGGCGTTGTTGTGGTTGTCTCCTAGGCAACGGCGTTGTTGTTGTTGTCTCCTAGGCAACAGAGTTGTTGTTGTCTCCTAGGCAACGGCGTTGTTGTTGTTGTCTCCTAGGCAACGGCGTTGTTGTTGTTGTCTCCTTGGCAACGGCGTTGTTGTTGTTGTCTCCTAGGCAATGGCGTTGTTGTCTCCTAGGCAACGGCGTTGTTGTTGTTGTCTCCTAGGCAACGGCGTTGTTGTTGTTGTCTCCTTGGCAACGGCGTTGTTGTTGTTGTCTCCTAGGCAACGGTGTTGTTGCTGTTGTCTCCTAGGCAACGGCGTTGCTGTTGTCTCCTAGGCAACGGCGTTGTTGTTGTTGTCTCCTAGGCAACGGCGTTGTTGTTGTTGTCTCCTAGGCAACGGCGTTGTTGTTGTTGTCTCCTAGACAACAGAGTTGTTGTTGTCTCCTAGACAACAGAGTTGTTGTTGTCTCCTAGGCAACGGCGTTGTTGTTGTTGTCTCCTAGGCAACGGCGTTGTTGTTGTTGTCTCCTTGGCAACGGCGTTGTTGTTGTTGTCTCCTAGGCAACGGTGTTGTTGCTGTTGTCTCCTAGGCAACGGCGTTGTTGTTGTCTCCTAGGCAACGGCGTTGTTGTTGTTGTCTCCTAGGCAACGGCGTTGTTGTTGTTGTCTCCTAGGCAACGGCGTTGTTGTTGTTGTCTCCTTGGCAATGGCGTTGTTGTCTCCTAGGCAACGGCGTTGTTGTTGTTGTCTCCTAGGCAACGGCGTTGTTGTTGTTGTCTCCTTGGCAACGGCGTTGTTGTTGTTGTCTCCTAGGGAACGGTGTTGTTGCTGTTGTCTCCTAGGCAACGGCGTTGCTGTTGTCTCCTAGGCAACGGCGTTGTTGTTGTTGTCTCCTAGGCAACGGCGTTGTTGTTGTTGTCTCCTAGGCAACAGAGTTGTTGTTGTCTCCTAGGCAACGGCGTTGTTGTTGTCTCCTAGGCAACGGCGTTGTTGTTGTTGTCTCCTAGGCAACAGCGTTGTTGTCTCCTTGGCAACGGCGTTGTTGTTGTTGTCTCCTAGGCAACGGCGTTGTTGTTGTTGTCTCCTAGGCAACGGCGTTGTTGTTGTTGTCTCCTTGGCAACGGCGTTGTTGTTGTTGTCTCCTAGGCAACGGTGTTGTTGCTGTTGTCTCCTAGGCAACGGCGTTGTTGTTGTCTCCTAGGCAACGGCGTTGTTGTTGTTGTCTCCTAGGCAACAGAGTTGTTGTCTCCTAGGCAACGGCGTTGTTGTTGTTGTCTCCTTGGCAACGGCGTTGTTGTTGTTGTCTCCTAGGCAACGGCGTTGTTGTTGTTGTCTCCTAGGCAACGGCGTTGTTGTTGTTGTCTCCTTGGCAACGGCGTTGTTGTTGTTGTCTCCTAGGCAACGGTGTTGTTGCTGTTGTCTCCTAGGCAACGGCGTTGTTGTTGTCTCCTAGGCAACGGCGTTGTTGTTGTTGTCTCCTAGGCAACGGCGTTGTTGTTGTTGTCTCCTTGGCAATGGCGTTGTTGTCTCCTAGGCAACGGCGTTGTTGTGGTTGTCTCCTAGGCAACGGCGTTGTTGTTGTTGTCTCCTAGGCAACAGAGTTGTTGTTGTCTCCTAGGCAACGGCGTTGTTGTTGTTGTCTCCTAGGCAACGGCGTTGTTGTTGTTGTCTCCTTGGCAACGGCGTTGTTGTTGTTGTCTCCTAGGCAATGGCGTTGTTGTCTCCTAGGCAACGGCGTTGTTGTTGTTGTCTCCTAGGCAACGGCGTTGTTGTTGTTGTCTCCTTGGCAACGGCGTTGTTATTGTTGTCTCCTAGGCAACGGTGTTGTTGCTGTTGTCTCCTAGGCAAAGGCGTTGCTGTTGTCTCCTAGGCAACGGCGTTGTTGTTGTCTCCTAGGCAACGGCGTTGTTGTTGTTGTCTCCTAGGCAACGGCGTTGTTGTTGTTGTCTCCTAGACAACAGAGTTGTTGTTGTCTCCTAGGCAACGGCGTTGTTGTTGTTGTCTCCTAGGCAACAGCGTTGTTGTTGTTGTCTCCTTGGCAACGGCGTTGTTGTTGTTGTCTCCTAGGCAACGGCGTTGTTGTTGTTGTCTCCTAGGCAACAGCGTTGTTGTTGTTGTCTCCTTGGCAACGGCGTTGTTGTTGTTGTCTCCTAGGCAACGGTGTTGTTGCTGTTGTCTCCTAGGCAACGGCGTTGTTGTTGTCTCCTAGGCAACGGCGTTGTTGTTGTTGTCTCCTAGGCAACGGCGTTGTTGTTGTTGTCTCCTAGGCAACGGCGTTGTTGTTGTTGTCTCCTTGGCAATGGCGTTGTTGTCTCCTAGGCAACGGCGTTGTTGTTGTTGTCTCCTAGGCAACGGCGTTGTTGTTGTTGTCTCCTAGGCAACGGCGTTGTTGTTGTTGTCTCCTAGGCAACGGTGTTGTTGCTGTTGTCTCCTAGGCAACGGCGTTGTTGTTGTCTCCTAGGCAACGGTGTTGTTGCTGTTGTCTCCTAGGCAACGGCGTTGCTGTTGTCTCCTAGGCAACGGCGTTGTTGTTGTTGTCTCCTAGGCAACGGCGTTGTTGTTGTCTCCTAGGCAACGGCGTTGTTGTTGTCTCCTAGGCAACGGTGTTGTTGTCTCCTAGGCAACAGAGTTGTTGTTGTCTCCTAGGCAACGGCGTTGTTGTTGTTGTCTCCTAGGCAACAGCGTTGTTGTTGTCTCCTAGGCAACGGCATTGTTGTTGTTGTCTCCTAGACAACAGAGTTGTTGTTGTCTCCTAGGCAACGGCGTTGTTGTTGTTGTCTCCTAGGCAACAGCGTTGTTGTTGTTGTTGTCTCCTTGGCAACGGCGTTGTTGTTGTTGTCTCCTAGGCAACGGCGTTGTTGTTGTTGTCTCCTAGGCAACGGTGTTGTTGTTGTTGTCTCCTTGGCAACGGCGTTGTTGTTGTTGTCTCCTAGGCAACGGTGTTGTTGCTGTTGTCTCCTAGGCAACGGCGTTGTTGTTGTCTCCTAGGCAACGGCGTTGTTGTTGTTGTCTCCTAGGCAACGGCGTTGTTGTTGTTGTCTCCTTGGCAATGGCGTTGTTGTCTCCTAGGCAACGGCGTTGTTGTGGTTGTCTCCTAGGCAACGGCGTTGTTGTTGTTGTCTCCTAGGCAACAGAGTTGTTGTTGTCTCCTAGGCAACGGCGTTGTTGTTGTTGTCTCCTAGGCAACGGCGTTGTTGTTGTTGTCTCCTTGGCAACGGCGTTGTTGTTGTTGTCTCCTAGGCAATGGCGTTGTTGTCTCCTAGGCAACGGCGTTGTTGTTGTTGTCTCCTAGGCAACGGCGTTGTTGTTGTTGTCTCCTTGGCAACGGCGTTGTTGTTGTTGTCTCCTAGGCAACGGTGTTGTTGCTGTTGTCTCCTAGGCAACGGCGTTGCTGTTGTCTCCTAGGCAACGGCGTTGTTGTTGTTGTCTCTTAGGCAACGGCGTTGTTGTTGTTGTCTCCTAGGCAACGGCGTTGTTGTTGTTGTCTCCTAGACAACAGAGTTGTTGTTGTCTCCTAGACAACAGAGTTGTTGTTGTCTCCTAGGCAACGGCGTTGTTGTTGTTGTCTCCTAGGCAACGGCGTTGTTGTTGTTGTCTCCTTGGCAACGGCGTTGTTGTTGTTGTCTCCTAGGCAACGGTGTTGTTGCTGTTGTCTCCTAGGCAACGGCGTTGTTGTTGTCTCCTAGGCAACGGCGTTGTTGTTGTTGTCTCCTAGGCAACGGCGTTGTTGTTGTTGTCTCCTAGGCAACGGCGTTGTTGTTGTTGTCTCCTTGGCAATGGCGTTGTTGTCTCCTAGGCAACGGCGTTGTTGTTGTTGTCTCCTAGGCAACGGCGTTGTTGTTGTTGTCTCCTTGGCAACGGCGTTGTTGTTGTTGTCTCCTAGGCAACGGTGTTGTTGCTGTTGTCTCCTAGGCAACGGCGTTGCTGTTGTCTCCTAGGCAACGGCGTTGTTGTTGTTGTCTCCTAGGCAACGGCGTTGTTGTTGTTGTCTCCTAGGCAACAGAGTTGTTGTTGTCTCCTAGGCAACGGCGTTGTTGTTGTCTCCTAGGCAACGGCGTTGTTGTTGTTGTCTCCTAGGCAACAGCGTTGTTGTCTCCTTGGCAACGGCGTTGTTGTTGTTGTCTCCTAGGCAACGGCGTTGTTGTTGTTGTCTCCTAGGCAACGGCGTTGTTGTTGTTGTCTCCTTGGCAACGGCGTTGTTGTTGTTGTCTCCTAGGCAACGGTGTTGTTGCTGTTGTCTCCTAGGCAACGGCGTTGTTGTTGTCTCCTAGGCAACGGCGTTGTTGTTGTTGTCTCCTAGGCAACAGAGTTGTTGTCTCCTAGGCAACGGCGTTGTTGTTGTTGTCTCCTTGGCAACGGCGTTGTTGTTGTTGTCTCCTATGCAATGGCGTTGTTGTCTCCTAGGCAACGGCGTTGTTGTTGTTGTCTCCTAGGCAACGGCGTTGTTGTTGTTGTCTCCTTGGCAACGGCGTTGTTGTTGTTGTCTCCTAGGCAACGGTGTTGTTGCTGTTGTCTCCTAGGCAACGGCGTTGCTGTTGTCTCCTAGGCAACGGCGTTGTTGTTGTCTCCTAGGCAACGGCGTTGTTGTTGTTGTCTCCTAGGCAACAGAGTTGTTGTTGTCTCCTAGGCAACGGCGTTGTTGTTGTTGTCTCCTAGGCAACGGCGTTGTTGTTGTTGTCTCCTAGGCAACGGCGTTGTTGTTGTTGTCTCCTTGGCAACGGCGTTGTTGTTGTTGTCTCCTAGGCAACGGTGTTGTTGCTGTTGTCTCCTAGGCAACGGCGTTGTTGTTGTCTCCTAGGCAACGGCGTTGTTGTTGTTGTCTCCTAGGCAACAGAGTTGTTGTCTCCTAGGCAACGGCGTTGTTGTTGTTGTCTCCTTGGCAACGGCGTTGTTGTTGTTGTCTCCTATGCAATGGCGTTGTTGTCTCCTAGGCAACGGCGTTGTTGTTGTTGTCTCCTAGGCAACGGCGTTGTTGTTGTTGTCTCCTTGGCAACGGCGTTGTTGTTGTTGTCTCCTAGGCAACGGTGTTGTTGCTGTTGTCTCCTAGGCAACGGCGTTGCTGTTGTCTCCTAGGCAACGGCGTTGTTGTTGTCTCCTAGGCAACGGCGTTGTTGTTGTTGTCTCCTAGGCAACAGAGTTGTTGTTGTCTCCTAGGCAACGGCGTTGTTGTTGTTGTCTCCTAGGCAACGGCGTTGTTGTTGTTGTCTCCTTGGCAACGGCGTTGTTGTTGTTGTCTCCTAGGCAATGGCGTTGTTGTCTCCTAGGCAACGGCGTTGTTGTTGTTGTCTCCTTGGCAACGGCGTTGTTGTTGTTGTCTCCTAGGCAACGGTGTTGTTGCTGTTGTCTCCTAGGCAACGGCGTTGCTGTTGTCTCCTAGGCAACGGCGTTGTTGTTGTCTCCTAGGCAACGGCGTTGTTGTTGTTGTCTCCTAGGCAACGGCGTTGTTGTTGTCTCCTAGGCAACGGCATTGTTGTTGTTGTCTCCTAGACAACAGAGTTGTTGTTGTCTCCTAGGCAACGGCGTTGTTGTTGTTGTCTCCTAGGCAACAGCGTTGTTGTTGTTGTCTCCTTGGCAACGGCGTTGTTGTTGTTGTCTCCTAGGCAACGGCGTTGTTGTTGTTGTCTCCTAGGCAACGGCGTTGTTGTTGTTGTCTCCTTGGCAACGGCGTTGTTGTTGTTGTCTCCTAGGCAACGGTGTTGTTGCTGTTGTCTCCTAGGCAACGGCGTTGTTGTTGTCTCCTAGGCAACGGCGTTGTTGTTGTTGTCTCCTAGGCAACGGCGTTGTTGTTGTTGTCTCCTTGGCAATGGCGTTGTTGTCTCCTAGGCAACGGCGTTGTTGTGGTTGTCTCCTAGGCAACGGCGTTGTTGTTGTTGTCTCCTAGGCAACAGAGTTGTTGTTGTCTCCTAGGCAACGGCGTTGTTGTTGTTGTCTCCTAGGCAACGGCGTTGTTGTTGTTGTCTCCTTGGCAACGGCGTTGTTGTTGTTGTCTCCTAGGCAATGGCGTTGTTGTCTCCTAGGCAACGGCGTTGTTGTTGTTGTCTCCTAGGCAACGGCGTTGTTGTTGTTGTCTCCTTGGCAACGGCGTTGTTATTGTTGTCTCCTAGGCAACGGTGTTGTTGCTGTTGTCTCCTAGGCAAAGGCGTTGCTGTTGTCTCCTAGGCAACGGCGTTGTTGTTGTCTCCTAGGCAACGGCGTTGTTGTTGTTGTCTCCTAGGCAACGGCGTTGTTGTTGTTGTCTCCTAGACAACAGAGTTGTTGTTGTCTCCTAGGCAACGGCGTTGTTGTTGTTGTCTCCTAGGCAACAGCGTTGTTGTTGTTGTCTCCTTGGCAACGGCGTTGTTGTTGTTGTCTCCTAGGCAACGGCGTTGTTGTTGTTGTCTCCTAGGCAACAGCGTTGTTGTTGTTGTCTCCTTGGCAACGGCGTTGTTGTTGTTGTCTCCTAGGCAACGGTGTTGTTGCTGTTGTCTCCTAGGCAACGGCGTTGTTGTTGTCTCCTAGGCAACGGCGTTGTTGTTGTTGTCTCCTAGGCAACGGCGTTGTTGTTGTTGTCTCCTAGGCAACGGCGTTGTTGTTGTTGTCTCCTTGGCAATGGCGTTGTTGTCTCCTTGGCAACGGCGTTGTTGTTGTTGTCTCCTAGGCAACGGCGTTGTTGTTGTTGTCTCCTAGGCAACGGCGTTGTTGTTGTTGTCTCCTAGGCAACGGTGTTGTTGCTGTTGTCTCCTAGGCAACGGCGTTGCTGTTGTCTCCTAGGCAACGGCGTTGTTGTTGTTGTCTCCTAGGCAACGGCGTTGTTGTTGTCTCCTAGGCAACGGCGTTGTTGTTGTCTCCTAGGCAACGGTGTTGTTGTCTCCTAGGCAACAGAGTTGTTGTTGTCTCCTAGGCAACGGCGTTGTTGTTGTTGTCTCCTAGGCAACGGCGTTGTTGTTGTTGTCTCCTTGGCAACGGCGTTGTTGTTGTTGTCTCCTAGGCAACGGTGTTGTTGCTGTTGTCTCCTAGGCAACGGCGTTGCTGTTGTCTCCTAGGCAACGGCGTTGTTGTTGTCTCCTAGGCAACGGCGTTGTTGTTGTTGTCTCCTAGGCAACGGCGTTGTTGTTGTTGTCTCCTAGGCAACGGCGTTGTTGTTGTTGTCTCCTAGACAACAGAGTTGTTGTTGTCTCCTAGGCAACGGCGTTGTTGTTGTTGTCTCCTAGGCAACAGCGTTGTTGTTGTTGTCTCCTTGGCAACGGCGTTGTTGTTGTTGTCTCCTAGGCAACGGCGTTGTTGTTGTTGTCTCCTAGGCAACGGCGTTGTTGTTGTTGTCTCCTTGGCAACGGCGTTGTTGTTGTCTCCTAGGCAACGGTGTTGTTGTTGTTGTCTCCTAGGCAACGGCGTTGTTGTTGTTGTCTCCTAGGCAACGGCGTTGTTGTTGTTGTCTCCTTGGCAACGGCGTTGTTGTTGTTGTCTCCTAGGCAACGGTGTTGTTGTTGTTGTCTCCTAGGCAACGGCGTTGTTGTTGTTGTCTCCTTGGCAACGGCGTTGTTGTTGTTGTCTCCTAGGCAACGGTGTTGTTGCTGTTGTCTCCTAGGCAACGGCGTTGCTGTTGTCTCCTAGGCAACGGCGTTGTTGTTGTCTCCTAGGCAACGGCGTTGTTGTCTCCTAGGCAACAGCGTTGTTGTTGTCTCCTAGGCAACGGCATTGTTATTGTTGTCTCCTAGACAACAGAGTTGTTGTTGTCTCCTAGGCAACGGCGTTGTTGTTGTTGTCTCCTAGGCAACAGCGTTGTTGTTGTTGTTGTCTCCTTGGCAACGGCGTTGTTGTTGTTGTCTCCTAGGCAACGGCGTTGTTGTTGTTGTCTCCTAGGCAACGGCGTTGTTGTTGTTGTCTCCTTGGCAACGGCGTTGTTGTTGTTGTCTCCTAGGCAACGGTGTTGTTGCTGTTGTCTCCTAGGCAACGGCGTTGTTGTTGTCTCCTAGGCAACGGCGTTGTTGTGGTTGTCTCCTAGGCAACGGCGTTGTTGTTGTTGTCTCCTAGGCAATGGCGTTGTTGTCTCCTAGGCAACGGCGTTGTTGTTGTTGTCTCCTAGGCAACGGCGTTGTTGTTGTTGTCTCCTTGGCAACGGCGTTGTTGTTGTTGTCTCCTAGGCAACGGTGTTGTTGCTGTTGTCTCCTAGGCAACGGCGTTGCTGTTGTCTCCTAGGCAACGGCGTTGTTGTTGTTGTCTCCTAGGCAACGGCGTTGTTGTTGTTGTCTCCTAGGCAACGGCGTTGTTGTTGTTGTCTCCTAGACAACAGAGTTGTTGTTGTCTCCTAGACAACAGAGTTGTTGTTGTCTCCTAGGCAACGGCGTTGTTGTTGTTGTCTCCTAGGCAACGGCGTTGTTGTTGTTGTCTCCTTGGCAACGGCGTTGTTGTTGTTGTCTCCTAGGCAACGGTGTTGTTGCTGTTGTCTCCTAGGCAACGGCGTTGTTGTTGTCTCCTAGGCAACGGCGTTGTTGTTGTTGTCTCCTAGGCAACGGCGTTGTTGTTGTTGTCTCCTAGGCAACGGCGTTGTTGTTGTTGTCTCCTTGGCAATGGCGTTGTTGTCTCCTAGGCAACGGCGTTGTTGTTGTTGTCTCCTAGGCAACGGCGTTGTTGTTGTTGTCTCCTTGGCAACGGCGTTGTTGTTGTTGTCTCCTAGGCAACGGTGTTGTTGCTGTTGTCTCCTAGGCAACGGCGTTGCTGTTGTCTCCTAGGCAACGGCGTTGTTGTTGTTGTCTCCTAGGCAACGGCGTTGTTGTTGTTGTCTCCTAGGCAACAGAGTTGTTGTTGTCTCCTAGGCAACGGCGTTGTTGTTGTCTCCTAGGCAACGGCGTTGTTGTTGTTGTCTCCTAGGCAACAGCGTTGTTGTCTCCTTGGCAACGGCGTTGTTGTTGTTGTCTCCTAGGCAACGGCGTTGTTGTTGTTGTCTCCTAGGCAACGGCGTTGTTGTTGTTGTCTCCTTGGCAACGGCGTTGTTGTTGTTGTCTCCTAGGCAACGGTGTTGTTGCTGTTGTCTCCTAGGCAACGGCGTTGTTGTTGTCTCCTAGGCAACGGCGTTGTTGTTGTTGTCTCCTAGACAACAGAGTTGTTGTCTCCTAGGCAACGGCGTTGTTGTTGTTGTCTCCTTGGCAACGGCGTTGTTGTTGTTGTCTCCTATGCAATGGCGTTGTTGTCTCCTAGGCAACGGCGTTGTTGTTGTTGTCTCCTAGGCAACGGCGTTGTTGTTGTTGTCTCCTTGGCAACGGCGTTGTTGTTGTTGTCTCCTAGGCAACGGTGTTGTTGCTGTTGTCTCCTAGGCAACGGCGTTGCTGTTGTCTCCTAGGCAACGGCGTTGTTGTTGTCTCCTAGGCAACGGCGTTGTTGTTGTTGTCTCCTAGGCAACAGAGTTGTTGTTGTCTCCTAGGCAACGGCGTTGTTGTTGTTGTCTCCTAGGCAACGGCGTTGTTGTTGTTGTCTCCTTGGCAACGGCGTTGTTGTTGTTGTCTCCTAGGCAATGGCGTTGTTGTCTCCTAGGCAACGGCGTTGTTGTTGTTGTCTCCTTGGCAACGGCGTTGTTGTTGTTGTCTCCTAGGCAACGGTGTTGTTGCTGTTGTCTCCTAGGCAACGGCGTTGCTGTTGTCTCCTAGGCAACGGCGTTGTTGTTGTCTCCTAGGCAACGGCGTTGTTGTTGTTGTCTCCTAGGCAACGGCGTTGTTGTTGTCTCCTAGGCAACAGCATTGTTGTTGTTGTCTCCTAGACAACAGAGTTGTTGTTGTCTCCTAGGCAACGGCGTTGTTGTTGTTGTCTCCTAGGCAACAGCGTTGTTGTTGTTGTCTCCTTGGCAACGGCGTTGTTGTTGTTGTCTCCTAGGCAACGGCGTTGTTGTTGTTGTCTCCTAGGCAACGGCGTTGTTGTTGTTGTCTCCTTGGCAACGGCGTTGTTGTTGTTGTCTCCTAGGCAACGGTGTTGTTGCTGTTGTCTCCTAGGCAACGGCGTTGTTGTTGTCTCCTAGGCAACGGCGTTGTTGTTGTTGTCTCCTAGGCAACAGAGTTGTTGTCTCCTAGGCAACGGCGTTGTTGTTGTTGTCTCCTTGGCAACGGCGTTGTTGTTGTTGTCTCCTATGCAATGGCGTTGTTGTCTCCTAGGCAACGGCGTTGTTGTTGTTGTCTCCTAGGCAACGGCGTTGTTGTTGTTGTCTCCTTGGCAACGGCGTTGTTGTTGTTGTCTCCTAGGCAACGGTGTTGTTGCTGTTGTCTCCTAGGCAACGGCGTTGCTGTTGTCTCCTAGGCAACGGCGTTGTTGTTGTCTCCTAGGCAACGGCGTTGTTGTTGTTGTCTCCTAGGCAACAGAGTTGTTGTTGTCTCCTAGGCAACGGCGTTGTTGTTGTTGTCTCCTAGGCAACGGCGTTGTTGTTGTTGTCTCCTTGGCAACGGCGTTGTTGTTGTTGTCTCCTAGGCAATGGCGTTGTTGTCTCCTAGGCAACGGCGTTGTTGTTGTTGTCTCCTTGGCAACGGCGTTGTTGTTGTTGTCTCCTAGGCAACGGTGTTGTTGCTGTTGTCTCCTAGGCAACGGCGTTGCTGTTGTCTCCTAGGCAACGGCGTTGTTGTTGTCTCCTAGGCAACGGCGTTGTTGTTGTTGTCTCCTAGGCAACGGCGTTGTTGTTGTCTCCTAGGCAACGGCATTGTTGTTGTTGTCTCCTAGACAACAGAGTTGTTGTTGTCTCCTAGGCAACGGCGTTGTTGTTGTTGTCTCCTAGGCAACAGCGTTGTTGTTGTTGTCTCCTTGGCAACGGCGTTGTTGTTGTTGTCTCCTAGGCAACGGCGTTGTTGTTGTTGTCTCCTAGGCAACGGCGTTGTTGTTGTTGTCTCCTTGGCAACGGCGTTGTTGTTGTTGTCTCCTAGGCAACGGTGTTGTTGCTGTTGTCTCCTAGGCAACGGCGTTGTTGTTGTCTCCTAGGCAACGGCGTTGTTGTTGTTGTCTCCTAGGCAACGGCGTTGTTGTTGTTGTCTCCTTGGCAATGGCGTTGTTGTCTCCTAGGCAACGGCGTTGTTGTGGTTGTCTCCTAGGCAACGGCGTTGTTGTTGTTGTCTCCTAGGCAACAGAGTTGTTGTTGTCTCCTAGGCAACGGCGTTGTTGTTGTTGTCTCCTAGGCAACGGCGTTGTTGTTGTTGTCTCCTTGGCAACGGCGTTGTTGTTGTTGTCTCCTAGGCAATGGCGTTGTTGTCTCCTAGGCAACGGCGTTGTTGTTGTTGTCTCCTAGGCAACGGCGTTGTTGTTGTTGTCTCCTTGGCAACGGCGTTGTTATTGTTGTCTCCTAGGCAACGGTGTTGTTGCTGTTGTCTCCTAGGCAAAGGCGTTGCTGTTGTCTCCTAGGCAACGGCGTTGTTGTTGTCTCCTAGGCAACGGCGTTGTTGTTGTTGTCTCCTAGGCAACGGCGTTGTTGTTGTTGTCTCCTAGACAACAGAGTTGTTGTTGTCTCCTAGGCAACGGCGTTGTTGTTGTTGTCTCCTAGGCAACGGCGTTGTTGTTGTTGTCTCCTTGGCAACGGCGTTGTTGTTGTTGTCTCCTAGGCAACGGCGTTGTTGTTGTTGTCTCCTAGGCAACAGCGTTGTTGTTGTTGTCTCCTTGGCAACGGCGTTGTTGTTGTTGTCTCCTAGGCAACGGTGTTGTTGCTGTTGTCTCCTAGGCAACGGCGTTGTTGTTGTCTCCTAGGCAACGGCGTTGTTGTTGTTGTCTCCTAGGCAACGGCGTTGTTGTTGTTGTCTCCTAGGCAACGGCGTTGTTGTTGTTGTCTCCTTGGCAATGGCGTTGTTGTCTCCTAGGCAACGGCGTTGTTGTTGTTGTCTCCTAGGCAACGGCGTTGTTGTTGTTGTCTCCTAGGCAACGGCGTTGTTGTTGTTGTCTCCTAGGCAACGGTGTTGTTGCTGTTGTCTCCTAGGCAACGGCGTTGCTGTTGTCTCCTAGGCAACGGCGTTGTTGTTGTTGTCTCCTAGGCAACGGCGTTGTTGTTGTCTCCTAGGCAACGGCGTTGTTGTTGTCTCCTAGGCAACGGTGTTGTTGTCTCCTAGGCAACAGAGTTGTTGTTGTCTCCTAGGCAACGGCGTTGTTGTTGTTGTCTCCTAGGCAACGGCGTTGTTGTTGTTGTCTCCTTGGCAACGGCGTTGTTGTTGTTGTCTCCTAGGCAACGGTGTTGTTGCTGTTGTCTCCTAGGCAACGGCGTTGCTGTTGTCTCCTAGGCAACGGCGTTGTTGTTGTCTCCTAGGCAACGGCGTTGTTGTTGTTGTCTCCTAGGCAACGGCGTTGTTGTTGTTGTCTCCTAGGCAACGGCGTTGTTGTTGTTGTCTCCTAGACAACAGAGTTGTTGTTGTCTCCTAGGCAACGGCGTTGTTGTTGTTGTCTCCTAGGCAACAGCGTTGTTGTTGTTGTCTCCTTGGCAACGGCGTTGTTGTTGTTGTCTCCTAGGCAACGGCGTTGTTGTTGTTGTCTCCTAGGCAACGGCGTTGTTGTTGTTGTCTCCTTGGCAACGGCGTTGTTGTTGTCTCCTAGGCAACGGTGTTGTTGTTGTTGTCTCCTAGGCAACGGCGTTGTTGTTGTTGTCTCCTAGGCAACGGCGTTGTTGTTGTTGTCTCCTTGGCAACGGCGTTGTTGTTGTTGTCTCCTAGGCAACGGTGTTGTTGTTGTTGTCTCCTAGGCAACGGCGTTGTTGTTGTTGTCTCCTTGGCAATGGCGTTGTTGTTGTCTCCTAGGCAACGGCGTTGTTGTTGTCTCCTAGGCAACGGTGTTGTTGTCTCCTAGGCAACAGAGTTGTTGTTGTCTCCTAGGCAACGGCGTTGTTGTTGTCTCCTAGGCAACGGCGTTGTTGTTGTCTCCTTGGCAACGGCGTTGTTGTTGTCTCCTAGGCAACGGCGTTGTTGTTGTTGTCTCCTTGGCAACGGCGTTGTTGTTGTTGTTTCCTAGGCAATGGCGTTGTTGTCTCCTAGGCAACGGCGTTGTTGTTGTTGTCTCCTAGGCAACGGCGTTGTTGTTGTCTCCTAGGCAACGGCGTTGTTGTTGTCTCCTAGGCAACGGTGTTGTTGTCTCCTAGGCAACAGAGTTGTTGTTGTCTCCTAGGCAACGGCGTTGTTGTTGTTGTCTCCTAGGCAACGGCGTTGTTGTTGTTGTCTCCTTGGCAACGGCGTTGTTGTTGTCTCCTAGGCAACGGCGTTGTTGTTGTTGTCTCCTTGGCAACGGCGTTGTTGTTGTTGTTTCCTAGGCAATGGCGTTGTTGTCTCCTAGGCAACGGCGTTGTTGTTGTTGTCTCCTAGGCAACGGCGTTGTTGTTGTTGTCTCCTAGGCAACGGCGTTGTTGTTGTTGTCTCCTAGGCAACGGCGTTGTTGTTGTCTCCTAGGCAACGGCGTTGTTGTTGTTGTCTCCTAGGCAACGGCGTTGTTGTTGTTGTCTCCTTGGCAACGGCGTTGTTGTTGTTGTCTCCTAGGCAACGGCGTTGTTGTTGTTGTCTCCTTGGCAACGGCGTTGTTGTTGTTGTTTCCTAGGCAATGGCGTTGTTGTCTCCTAGGCAACGGCGTTGTTGTTGTTGTCTCCAAGGCAACGGCGTTGTTGTTTTTGTCTCCTTGGCAACGGCGTTGTTGTTGTTGTCTCCTAGGCAATGGCGTTGTTGTCTCCTAGGCAACGGCGTTGTTGTTGTTGTCTCCTAGGCAACGGCGTTGTTGTTGTTGTCTCCTTGGCAACGGCGTTGTTGTTGTTGTCTCCTAGGCAACGGTGTTGTTGCTGTTGTCTCCTAGGCAACGGCGTTGCTGTTGTCTCCTAGGCAACGGCGTTGTTGTTGTTGTCTCCTAGGCAACGGCGTTGTTGTTGTTGTCTCCTAGGCAACGGCGTTGTTGTTGTTGTCTCCTAGGCAACAGAGTTGTTGTTGTCTCCTAGGCAACGGCGTTGTTGTTGTTGTCTCCTAGGCAACAGCGTTGTTGTCTCCTTGGCAACGGCGTTGTTGTTGTTGTCTCCTAGGCAACGGCGTTGTTGTTGTCTCCTAGGCAACGGCGTTGTTGTTGTTGTCTCCTTGGCAACGGCGTTGTTGTTGTTGTCTCCTAGGCAACGGTGTTGTTGCTGTTGTCTCCTAGGCAACGGCATTGTTGTTGTCTCCTAGGCAACGGCGTTGTTGTTGTCTCCTAGGCAACGGCATTGTTGTTGTTGTCTCCTAGACAACAGAGTTGTTGTTGTCTCCTAGGCAACGGCGTTGTTGTTGTTGTCTCCTAGGCAACAGCGTTGTTGTTGTTGTCTCCTTGGCAACGGCGTTGTTGTTGTTGTCTCCTAGGCAACGGCGTTGTTGTTGTTGTCTCCTAGGCAACGGCGTTGTTGTTGTTGTCTCCTTGGCAACGGCGTTGTTGTTGTTGTCTCCTAGGCAACGGTGTTGTTGCTGTTGTCTCCTAGGCAACGGCGTTGTTGTTGTCTCCTAGGCAACGGCGTTGTTGTTGTTGTCTCCTAGGCAACGGCGTTGTTGTTGTTGTCTCCTTGGCAATGGCGTTGTTGTCTCCTAGGCAACGGCGTTGTTGTGGTTGTCTCCTAGGCAACGGCGTTGTTGTTGTTGTCTCCTAGGCAACAGAGTTGTTGTTGTCTCCTAGGCAACGGCGTTGTTGTTGTTGTCTCCTAGGCAACGGCGTTGTTGTTGTCTCCTTGGCAACGGCGTTGTTGTTGTTGTCTCCTAGGCAATGGCGTTGTTGTCTCCTAGGCAACGGCGTTGTTGTTGTTGTCTCCTAGGCAACGGCGTTGTTGTTGTTGTCTCCTTGGCAACGGCGTTGTTATTGTTGTCTCCTAGGCAACGGTGTTGTTGCTGTTGTCTCCTAGGCAACGGCGTTGCTGTTGTCTCCTAGGCAACGGCGTTGTCTTTGTTGTCTCCTAGGCAACGGCGTTGTTGTTGTTGTCTCCTAGGCAACGGCGTTGTTGTTGTTGTCTCCTAGACAACAGAGTTGTTGTTGTCTCCTAGGCAACGGCGTTGTTGTTGTTGTCTCCTAGGCAACAGCGTTGTTGTTGTTGTCTCCTTGGCAACGGCGTTGTTGTTGTTGTCTCCTAGGCAACGGCGTTGTTGTTGTTGTCTCCTAGGCAACAGCGTTGTTGTTGTTGTCTCCTTGGCAACGGCGTTGTTGTTGTTGTCTCCTAGGCAACGGTGTTGTTGCTGTTGTCTCCTAGGCAACGGCGTTGTTGTTGTCTCCTAGGCAACGGTGTTGTTGCTGTTGTCTCCTAGGCAACGGCGTTGCTGTTGTCTCCTAGGCAACGGCGTTGTTGTTGTTGTCTCCTAGGCAACGGCGTTGTTGTTGTCTCCTAGGCAACGGCGTTGTTGTTGTCTCCTAGGCAACGGTGTTGTTGTCTCCTAGGCAACAGAGTTGTTGTTGTCTCCTAGGCAACGGCGTTGTTGTTGTTGTCTCCTAGGCAACGGTGTTGTTGCTGTTGTCTCCTAGGCAACGGCGTTGCTGTTGTCTCCTAGGCAACGGCGTTGTTGTTGTTGTCTCCTTGGCAATGGCGTTGTTGTCTCCTAGGCAACGGCGTTGTTGTTGTTGTCTCCTAGGCAACGGCGTTGTTGTTGTTGTCTCCTAGGCAACGGCGTTGTTGTTGTTGTCTCCTAGGCAACGGCGTTGTTGTTGTCTCCTAGGCAACGGCGTTGTTGTTGTTGTCTCCTAGGCAACGGCGTTGTTGTTGTTGTCTCCTTGGCAACGGCGTTGTTGTTGTTGTCTCCTAGGCAACGGTGTTGTTGCTGTTGTCTCCTAGGCAACGGCATTGTTGTTGTCTCCTAGGCAACGGCGTTGTTGTTGTTGTCTCCTAGGCAACAGAGTTGTTGTCTCCTAGGCAACGGCGTTGTTGTTGTTGTCTCCTAGGCAACGGCGTTGTTGTTGTTGTCTCCTTGGCAACGGCGTTGTTGTCTCCTAGGCAACGGCGTTGTTGTTGTTGTCTCCTAGGCAACGGCGTTGTTGTTGTTGTCTCCTTGGCAACGGCGTTGTTGTTGTTGTCTCCTAGGCAACGGTGTTGTTGCTGTTGTCTCCTAGGCAACGGCGTTGCTGTTGTCTCCTAGGCAACGGCGTTGTTGTTGTTGTCTCCTAGGCAACGGCGTTGTTGTTGTCTCCTAGGCAACGGCGTTGTTGTTGTCTCCTAGGCAACGGCGTTGTTGTTGTCTCCTAGGCAACGGTGTTGTTGTTGTTGTCTCCTAGGCAACAGAGTTGTTGTTGTCTCCTAGGCAACGGCGTTGTTGTTGTTGTCTCCTAGGCAACGGCGTTGTTGTTGTCTCCTTGGCAACGGCGTTGTTGTTGTTGTCTCCTAGGCAACGGCGTTGTTGTTGTTGTCTCCTTGGCAATGGCGTTGTTGTTGTTGTCTCCTAGGCAATGGCGTTGTTGTCTCCTAGGCAACGGCGTTGTTGTTGTTGTCTCCTAGGCAACGGCGTTGTTGTTGTTGTCTCCTAGGCAATGGCGTTGTTGTCTCCTAGGCAACGGCGTTGTTGTTGTTGTCTCCTAGGCAACGGCGTTGTTGTTGTTGTCTCCTTGGCAACGGCGTTGTTGTTGTTGTCTCCTAGGCAACGGTGTTGTTGCTGTTGTCTCCTAGGCAACGGTGTTGTTGCTGTTGTCTCCTAGGCAACGGCGTTGCTGTTGTCTCCTAGGCAACGGCGTTGTTGTTGTTGTCTCCTAGGCAACAGCGTTGTTGTTGTCTCCTAGGCAACGGCGTTGTTGTTGTTGTCTCCTAGGCAACAGAGTTGTTGTTGTCTCCTAGGCAACGGCGTTGTTGTTGTTGTCTCCTAGGCAACAGCGTTGTTGTTGTTGTCTCCTAGGCAACAGCGTTGTTGTTGTTGTCTCCTTGGCAACAGCGTTGTTGTTGTTGTCTCCTAGGCAACGGCGTTGTTGTTGTTGTCTCCTAGGCAACGGCGTTGTTGTTGTTGTCTCCTTGGCAACGGCGTTGTTGTTGTTGTCTCCTAGGCAACGGTGTTGTTGCTGTTGTCTCCTAGGCAACGGCGTTGTTGTTGTCTCCTAGGCAACGGCGTTGTTGTTGTTGTCTCCTAGGCAACAGAGTTGTTGTCTCCTAGGCAACAGCGTTGTTGTTGTTGTCTCCTAGGCAACGGCGTTGTTGTCTCCTAGGCAACGGCGTTGTTGTTGTTGTCTCCTAGGCAACGGCGTTGTTGTTGTCTCCTAGGCAACGGCGTTGTTGTTGTCTCCTAGGCAACGGCGTTGTTGTTGTTGTCTCCTAGGCAACAGAGTTGTTGTTGTTGTCTCCTAGGCAACGGCGTTGTTGTTGTTGTCTCCTAGGCAACAGAGTTGTTGTTGTTGTCTCCTAGGCAACGGCGTTGTTGTTGTCTCCTAGGCAACGGCGTTGTTGTCTCCTAGGCAACGGCGTTGTTGTTGTTGTCTCCTAGGCAACGGCGTTGTTGTTGTTGTCTCCTTGGCAACGGCGTTGTTGTTGTTGTCTCCTAGGCAACGGTGTTGTTGCTGTTGTCTCCTAGGCAAAGGTGTTGTTGCTGTTGTCTCCTAGGCAACGGCGTTGCTGTTGTCTCCTAGGCAACGGCGTTGTTGTTGTCTCCTAGGCAACGGCGTTGTTGTTGTTGTCTCCTAGGCAACGGCGTTGTTGTTGTTGTCTCCTAGGCAACGGCGTTGTTGTTGTTGTCTCCTAGACAACAGAGTTGTTGTTGTCTCCTAGGCAACGGCGTTGTTGTTGTTGTCTCCTAGGCAACAGCGTTGTTGTTGTTGTCTCCTTGGCAACGGCGTTGTTGTTGTTGTCTCCTAGGCAACGGCGTTGTTGTTGTCTCCTAGGCAACGGCGTTGTTGTTGTTGTCTCCTAGGCAACGGTGTTGTTGCTGTTGTCTCCTAGGCAACGGCGTTGCTGTTGTCTCCTAGGCAACGGCGTTGTTGTTGTTGTCTCCTAGGCAACGGCGTTGTTGTTGTTGTCTCCTAGGCAACGGCGTTGTTGTTGTTGTCTCCTAGACAACAGAGTTGTTGTTGTCTCCTAGACAACAGAGTTGTTGTTGTCTCCTAGGCAACGGCGTTGTTGTTGTTGTCTCCTAGGCAACGGCGTTGTTGTTGTTGTCTCCTTGGCAACGGCGTTGTTGTTGTTGTCTCCTAGGCAACGGTGTTGTTGCTGTTGTCTCCTAGGCAACGGCGTTGTTGTTGTCTCCTAGGCAACGGCGTTGTTGTTGTTGTCTCCTAGGCAACGGCGTTGTTGTTGTTGTCTCCTAGGCAACGGCGTTGTTGTTGTTGTCTCCTTGGCAATGGCGTTGTTGTCTCCTAGGCAACGGCGTTGTTGTTGTTGTCTCCTAGGCAACGGCGTTGTTGTTGTTGTCTCCTTGGCAACGGCGTTGTTGTTGTTGTCTCCTAGGCAACGGTGTTGTTGCTGTTGTCTCCTAGGCAACGGCGTTGCTGTTGTCTCCTAGGCAACGGCGTTGTTGTTGTTGTCTCCTAGGCAACGGCGTTGTTGTTGTTGTCTCCTAGGCAACAGAGTTGTTGTTGTCTCCTAGGCAACGGCGTTGTTGTTGTCTCCTAGGCAACGGCGTTGTTGTTGTTGTCTCCTAGGCAACAGCGTTGTTGTCTCCTTGGCAACGGCGTTGTTGTTGTTGTCTCCTAGGCAACGGCGTTGTTGTTGTTGTCTCCTAGGCAACGGCGTTGTTGTTGTTGTCTCCTTGGCAACGGCGTTGTTGTTGTTGTCTCCTAGGCAACGGTGTTGTTGCTGTTGTCTCCTAGGCAACGGCGTTGTTGTTGTCTCCTAGGCAACGGCGTTGTTGTTGTTGTCTCCTAGGCAACAGAGTTGTTGTCTCCTAGGCAACGGCGTTGTTGTTGTTGTCTCCTTGGCAACGGCGTTGTTGTTGTTGTCTCCTATGCAATGGCGTTGTTGTCTCCTAGGCAACGGCGTTGTTGTTGTTGTCTCCTAGGCAACGGCGTTGTTGTTGTTGTCTCCTTGGCAACGGCGTTGTTGTTGTTGTCTCCTAGGCAACGGTGTTGTTGCTGTTGTCTCCTAGGCAACGGCGTTGCTGTTGTCTCCTAGGCAACGGCGTTGTTGTTGTCTCCTAGGCAACGGCGTTGTTGTTGTTGTCTCCTAGGCAACAGAGTTGTTGTTGTCTCCTAGGCAACGGCGTTGTTGTTGTTGTCTCCTAGGCAACGGCGTTGTTGTTGTTGTCTCCTTGGCAACGGCGTTGTTGTTGTTGTCTCCTAGGCAATGGCGTTGTTGTCTCCTAGGCAACGGCGTTGTTGTTGTTGTCTCCTTGGCAACGGCGTTGTTGTTGTTGTCTCCTAGGCAACGGTGTTGTTGCTGTTGTCTCCTAGGCAACGGTGTTGTTGCTGTTGTCTCCTAGGCAACGGCGTTGCTGTTGTCTCCTAGGCAACGGCGTTGTTGTTGTCTCCTAGGCAACGGCGTTGTTGTTGTTGTCTCCTAGGCAACGGCGTTGTTGTTGTCTCCTAGGCAACGGCATTGTTGTTGTTGTCTCCTAGACAACAGAGTTGTTGTTGTCTCCTAGGCAACGGCGTTGTTGTTGTTGTCTCCTAGGCAACAGCGTTGTTGTTGTTGTCTCCTTGGCAACGGCGTTGTTGTTGTTGTCTCCTAGGCAACGGCGTTGTTGTTGTTGTCTCCTAGGCAACGGCGTTGTTGTTGTTGTCTCCTTGGCAACGGCGTTGTTGTTGTTGTCTCCTAGGCAACGGTGTTGTTGCTGTTGTCTCCTAGGCAACGGCGTTGTTGTTGTCTCCTAGGCAACGGCGTTGTTGTTGTTGTCTCCTAGGCAACGGCGTTGTTGTTGTTGTCTCCTTGGCAATGGCGTTGTTTTCTCCTAGGCAACGGCGTTGTTGTGGTTGTCTCCTAGGCAACGGCGTTGTTGTTGTTGTCTCCTAGGCAACAGAGTTGTTGTTGTCTCCTAGGCAACGGCGTTGTTGTTGTTGTCTCCTAGGCAACGGCGTTGTTGTTGTTGTCTCCTTGGCAACGGCGTTGTTGTTGTTGTCTCCTAGGCAATGGCGTTGTTGTCTCCTAGGCAACGGCGTTGTTGTTGTTGTCTCCTAGGCAACGGCGTTGTTGTTGTTGTCTCCTTGGCAACGGCGTTGTTATTGTTGTCTCCTAGGCAACGGTGTTGTTGCTGTTGTCTCCTAGGCAAAGGCGTTGCTGTTGTCTCCTAGGCAACGGCGTTGTTGTTGTCTCCTAGGCAACGGCGTTGTTGTTGTTGTCTCCTAGGCAACGGCGTTGTTGTTGTTGTCTCCTAGACAACAGAGTTGTTGTTGTCTCCTAGGCAACGGCGTTGTTGTTGTTGTCTCCTAGGCAACAGCGTTGTTGTTGTTGTCTCCTTGGCAACGGCGTTGTTGTTGTTGTCTCCTAGGCAACGGCGTTGTTGTTGTTGTCTCCTAGGCAACAGCGTTGTTGTTGTTGTCTCCTTGGCAACGGCGTTGTTGTTGTTGTCTCCTAGGCAACGGTGTTGTTGCTGTTGTCTCCTAGGCAACGGCGTTGTTGTTGTCTCCTAGGCAACGGCGTTGTTGTTGTTGTCTCCTAGGCAACGGCGTTGTTGTTGTTGTCTCCTAGGCAACGGCGTTGTTGTTGTTGTCTCCTTGGCAATGGCGTTGTTGTCTCCTAGGCAACGGCGTTGTTGTTGTTGTCTCCTAGGCAACGGCGTTGTTGTTGTTGTCTCCTAGGCAACGGCGTTGTTGTTGTTGTCTCCTAGGCAACGGTGTTGTTGCTGTTGTCTCCTAGGCAACGGCGTTGCTGTTGTCTCCTAGGCAACGGCGTTGTTGTTGTTGTCTCCTAGGCAACGGCGTTGTTGTTGTCTCCTAGGCAACGGCGTTGTTGTTGTCTCCTAGGCAACGGTGTTGTTGTCTCCTAGGCAACAGAGTTGTTGTTGTCTCCTAGGCAACGGCGTTGTTGTTGTTGTCTCCTAGGCAACGGCGTTGTTGTTGTTGTCTCCTTGGCAACGGCGTTGTTGTTGTTGTCTCCTAGGCAACGGTGTTGTTGCTGTTGTCTCCTAGGCAACGGCGTTGCTGTTGTCTCCTAGGCAACGGCGTTGTTGTTGTCTCCTAGGCAACGGCGTTGTTGTTGTTGTCTCCTAGGCAACGGCGTTGTTGTTGTTGTCTCCTAGGCAACGGCGTTGTTGTTGTTGTCTCCTAGACAACAGAGTTGTTGTTGTCTCCTAGGCAACGGCGTTGTTGTTGTTGTCTCCTAGGCAACAGCGTTGTTGTTGTTGTTGTCTCCTTGGCAACGGCGTTGTTGTTGTTGTCTCCTAGGCAACGGCGTTGTTGTTGTTGTCTCCTAGGCAACGGCGTTGTTGTTGTTGTCTCCTTGGCAACGGCGTTGTTGTTGTCTCCTAGGCAACGGTGTTGTTGTTGTTGTCTCCTAGGCAACGGCGTTGTTGTTGTTGTCTCCTAGGCAACGGCGTTGTTGTTGTTGTCTCCTTGGCAACGGCGTTGTTGTTGTTGTCTCCTAGGCAACGGTGTTGTTGTTGTTGTCTCCTAGGCAACGGCGTTGTTGTTGTTGTCTCCTTGGCAATGGCGTTGTTGTTGTCTCCTAGGCAACGGCGTTGTTGTTGTCTCCTAGGCAACGGTGTTGTTGTCTCCTAGGCAACAGAGTTGTTGTTGTCTCCTAGGCAACGGCGTTGTTGTTGTTGTCTCCTAGGCAACGGCGTTGTTGTTGTTGTCTCCTTGGCAACGGCGTTGTTGTTGTCTCCTAGGCAACGGCGTTGTTGTTGTTGTCTCCTTGGCAACGGCGTTGTTGTTGTTGTTTCCTAGGCAATGGCGTTGTTGTCTCCTAGGCAACGGCGTTGTTGTTGTTGTCTCCTAGGCAACGGCGTTGTTGTTGTCTCCTAGGCAACGGCGTTGTTGTTGTCTCCTAGGCAACGGTGTTGTTGTCTCCTAGGCAACAGAGTTGTTGTTGTCTCCTAGGCAACGGCGTTGTTGTTGTTGTCTCCTAGGCAACGGCGTTGTTGTTGTTGTCTCCTTGGCAACGGCGTTGTTGTTGTCTCCTAGGCAACGGCGTTGTTGTTGTTGTCTCCTTGGCAACGGCGTTGTTGTTGTTGTTTCCTAGGCAATGGCGTTGTTGTCTCCTAGGCAACGGCGTTGTTGTTGTTGTCTCCTAGGCAACGGCGTTGTTGTTGTTGTCTCCTAGGCAACGGCGTTGTTGTTGTTGTCTCCTAGGCAACGGCGTTGTTGTTGTCTCCTAGGCAACGGCGTTGTTGTTGTTGTCTCCTAGGCAACGGCGTTGTTGTTGTTGTCTCCTTGGCAACGGCGTTGTTGTTGTTGTCTCCTAGGCAACGGCGTTGTTGTTGTTGTCTCCTTGGCAACGGCGTTGTTGTTGTTGTTTCCTAGGCAATGGCGTTGTTGTCTCCTAGGCAACGGCGTTGTTGTTGTTGTCTCCAAGGCAACGGCGTTGTTGTTTTTGTCTCCTTGGCAACGGCGTTGTTGTTGTTGTCTCCTAGGCAATGGCGTTGTTGTCTCCTAGGCAACGGCGTTGTTGTTGTTGTCTCCTAGGCAACGGCGTTGTTGTTGTTGTCTCCTTGGCAACGGCGTTGTTGTTGTTGTCTCCTAGGCAACGGTGTTGTTGCTGTTGTCTCCTAGGCAACGGCGTTGCTGTTGTCTCCTAGGCAACGGCGTTGTTGTTGTTGTCTCCTAGGCAACGGCGTTGTTGTTGTTGTCTCCTAGGCAACGGCGTTGTTGTTGTTGTCTCCTAGGCAACAGAGTTGTTGTTGTCTCCTAGGCAACGGCGTTGTTGTTGTTGTCTCCTAGGCAACAGCGTTGTTGTCTCCTTGGCAACGGCGTTGTTGTTGTTGTCTCCTAGGCAACGGCGTTGTTGTTGTCTCCTAGGCAACGGCGTTGTTGTTGTTGTCTCCTTGGCAACGGCGTTGTTGTTGTTGTCTCCTAGGCAACGGTGTTGTTGCTGTTGTCTCCTAGGCAACGGCATTGTTGTTGTCTCCTAGGCAACGGCGTTGTTGTTGTCTCCTAGGCAACGGCATTGTTGTTGTTGTCTCCTAGACAACAGAGTTGTTGTTGTCTCCTAGGCAACGGCGTTGTTGTTGTTGTCTCCTAGGCAACGGCGTTGTTGTTGTTGTCTCCTTGGCAACGGCGTTGTTGTTGTTGTCTCCTAGGCAACGGCGTTGTTGTTGTTGTCTCCTTGGCAACGGCGTTGTTGTTGTTGTTTCCTAGGCAATGGCGTTGTTGTCTCCTAGGCAACGGCGTTGTTGTTGTTGTCTCCAAGGCAACGGCGTTGTTGTTTTTGTCTCCTTGGCAACGGCGTTGTTGTTGTTGTCTCCTAGGCAATGGCGTTGTTGTCTCCTAGGCAACGGTGTTGTTGCTGTTGTCTCCTAGGCAACGGCATTGTTGTTGTCTCCTAGGCAACGGCGTTGTTGTTGTCTCCTAGGCAACGGCATTGTTGTTGTTGTCTCCTAGACAACAGAGTTGTTGTTGTCTCCTAGGCAACGGCGTTGTTGTTGTTGTCTCCTAGGCAACAGCGTTGTTGTTGTTGTCTCCTTGGCAACGGCGTTGTTGTTGTTGTCTCCTAGGCAACGGCGTTGTTGTTGTTGTCTCCTAGGCAACGGCGTTGTTGTTGTTGTCTCCTTGGCAACGGCGTTGTTGTTGTTGTCTCCTAGGCAACGGTGTTGTTGCTGTTGTCTCCTAGGCAACGGCGTTGTTGTTGTCTCCTAGGCAACGGCGTTGTTGTTGTTGTCTCCTAGGCAACGGCGTTGTTGTTGTTGTCTCCTTGGCAATGGCGTTGTTGTCTCCTAGGCAACGGCGTTGTTGTGGTTGTCTCCTAGGCAACGGCGTTGTTGTTGTTGTCTCCTAGGCAACAGAGTTGTTGTTGTCTCCTAGGCAACGGCGTTGTTGTTGTTGTTGTCTCCTAGGCAACGGCGTTGTTGTTGTCTCCTTGGCAACGGCGTTGTTGTTGTTGTCTCCTAGGCAATGGCGTTGTTGTCTCCTAGGCAACGGCGTTGTTGTTGTTGTCTCCTAGGCAACGGCGTTGTTGTTGTTGTCTCCTTGGCAACGGCGTTGTTATTGTTGTCTCCTAGGCAACGGTGTTGTTGCTGTTGTCTCCTAGGCAACGGCGTTGCTGTTGTCTCCTAGGCAACGGCGTTGTCTTTGTTGTCTCCTAGGCAACGGCGTTGTTGTTGTTGTCTCCTAGGCAACGGCGTTGTTGTTGTTGTCTCCTAGACAACAGAGTTGTTGTTGTCTCCTAGGCAACGGCGTTGTTGTTGTTGTCTCCTAGGCAACAGCGTTGTTGTTGTTGTCTCCTTGGCAACGGCGTTGTTGTTGTTGTCTCCTAGGCAACGGCGTTGTTGTTGTTGTCTCCTAGGCAACAGCGTTGTTGTTGTTGTCTCCTTGGCAACGGCGTTGTTGTTGTTGTCTCCTAGGCAACGGTGTTGTTGCTGTTGTCTCCTAGGCAACGGCGTTGTTGTTGTTGTCTCCTAGGCAACGGCGTTGTTGTTGTTGTCTCCTAGGCAACGGCGTTGTTGTTGTTGTCTCCTAGGCAACGGCGTTGTTGTTGTTGTCTCCTTGGCAATGGCGTTGTTGTCTCCTAGGCAACGGCGTTGTTGTTGTTGTCTCCTAGGCAACGGCGTTGTTGTTGTTGTCTCCTAGGCAACGGCGTTGTTGTTGTTGTCTCCTAGGCAACGGCGTTGTTGTTGTTGTCTCCTAGGCAACGGTGTTGTTGCTGTTGTCTCCTAGGCAACGGCGTTGCTGTTGTCTCCTAGGCAACGGCGTTGTTGTTGTTGTCTCCTAGGCAACGGCGTTGTTGTTGTCTCCTAGGCAACGGCGTTGTTGTTGTCTCCTAGGCAACGGTGTTGTTGTCTCCTAGGCAACAGAGTTGTTGTTGTCTCCTAGGCAACGGCGTTGTTGTTGTTGTCTCCTAGGCAATGGCGTTGTTGTCTCCTAGGCAACGGCGTTGTTGTTGTTGTCTCCTAGGCAACGGCGTTGTTGTTGTTGTCTCCTTGGCAACGGCGTTGTTGTTGTTGTCTCCTAGGCAACGGTGTTGTTGCTGTTGTCTCCTAGGCAACGGCGTTGCTGTTGTCTCCTAGGCAACGGCGTTGTTGTTGTTGTCTCCTAGGCAACGGCGTTGTTGTCTCCTAGGCAACGGCGTTGTTGTTGTTGTCTCCTAGGCAACGGCGTTGTTGTTGTTGTCTCCTTGGCAACGGCGTTGTTGTTGTTGTCTCCTAGGCAACGGTGTTGTTGCTGTTGTCTCCTAGGCAACGGCGTTGCTGTTGTCTCCTAGGCAACGGCGTTGTTGTTGTTGTCTCCTAGGCAACGGCGTTGTTGTTGTCTCCTAGGCAACGGCGTTGTTGTTGTCTCCTAGGCAACGGCGTTGTTGTTGTCTCCTAGGCAACGGTGTTGTTGTTGTTGTCTCCTAGGCAACAGAGTTGTTGTTGTCTCCTAGGCAACGGCGTTGTTGTTGTTGTCTCCTAGGCAACGGCGTTGTTGTTGTCTCCTTGGCAACGGCGTTGTTGTTGTTGTCTCCTAGGCAACGGCGTTGTTGTTGTTGTCTCCTTGGCAATGGCGTTGTTGTTGTTGTCTCCTAGGCAATGGCGTTGTTGTCTCCTAGGCAACGGCGTTGTTGTTGTCTCCTAGGCAACGGCGTTGTTGTTGTTGTCTCCTAGGCAATGGCGTTGTTGTCTCCTAGGCAACGGCGTTGTTGTTGTTGTCTCCTAGGCAACGGCGTTGTTGTTGTTGTCTCCTTGGCAACGGCGTTGTTGTTGTTGTCTCCTAGGCAACGGTGTTGTTGCTGTTGTCTCCTAGGCAACGGTGTTGTTGCTGTTGTCTCCTAGGCAACGGCGTTGCTGTTGTCTCCTAGGCAACGGCGTTGTTGTTGTTGTCTCCTAGGCAACAGCGTTGTTGTTGTCTCCTAGGCAACGGCGTTGTTGTTGTTGTCTCCTAGGCAACAGCGTTGTTGTTGTTGTCTCCTAGGCAACAGCGTTGTTGTTGTTGTCTCCTTGGCAACAGCGTTGTTGTTGTTGTCTCCTAGGCAACGGCGTTGTTGTTGTTGTCTCCTAGGCAACGGCGTTGTTGTTGTTGTCTCCTTGGCAACGGCGTTGTTGTTGTTGTCTCCTAGGCAACGGTGTTGTTGCTGTTGTCTCCTAGGCAACGGCGTTGTTGTTGTCTCCTAGGCAACGGCGTTGTTGTTGTTGTCTCCTAGGCAACAGAGTTGTTGTCTCCTAGGCAACAGCGTTGTTGTTGTTGTCTCCTAGGCAACGGCGTTGTTGTCTCCTAGGCAACGGCGTTGTTGTTGTTGTCTCCTAGGCAACGGCGTTGTTGTTGTCTCCTAGGCAACGGCGTTGTTGTTGTCTCCTAGGCAACGGCGTTGTTGTTGTTGTCTCCTAGGCAACAGAGTTGTTGTTGTTGTCTCCTAGGCAACGGCGTTGTTGTTGTTGTCTCCTAGGCAACAGAGTTGTTGTTGTTGTCTCCTAGGCAACGGCGTTGTTGTTGTCTCCTAGGCAACGGCGTTGTTGTCTCCTAGGCAACGGCGTTGTTGTTGTTGTCTCCTAGGCAACGGCGTTGTTGTTGTTGTCTCCTTGGCAACGGCGTTGTTGTTGTTGTCTCCTAGGCAACGGTGTTGTTGCTGTTGTCTCCTAGGCAAAGGTGTTGTTGCTGTTGTCTCCTAGGCAACGGCGTTGCTGTTGTCTCCTAGGCAACGGCGTTGTTGTTGTCTCCTAGGCAACGGCGTTGTTGTTGTTGTCTCCTAGGCAACGGCGTTGTTGTTGTTGTCTCCTAGGCAACGGCGTTGTTGTTGTTGTCTCCTAGACAACAGAGTTGTTGTTGTCTCCTAGGCAACGGCGTTGTTGTTGTTGTCTCCTAGGCAACAGCGTTGTTGTTGTTGTCTCCTTGGCAACGGCGTTGTTGTTGTTGTCTCCTAGGCAACGGCGTTGTTGTTGTCTCCTAGGCAACGGCGTTGTTGTTGTTGTCTCCTAGGCAACGGCGTTGTTGTTGTTGTCTCCTAGGCAACGGCGTTGTTGTTGTTGTCTCCTAGACAACAGAGTTGTTGTTGTCTCCTAGGCAACGGCGTTGTTGTTGTTGTCTCCTAGGCAACAGCGTTGTTGTTGTTGTCTCCTTGGCAACGGCGTTGTTGTTGTCTCCTAGGCAACGGCGTTGTTGTTGTCTCCTAGGCAACGGCGTTGTTGTTGTTGTCTCCTTGGCAACGGCGTTGTTGTTGTTGTCTCCTAGGCAACGGTGTTGTTGCTGTTGTCTCCTAGGCAACGGCGTTGTTGTTGTCTCCTAGGCAACGGCGTTGTTGTTGTTGTCTCCTAGGCAACGGCGTTGTTGTTGTTGTCTCCTAGGCAACGGCGTTGTTGTTGTTGTCTCCTTGGCAATGGCGTTGTTGTCTCCTAGGCAACGGCGTTGTTGTTGTTGTCTCCTAGGCAACGGCGTTGTTGTTGTTGTCTCCTAGGCAACGGCGTTGTTGTTGTTGTCTCCTAGGCAACGGCGTTGTTGTTGTCTCCTAGGCAACGGCGTTGTTGTTGTCTCCTAGGTAACGGTGTTGTTGTCTCCTAGGCAACAGAGTTGTTGTTGTCTCCTAGGCAACGGCGTTGTTGTTGTTGTCTCCTAGGCAACGGCGTTGTTGTTGTTGTCTCCTTGGCAACGGCGTTGTTGTTGTTGTCTCCTAGGCAACGGCGTTGTTGTTGTTGTCTCCTAGGCAACAGCGTTGTTGTTGTTGTCTCCTTGGCAACGGCGTTGTTGTTGTTGTCTCCTAGGCAACGGCGTTGTTGTTGTTGTCTCCTAGGCAACGGCGTTGTTGTTGTTGTCTCCTTGGCAACGGCGTTGTTGTTGTTGTCTCCTAGGCAACGGTGTTGTTGCTGTTGTCTCCTAGGCAACGGCGTTGTTGTTGTCTCCTAGGCAACGGCGTTGTTGTTGTTGTCTCCTAGGCAACGGCGTTGTTGTTGTTGTCTCCTTGGCAATGGCGTTGTTGTCTCCTAGGCAACGGCGTTGTTGTGGTTGTCTCCTAGGCAACGGCGTTGTTGTTGTTGTCTCCTAGGCAACAGAGTTGTTGTTGTCTCCTAGGCAACGGCGTTGTTGTTGTTGTCTCCTAGGCAACGGCGTTGTTGTTGTTGTCTCCTTGGCAACGGCGTTGTTGTTGTTGTCTCCTAGGCAATGGCGTTGTTGTCTCCTAGGCAACGGCGTTGTTGTTGTTGTCTCCTAGGCAACGGCGTTGTTGTTGTTGTCTCCTTGGCAACGGCGTTGTTATTGTTGTCTCCTAGGCAACGGTGTTGTTGCTGTTGTCTCCTAGGCAACGGCGTTGCTGTTGTCTCCTAGGCAACGGCGTTGTTGTTGTTGTCTCCTAGGCAACGGCGTTGTTGTTGTTGTCTCCTAGGCAACGGCGTTGTTGTTGTTGTCTCCTAGACAACAGAGTTGTTGTTGTCTCCTAGGCAACGGCGTTGTTGTTGTTGTCTCCTAGGCAACAGCGTTGTTGTTGTTGTCTCCTTGGCAACGGCGTTGTTGTTGTTGTCTCCTAGGCAACGGCGTTGTTGTTGTTGTCTCCTAGGCAACAGCGTTGTTGTTGTTGTCTCCTTGGCAACGGCGTTGTTGCTGTTGTCTCCTAGGCAACGGTGTTGTTGCTGTTGTCTCCTAGGCAACGGCGTTGTTGTTGTCTCCTAGGCAACGGCGTTGTTGTTGTTGTCTCCTAGGCAACGGCGTTGTTGTTGTTGTCTCCTAGGCAACGGCGTTGTTGTTGTTGTCTCCTTGGCAATGGCGTTGTTGTCTCCTAGGCAACGGCGTTGTTGTTGTTGTCTCCTAGGCAACGGCGTTGTTGTTGTTGTCTCCTAGGCAACGGCGTTGTTGTTGTTGTCTCCTAGGCAACGGCGTTGTTGTTGTTGTCTCCTAGGCAACGGTGTTGTTGCTGTTGTCTCCTAGGCAACGGCGTTGCTGTTGTCTCCTAGGCAACGGCGTTGTTGTTGTTGTCTCCTAGGCAACGGCGTTGTTGTTGTCTCCTAGGCAACGGCGTTGTTGTTGTCTCCTAGGCAACGGTGTTGTTGTCTCCTAGGCAACAGAGTTGTTGTTGTCTCCTAGGCAACGGCGTTGTTGTTGTTGTCTCCTAGGCAACGGTGTTGTTGCTGTTGTCTCCTAGGCAACGGCGTTGCTGTTGTCTCCTAGGCAACGGCGTTGTTGTTGTTGTCTCCTTGGCAATGGCGTTGTTGTCTCCTAGGCAACGGCGTTGTTGTTGTTGTCTCCTAGGCAACGGCGTTGTTGTTGTTGTCTCCTAGGCAACGGCGTTGTTGTTGTTGTCTCCTAGGCAACGGCGTTGTTGTTGTCTCCTAGGCAACGGCGTTGTTGTTGTTGTCTCCTAGGCAACGGCGTTGTTGTTGTTGTCTCCTTGGCAACGGCGTTGTTGTTGTTGTCTCCTAGGCAACGGCGTTGTTGTTGTTGTCTCCTTGGCAACGGCGTTGTTGTTGTTGTTTCCTAGGCAATGGCGTTGTTGTCTCCTAGGCAACGGCGTTGTTGTTGTTGTCTCCAAGGCAACGGCGTTGTTGTTTTTGTCTCCTTGGCAACGGCGTTGTTGTTGTTGTCTCCTAGGCAATGGCGTTGTTGTCTCCTAGGCAACGGCGTTGTTGTTGTTGTCTCCTAGGCAACGGCGTTGTTGTTGTTGTCTCCTTGGCAACGGCGTTGTTGTTGTTGTCTCCTAGGCAACGGTGTTGTTGCTGTTGTCTCCTAGGCAACGGCGTTGCTGTTGTCTCCTAGGCAACGGCGTTGTTGTTGTTGTCTCCTAGGCAACGGCGTTGTTGTTGTTGTCTCCTAGGCAACGGCGTTGTTGTTGTTGTCTCCTAGGCAACGGCGTTGTTGTTGTTGTCTCCTAGGCAACAGAGTTGTTGTTGTCTCCTAGGCAACGGCGTTGTTGTTGTTGTCTCCTAGGCAACAGCGTTGTTGTCTCCTTGGCAACGGCGTTGTTGTTGTTGTCTCCTAGGCAACGGCGTTGTTGTTGTTGTCTCCTAGGCAACGGCGTTGTTGTTGTTGTCTCCTTGGCAACGGTGTTGTTGCTGTTGTCTCCTAGGCAACGGCATTGTTGTTGTCTCCTAGGCAACGGCGTTGTTGTTGTTGTCTCCTAGGCAACAGAGTTGTTGTCTCCTAGGCAACGGCGTTGTTGTTGTTGTCTCCTAGGCAACGGCGTTGTTGTTGTTGTCTCCTTGGCAACGGCGTTGTTGTCTCCTAGGCAACGGCGTTGTTGTTGTTGTCTCCTAGGCAACGGCGTTGTTGTTGTTGTCTCCTTGGCAACGGCGTTGTTGTTGTTGTCTCCTAGGCAACGGTGTTGTTGCTGTTGTCTCCTAGGCAACGGCGTTGCTGTTGTCTCCTAGGCAACGGCGTTGTTGTTGTCTCCTAGGCAACGGTGTTGTTGTTGTTGTCTCCTAGGCAACAGAGTTGTTGTTGTCTCCTAGGCAACGGCGTTGTTGTTGTTGTCTCCTAGGCAACGGCGTTGTTGTTGTCTCCTTGGCAACGGCGTTGTTGTTGTTGTCTCCTAGGCAACGGCGTTGTTGTTGTTGTCTCCTTGGCAATGGCGTTGTTGTTGTTGTCTCCTAGGCAATGGCGTTGTTGTCTCCTAGGCAACGGCGTTGTTGTTGTTGTCTCCTAGGCAACGGCGTTGTTGTTGTCTCCTTGGCAACGGCGTTGTTGTTGTTGTCTCCTAGGCAATGGCGTTGTTGTCTCCTAGGCAACGGCGTTGTTGTTGTTGTCTCCTAGGCAACGGCGTTGTTGTTGTTGTCTCCTTGGCAACGGCGTTGTTGTTGTTGTCTCCTAGGCAACGGTGTTGTTGCTGTTGTCTCCTAGGCAACGGTGTTGTTGCTGTTGTCTCCTAGGCAACGGCGTTGCTGTTGTCTCCTAGGCAACGGCGTTGTTGTTGTCTCCTAGGCAACGGCGTTGTTGTTGTCTCCTAGGCAACGGCGTTGTTGTTGTTGTCTCCTAGGCAACGGCGTTGTTGTTGTTGTCTCCTAGACAACAGAGTTGTTGTTGTCTCCTAGGCAACGGCGTTGTTGTTGTTGTCTCCTAGGCAACAGCGTTGTTGTTGTTGTCTCCTTGGCAACGGCGTTGTTGTTGTTGTCTCCTAGGCAACGGCGTTGTTGTTGTCTCCTAGGCAACGGCGTTGTTGTTGTTGTCTCCTAGGCAACGGCGTTGTTGTTGTTGTCTCCTAGGCAACGGCGTTGTTGTTGTTGTCTCCTAGACAACAGAGTTGTTGTTGTCTCCTAGGCAACGGCGTTGTTGTTGTTGTCTCCTAGGCAACAGCGTTGTTGTTGTTGTCTCCTTGGCAACGGCGTTGTTGTTGTTGTCTCCTAGGCAACGGCGTTGTTGTTGTCTCCTAGGCAACGGCGTTGTTGTTGTCTCCTAGGCAACGGCGTTGTTGTTGTTGTCTCCTAGGCAACGGCGTTGTTGTTGTTGTCTCCTAGGCAACGGCGTTGTTGTTGTTGTCTCCTTGGCAATGGCGTTGTTGTCTCCTAGGCAACGGCGTTGTTGTTGTTGTCTCCTAGGCAACGGCGTTGTTGTTGTTGTCTCCTAGGCAACGGCGTTGTTGTTGTTGTCTCCTAGGCAACGGCGTTGTTGTTGTCTCCTAGGCAACGGCGTTGTTGTTGTCTCCTAGGTAACGGTGTTGTTGTCTCCTAGGCAACAGAGTTGTTGTTGTCTCCTAGGCAACGGCGTTGTTGTTGTTGTCTCCTAGGCAACGGCGTTGTTGTTGTTGTCTCCTTGGCAACGGCGTTGTTGTTGTTGTCTCCTAGGCAACGGCGTTGTTGTTGTTGTCTCCTTGGCAACGGCGTTGTTGTTGTTGTTTCCTAGGCAATGGCGTTGTTGTCTCCTAGGCAACGGCGTTGTTGTTGTTGTCTCCAAGGCAACGGCGTTGTTGTTGTTGTCTCCTTGGCAACGGCGTTGTTGTTGTTGTCTCCTAGGCAACGGTGTTGTTGCTGTTGTCTCCTAGGCAACGGCGTTGCTGTTGTCTCCTAGGCAACGGCGTTGTTGTTGTTGTCTCCTAGGCAACGGCGTTGTTGTTGTTGTCTCCTAGGCAACAGAGTTGTTGTTGTCTCCTAGGCAACGGCGTTGTTGTTGTTGTCTCCTAGGCAACAGCGTTGTTGTTGTTGTCTCCTTGGCAACGGCGTTGTTGTTGTTGTCTCCTAGGCAACGGCGTTGTTGTTGTTGTCTCCTAGGCAACGGCGTTGTTGTTGTTGTCTCCTAGGCAACGGCGTTGTTGTTGTTGTCTCCTTGGCAACGGCGTTGTTGTTGTTGTCTCCTAGGCAACGGTGTTGTTGCTGTTGTCTCCTAGGCAACGGCGTTGTTGTTGTCTCCTAGGCAACGGCGTTGTTGTTGTTGTCTCCTAGGCAACAGAGTTGTTGTCTCCTAGGCAACGGCGTTGTTGTTGTTGTCTCCTAGGCAACGGCGTTGTTGTTGTTGTCTCCTTGGCAACGGCGTTGTTGTCTCCTAGGCAACGGCGTTGTTGTTGTTGTCTCCTAGGCAACGGCGTTGTTGTTGTCTCCTTGGCAACGGCGTTGTTGTTGTTGTCTCCTAGGCAACGGTGTTGTTGCTGTTGTCTCCTAGGCAACGGCGTTGCTGTTGTCTCCTAGGCAACGGCGTTGTTGTTGTTGTCTCCTAGGCAACGGCGTTGTTGTTGTCTCCTAGGCAACGGCGTTGTTGTTGTCTCCTAGGCAACGGTGTTGTTGTTGTTGTCTCCTAGGCAACAGAGTTGTTGTTGTCTCCTAGGCAACGGCGTTGTTGTTGTTGTCTCCTAGGCAACGGCGTTGTTGTTGTCTCCTTGGCAACGGCGTTGTTGTTGTTGTCTCCTAGGCAACGGCGTTGTTGTTGTTGTCTCCTTGGCAATGGCGTTGTTGTTGTTGTCTCCTAGGCAATGGCGTTGTTGTCTCCTAGGCAACGGCGTTGTTGTTGTTGTCTCCTAGGCAACGGCGTTGTTGTTGTTGTCTCCTTGGCAACGGCGTTGTTGTTGTCTCCTAGGCAATGGCGTTGTTGTCTCCTAGGCAACGGCGTTGTTGTTGTTGTCTCCTAGGCAACGGCGTTGTTGTTGTTGTCTCCTTGGCAACGGCGTTGTTGTTGTCTCCTAGGCAACGGTGTTGTTGCTGTTGTCTCCTTGGCAACGGCGTTGCTGTTGTCTCCTAGGCAACGGCGTTGCTGTTGTCTCCTAGGCAACGGCGTTGTTGTTGTTGTCTCCTAGGCAACGGCGTTGTTGTTGTCTCCTAGGCAACAGCGTTGTTGTTGTTGTCTCCTAGGCAACAGAGTTGTTGTTGTCTCCTAGGCAACGGCGTTGTTGTTGTTGTCTCCTAGGCAACAGCGTTGTTGTTGTTGTCTCCTAGGCAACAGCGTTGTTGTTGTTGTCTCCTTGGCAACAGCGTTGTTGTTGTTGTCTCCTAGGCAACGGCGTTGTTGTTGTTGTCTCCTAGGCAACGGCGTTGTTGTTGTTGTCTCCTTGGCAACGGCGTTGTTGTTGTTGTCTCCTAGGCAACGGTGTTGTTGCTGTTGTCTCCTAGGCAACGGCGTTGTTGTTGTTGTCTCCTAGGCAACAGAGTTGTTGTTGTTGTCTCCTAGGCAACAGAGTTGTTGTCTCCTAGGCAACAGCGTTGTTGTTGTTGTCTCCTAGGCAACGGCGTTGTTGTCTCCTAGGCAACGGCGTTGTTGTTGTTGTCTCCTAGGCAACGGCGTTGTTGTTGTCTCCTAGGCAACGGCGTTGTTGTTGTCTCCTAGGCAACGGTGTTGTTGTTGTTGTCTCCTAGGCAACAGAATTGTTGTTGTCTCCTAGGCAACGGCGTTGTTGTTGTTGTCTCCTAGGCAACGGCGTTGTTGTTGTTGTCTCCTAGGCAACGGCGTTGTTGTTGTTGTCTCCTTGGCAACGGCGTTGTTGTTGTTGTCTCCTAGGCAACGGTGTTGTTGCTGTTGTCTCCTAGGCAACGGCGTTGCTGTTGTCTCCTAGGCAACGGCGTTGTTGTTGTTGTCTCCTAGGCAACGGCGTTGTTGTTGTCTCCTAGGCAACGGCGTTGTTGTTGTTGTCTCCTAGGCAGCGGCGTTGTTGTTGTTGTCTCCTAGGCAACAGAGTTGTTGTTGTTGTTGTCTCCTAGGCAACGGCGTTGTTGTTGTTGTCTCCTAGGCAACAGAGTTGTTGTTGTTGTCTCCTAGGCAACGGCGTTGTTGTTGTCTCCTAGGCAACGGCGTTGTTGTTGTCTCCTAGGCAACGGCGTTGTTGTTGTTGTCTCCCAGGCAACGGCGTTGTTGTCTCCTTGGCAATGGCGTTGTATCCTAGGCAACGGTGTTGTTGTTGTTGTCTCCTAGGAAACGGCGTTGTTGTTGTCTCCTTGGCAAGGCGTTGTTGTTGTCTCCTAGGCAACGGCGCTGTTGTTGTTGTCTCCTAGGCAACGGCGTTGTTGTTGTTGTCTCCTAGGCAACGGCGTTGTTGTCTGCTAGGCAACGGCGTTGTTGTTGTCTCCTAGGCAACGGCGTTGTTGTTGTCTCCTAGGCAACGGCGTTGTTGTTGTTGTCTCCTAGGCAACGGCATTGTTGTTGTTGTCTCCTAGGCAACGGCATTGTTGTTGTCTGCTAGGCAACGGTGTTGTTGTTGTCTCCTAGGCAACGGTGTTGTTGTTGTTTTCTAGGCAACGGCGTTGTTGTTGTTGTATCCTAGGCAACGGCGTTGTTGTTGTTGTATCCTAGGCAACGGCGTTGTTGTTGTTGTTTTCTAGGCAACGGCGTTGTTGTTGTTGTATCCTAGGCAACGGCGTTGTTGTTGTTGTCTCCTAGGCAACGGCGTTGCTGTTGTATCCTAGGCAATGGTGGTGTTGTTGTTGTATCCTAGGTTGTTGTTGTCTCCTAGGGCAACGGCGTTGTTGTTGTCTCCTAGGCAACTGCGTTGTTGTTGTCTCCTAGGCAACGGCGTTGTTGTGGTATCCTAGGCAACGGCGTTGTTGTGGTATCCTAGGCAACGGCGTTGTTGTTGTAGTATCCTAGGCAACGGCGTTGTTGTTGTATCCTAAGCAACGGCGTTGTTGTTGTTGTCTCCTAGGCAATGGCGTTGTTGTATCCTAGGTTGCTGTTGTCTCCTAGGCAACGGCGTTGTTGTTGTTGTATCCTAGGCAACGGCGTTGTTGTTGTTGTATCCTAGGTTGTTGTTGTCTCCTAGGCAACGGCGTTGTTGTTGTCTCCTAGGCAACGGCGTTGTTGTTGTTGTATCCTAGGCAACGGCGTTGTTGTTGTTGTATCCTAGGCAATGGCGTTGTTGTTGTCTCCTAGGCATCGGCGTTGTTGTTGTTGTCTCCTAGGCAATGGCGTTGTTGTTGTTGTCTCCTAGGCAACGGCGTTGTTGTTGTTGTCTCCTAGGCAACGGCGTTGTTGTCTCCTAGGCAACGGCGTTGTTGTTGTTGTCTCCTAGGCAACGGCGTTGTTGTATCCTAGGTTGTTGTTGTCTCCTAGGCAACGGCGTTGTTGTTGTCTCCTAGGCAATGGCGTTGTTGCCTCCTAGGCAACGGCGTTGTTGTCTCCTAGGCAACGGCGTTGTTGTCTCCTTGGCAACGGCGTTGTTGTTGTCTCCTAGGCAACGGCGTTGTTGTTGTTGTCTCCTTGGCAACGGCGTTGTTGTTGTTGTTTCCTAGGCAATGGCGTTGTTGTCTCCTAGGCAACGGCGTTGTTGTTGTTGTCTCCTAGGCAACGGCGTTGTTGTTGTCTCCTAGGCAACGGCGTTGTTGTTGTCTCCTAGGCAACGGTGTTGTTGTCTCCTAGGCAACAGAGTTGTTGTTGTCTCCTAGGCAACGGCGTTGTTGTTGTTGTCTCCTAGGCAACGGCGTTGTTGTTGTTGTCTCCTTGGCAACGGCGTTGTTGTTGTCTCCTAGGCAACGGCGTTGTTGTTGTTGTCTCCTTGGCAACGGCGTTGTTGTTGTTGTTTCCTAGGCAATGGCGTTGTTGTCTCCTAGGCAACGGCGTTGTTGTTGTTGTCTCCTAGGCAACGGCGTTGTTGTTGTTGTCTCCTTGGCAACGGCGTTGTTGTTGTTGTCTCCTAGGCAATGGCGTTGTTGTCTCCTAGGCAACGGCGTTGTTGTTGTTGTCTCCTAGGCAACGGCGTTGTTGTTGTTGTCTCCTTGGAAACGGCGTTGTTGTTGTTGTCTCCTAGGCAACGGTGTTGTTGCTGTTGTCTCCTAGGCAACGGCGTTGCTGTTGTCTCCTAGGCAACGGCGTTGTTGTTGTTGTCTCCTAGGCAACGGCGTTGTTGTTGTTGTCTCCTAGGCAACGGCGTTCTTGTTGTTGTCTCCTAGGCAACGGCGTTGTTGTTGTTGTCTCCTAGGCAACAGAGTTGTTGTTGTCTCCTAGGCAATGGCGTTGTTGTTGTTGTCTCCTAGGCAACAGCGTTGTTGTCTCCTTGGCAACGGCGTTGTTGTTGTTGTCTCCTAGGCAACGGCGTTGTTGTTGTTGTCTCCTAGGCAACGGCGTTGTTGTTGTTGTCTCCTTGGCAACGGCGTTGTTGTTGTTGTCTCCTAGGCAACGGTGTTGTTGCTGTTGTCTCCTAGGCAACGGCGTTGTTGTTGTCTCCTAGGCAACGGCGTTGTTGTTGTTGTCTCCTAGGCAACAGAGTTGTTGTCTCCTAGGCAACGGCGTTGTTGTTGTTGTCTCCTTGGCAACGGCGTTGTTGTTGTTGTCTCCTAGGCAATGGCGTTGTTGTCTCCTAGGCAACGGCGTTGTTGTTGTTGTCTCCTAGGCAACGGCGTTGTTGTTGTTGTCTCCTTGGCAACGGCGTTGTTGTTGTTGTCTCCTAGGCAACGGTGTTGTTGCTGTTGTCTCCTAGGCAACGGCGTTGCTGTTGTCTCCTAGGCAACGGCGTTGTTGTTGTCTCCTAGGCAACGGCGTTGTTGTTGTTGTCTCCTAGGCAACAGAGTTGTTGTTGTCTCCTAGGCAACGGCGTTGTTGTTGTTGTCTCCTAGGCAACGGCGTTGTTGTTGTTGTCTCCTTGGCAACGGCGTTGTTGTTGTTGTCTCCTAGGCAATGGCGTTGTTGTCTCCTAGGCAACGGCGTTGTTGTTGTTGTCTCCTTGGCAACGGCGTTGTTGTTGTTGTCTCCTAGGCAACGGTGTTGTTGCTGTTGTCTCCTAGGCAACGGCGTTGCTGTTGTCTCCTAGGCAACGGCGTTGTTGTTGTCTCCTAGGCAACGGCGTTGTTGTTGTTGTCTCCTAGGCAACAGCGTTGTTGTTGTCTCCTAGGCAACGGCATTGTTGTTGTTGTCTCCTAGACAACAGAGTTGTTGTTGTCTCCTAGGCAACGGCGTTGTTGTTGTTGTCTCCTAGGCAACAGCGTTGTTGTTGTTGTTGTCTCCTTGGCAACGGCGTTGTTGTTGTTGTCTCCTAGGCAACGGCGTTGTTGTTGTTGTCTCCTAGGCAACGGCGTTGTTGTTGTTGTCTCCTTGGCAACGGCGTTGTTGTTGTTGTCTCCTAGGCAACGGTGTTGTTGCTGTTGTCTCCTAGGCAACGGCGTTGTTGTTGTCTCCTAGGCAACGGCGTTGTTGTTGTTGTCTCCTAGGCAACGGCGTTGTTGTTGTTGTCTCCTTGGCAATGGCGTTGTTGTCTCCTAGGCAACGGCGTTGTTGTGGTTGTCTCCTAGGCAACGGCGTTGTTGTTGTTGTCTCCTAGGCAACAGAGTTGTTGTTGTCTCCTAGGCAACGGCGTTGTTGTTGTTGTCTCCTAGGCAACGGCGTTGTTGTTGTTGTCTCCTTGGCAACGGCGTTGTTGTTGTTGTCTCCTAGGCAATGGCGTTGTTGTCTCCTAGGCAACGGTGTTGTTGCTGTTGTCTCCTAGGCAACGGCGTTGTTGTTGTCTCCTAGGCAACGGCGTTGTTGTTGTTGTCTCCTAGGCAACGGCGTTGTTGTTGTTGTCTCCTAGGCAACGGCGTTGTTGTTGTTGTCTCCTTGGCAATGGCGTTGTTGTCTCCTAGGCAACGGCGTTGTTGTTGTTGTCTCCTAGGCAACGGCGTTGTTGTTGTTGTCTCCTTGGCAACGGCGTTGTTGTTGTTGTCTCCTAGGCAACGGTGTTGTTGCTGTTGTCTCCTAGGCAACGGCGTTGCTGTTGTCTCCTAGGCAACGGCGTTGTTGTTGTTGTCTCCTAGGCAACGGCGTTGTTGTTGTTGTCTCCTAGGCAACAGAGTTGTTGTTGTCTCCTAGGCAACGGCGTTGTTGTTGTCTCCTAGGCAACGGCGTTGTTGTTGTTGTCTCCTAGGCAACAGCGTTGTTGTCTCCTTGGCAACGGCGTTGTTGTTGTTGTCTCCTAGGCAACGGCGTTGTTGTTGTTGTCTCCTAGGCAACGGCGTTGTTGTTGTTGTCTCCTTGGCAACGGCGTTGTTGTTGTTGTCTCCTAGGCAACGGTGTTGTTGCTGTTGTCTCCTAGGCAACGGCGTTGTTGTTGTCTCCTAGGCAACGGCGTTGTTGTTGTTGTCTCCTAGGCAACAGAGTTGTTGTCTCCTAGGCAACGGCGTTGTTGTTGTTGTCTCCTTGGCAACGGCGTTGTTGTTGTTGTCTCCTATGCAATGGCGTTGTTGTCTCCTAGGCAACGGCGTTGTTGTTGTTGTCTCCTAGGCAACGGCGTTGTTGTTGTTGTCTCCTTGGCAACGGCGTTGTTGTTGTTGTCTCCTAGGCAACGGTGTTGTTGCTGTTGTCTCCTAGGCAACGGCGTTGCTGTTGTCTCCTAGGCAACGGCGTTGTTGTTGTCTCCTAGGCAACGGCGTTGTTGTTGTTGTCTCCTAGGCAACAGAGTTGTTGTTGTCTCCTAGGCAACGGCGTTGTTGTTGTTGTCTCCTAGGCAACGGCGTTGTTGTTGTTGTCTCCTAGGCAACGGCGTTGTTGTTGTTGTCTCCTTGGCAACGGCGTTGTTGTTGTTGTCTCCTAGGCAACGGTGTTGTTGCTGTTGTCTCCTAGGCAACGGCGTTGTTGTTGTCTCCTAGGCAACGGCGTTGTTGTTGTTGTCTCCTAGGCAACAGAGTTGTTGTCTCCTAGGCAACGGCGTTGTTGTTGTTGTCTCCTTGGCAACGGCGTTGTTGTTGTTGTCTCCTATGCAATGGCGTTGTTGTCTCCTAGGCAACGGCGTTGTTGTTGTTGTCTCCTAGGCAACGGCGTTGTTGTTGTTGTCTCCTTGGCAACGGCGTTGTTGTTGTTGTCTCCTAGGCAACGGTGTTGTTGCTGTTGTCTCCTAGGCAACGGCGTTGCTGTTGTCTCCTAGGCAACGGCGTTGTTGTTGTCTCCTAGGCAACGGCGTTGTTGTTGTTGTCTCCTAGGCAACAGAGTTGTTGTTGTCTCCTAGGCAACGGCGTTGTTGTTGTTGTCTCCTAGGCAACGGCGTTGTTGTTGTTGTCTCCTTGGCAACGGCGTTGTTGTTGTTGTCTCCTAGGCAATGGCGTTGTTGTCTCCTAGGCAACGGCGTTGTTGTTGTTGTCTCCTTGGCAACGGCGTTGTTGTTGTTGTCTCCTAGGCAACGGTGTTGTTGCTGTTGTCTCCTAGGCAACGGCGTTGCTGTTGTCTCCTAGGCAACGGCGTTGTTGTTGTCTCCTAGGCAACGGCGTTGTTGTTGTTGTCTCCTAGGCAACGGCGTTGTTGTTGTCTCCTAGGCAACGGCATTGTTGTTGTTGTCTTCTAGACAACAGAGTTGTTGTTGTCTCCTAGGCAACGGCGTTGTTGTTGTTGTCTCCTAGGCAACAGCGTTGTTGTTGTTGTCTCCTTGGCAACGGCGTTGTTGTTGTTGTCTCCTAGGCAACGGCGTTGTTGTTGTTGTCTCCTAGGCAACGGCGTTGTTGTTGTTGTCTCCTTGGCAACGGCGTTGTTGTTGTTGTCTCCTAGGCAACGGTGTTGTTGCTGTTGTCTCCTAGGCAACGGCGTTGTTGTTGTCTCCTAGGCAACGGCGTTGTTGTTGTTGTCTCCTAGGCAACGGCGTTGTTGTTGTTGTCTCCTTGGCAATGGCGTTGTTGTCTCCTAGGCAACGGCGTTGTTGTGGTTGTCTCCTAGGCAACGGCGTTGTTGTTGTTGTCTCCTAGGCAACAGAGTTGTTGTTGTCTCCTAGGCAACGGCGTTGTTGTTGTTGTCTCCTAGGCAACGGCGTTGTTGTTGTTGTCTCCTTGGCAACGGTGTTGTTGTTGTTGTCTCCTAGGCAATGGCGTTGTTGTCTCCTAGGCAACGGCGTTGTTGTTGTTGTCTCCTAGGCAACGGCGTTGTTGTTGTTGTCTCCTTGGCAACGGCGTTGTTATTGTTGTCTCCTAGGCAACGGTGTTGTTGCTGTTGTCTCCTAGGCAAAGGCGTTGCTGTTGTCTCCTAGGCAACGGCGTTGTTGTTGTCTCCTAGGCAACGGCGTTGTTGTTGTTGTCTCCTAGGCAACGGCGTTGTTGTTGTTGTCTCCTAGACAACAGAGTTGTTGTTGTCTCCTAGGCAACGGCGTTGTTGTTGTTGTCTCCTAGGCAACAGCGTTGTTGTTGTTGTCTCCTTGGCAACGGCGTTGTTGTTGTTGTCTCCTAGGCAACGGTGTTGTTGTTGTTGTCTCCTAGGCAACAGCGTTGTTGTTGTTGTCTCCTTGGCAACGGCGTTGTTGTTGTTGTCTCCTAGGCAACGGTGTTGTTGCTGTTGTCTCCTAGGCAACGGCGTTGTTGTTGTCTCCTAGGCAACGGCGTTGTTGTTGTTGTCTCCTAGGCAACGGCGTTGTTGTTGTTGTCTCCTAGGCAACGGCGTTGTTGTTGTTGTCTCCTTGGCAATGGCGTTGTTGTCTCCTAGGCAACGGCGTTGTTGTTGTTGTCTCCTAGGCAACGGCGTTGTTGTTGTTGTCTCCTAGGCAACGGCGTTGTTGTTGTTGTCTCCTAGGCAACGGTGTTGTTGCTGTTGTCTCCTAGGCAACGGCGTTGCTGTTGTCTCCTAGGCAACGGCGTTGTTGTTGTTGTCTCCTAGGCAACGGCGTTGTTGTTGTCTCCTAGGCAACGGCGTTGTTGTTGTCTCCTAGGCAACGGTGTTGTTGTCTCCTAGGCAACAGAGTTGTTGTTGTCTCCTAGGCAACGGCGTTGTTGTTGTTGTCTCCTAGGCAACAGCGTTGTTGTTGTCTCCTAGGCAACGGCATTGTTGTTGTTGTCTCCTAGACAACAGAGTTGTTGTTGTCTCCTAGGCAACGGCGTTGTTGTTGTTGTCTCCTAGGCAACAGCGTTGTTGTTGTTGTTGTCTCCTTGGCAACGGCGTTGTTGTTGTTGTCTCCTAGGCAACGGCGTTGTTGTTGTTGTCTCCTAGGCAACGGCGTTGTTGTTGTTGTCTCCTTGGCAACGGCGTTGTTGTTGTTGTCTCCTAGGCAACGGTGTTGTTGCTGTTGTCTCCTAGGCAACGGCGTTGTTGTTGTCTCCTAGGCAACGGCGTTGTTGTTGTTGTCTCCTAGGCAACGGCGTTGTTGTTGTTGTCTCCTTGGCAATGGCGTTGTTGTCTCCTAGGCAACGGCGTTGTTGTGGTTGTCTCCTAGGCAACGGCGTTGTTGTTGTTGTCTCCTAGGCAACAGAGTTGTTGTTGTCTCCTAGGCAACGGCGTTGTTGTTGTTGTCTCCTAGGCAACGGCGTTGTTGTTGTTGTCTCCTTGGCAACGGCGTTGTTGTTGTTGTCTCCTAGGCAATGGCGTTGTTGTCTCCTAGGCAACGGCGTTGTTGTTGTTGTCTCCTAGGCAACGGCGTTGTTGTTGTTGTCTCCTTGGCAACGGCGTTGTTGTTGTTGTCTCCTAGGCAACGGTGTTGTTGCTGTTGTCTCCTAGGCAACGGCGTTGCTGTTGTCTCCTAGGCAACGGCGTTGTTGTTGTTGTCTCCTAGGCAACGGCGTTGTTGTTGTTGTCTCCTAGGCAACGGCGTTGTTGTTGTTGTCTCCTAGACAACAGAGTTGTTGTTGTCTCCTAGACAACAGAGTTGTTGTTGTCTCCTAGGCAACGGCGTTGTTGTTGTTGTCTCCTAGGCAACGGCGTTGTTGTTGTTGTCTCCTTGGCAACGGCGTTGTTGTTGTTGTCTCCTAGGCAACGGTGTTGTTGCTGTTGTCTCCTAGGCAACGGCGTTGTTGTTGTCTCCTAGGCAACGGCGTTGTTGTTGTTGTCTCCTAGGCAACGGCGTTGTTGTTGTTGTCTCCTAGGCAACGGCGTTGTTGTTGTTGTCTCCTTGGCAATGGCGTTGTTGTCTCCTAGGCAACGGCGTTGTTGTTGTTGTCTCCTAGGCAACGGCGTTGTTGTTGTTGTCTCCTTGGCAACGGCGTTGTTGTTGTTGTCTCCTAGGCAACGGTGTTGTTGCTGTTGTCTCCTAGGCAACGGCGTTGCTGTTGTCTCCTAGGCAACGGCGTTGTTGTTGTTGTCTCCTAGGCAACGGCGTTGTTGTTGTTGTCTCCTAGGCAACAGAGTTGTTGTTGTCTCCTAGGCAACGGCGTTGTTGTTGTTGTCTCCTTGGCAACGGCGTTGTTGTTGTTGTCTCCTAGGCAACGGTGTTGTTGCTGTTGTCTCCTAGGCAACGGCGTTGTTGTTGTCTCCTAGGCAACGGCGTTGTTGTTGTTGTCTCCTAGGCAACGGCGTTGTTGTTGTTGTCTCCTAGGCAACGGCGTTGTTGTTGTTGTCTCCTTGGCAATGGCGTTGTTGTCTCCTAGGCAACGGCGTTGTTGTTGTTGTCTCCTAGGCAACGGCGTTGTTGTTGTTGTCTCCTTGGCAACGGCGTTGTTGTTGTTGTCTCCTAGGCAACGGTGTTGTTGCTGTTGTCTCCTAGGCAACGGCGTTGCTGTTGTCTCCTAGGCAACGGCGTTGTTGTTGTTGTCTCCTAGGCAACGGCGTTGTTGTTGTTGTCTCCTAGGCAACAGAGTTGTTGTTGTCTCCTAGGCAACGGCGTTGTTGTTGTCTCCTAGGCAACGGCGTTGTTGTTGTTGTCTCCTAGGCAACAGCGTTGTTGTCTCCTTGGCAACGGCGTTGTTGTTGTTGTCTCCTAGGCAACGGCGTTGTTGTTGTTGTCTCCTAGGCAACGGCGTTGTTGTTGTTGTCTCCTTGGCAACGGCGTTGTTGTTGTTGTCTCCTAGGCAACGGTGTTGTTGCTGTTGTCTCCTAGGCAACGGCGTTGTTGTTGTCTCCTAGGCAACGGCGTTGTTGTTGTTGTCTCCTAGGCAACAGAGTTGTTGTCTCCTAGGCAACGGCGTTGTTGTTGTTGTCTCCTTGGCAACGGCGTTGTTGTTGTTGTCTCCTATGCAATGGCGTTGTTGTCTCCTAGGCAACGGCGTTGTTGTTGTTGTCTCCTAGGCAACGGCGTTGTTGTTGTTGTCTCCTTGGCAACGGCGTTGTTGTTGTTGTCTCCTAGGCAACGGTGTTGTTGCTGTTGTCTCCTAGGCAACGGCGTTGCTGTTGTCTCCTAGGCAACGGCGTTGTTGTTGTCTCCTAGGCAACGGCGTTGTTGTTGTTGTCTCCTAGGCAACAGAGTTGTTGTTGTCTCCTAGGCAACGGCGTTGTTGTTGTTGTCTCCTAGGCAACGGCGTTGTTGTTGTTGTCTCCTAGGCAACGGCGTTGTTGTTGTTGTCTCCTTGGCAACGGCGTTGTTGTTGTTGTCTCCTAGGCAACGGTGTTGTTGCTGTTGTCTCCTAGGCAACGGCGTTGTTGTTGTCTCCTAGGCAACGGCGTTGTTGTTGTTGTCTCCTAGGCAACAGAGTTGTTGTCTCCTAGGCAACGGCGTTGTTGTTGTTGTCTCCTTGGCAACGGCGTTGTTGTTGTTGTCTCCTATGCAATGGCGTTGTTGTCTCCTAGGCAACGGCGTTGTTGTTGTTGTCTCCTAGGCAACGGCGTTGTTGTTGTTGTCTCCTTGGCAACGGCGTTGTTGTTGTTGTCTCCTAGGCAACGGTGTTGTTGCTGTTGTCTCCTAGGCAACGGCGTTGCTGTTGTCTCCTAGGCAACGGCGTTGTTGTTGTCTCCTAGGCAACGGCGTTGTTGTTGTTGTCTCCTAGGCAACAGAGTTGTTGTTGTCTCCTAGGCAACGGCGTTGTTGTTGTTGTCTCCTAGGCAACGGCGTTGTTGTTGTTGTCTCCTTGGCAACGGCGTTGTTGTTGTTGTCTCCTAGGCAATGGCGTTGTTGTCTCCTAGGCAACGGCGTTGTTGTTGTTGTCTCCTTGGCAACGGCGTTGTTGTTGTTGTCTCCTAGGCAACGGTGTTGTTGCTGTTGTCTCCTAGGCAACGGCGTTGCTGTTGTCTCCTAGGCAACGGCGTTGTTGTTGTCTCCTAGGCAACGGCGTTGTTGTTGTTGTCTCCTAGGCAACGGCGTTGTTGTTGTCTCCTAGGCAACGGCATTGTTGTTGTTGTCTCCTAGACAACAGAGTTGTTGTTGTCTCCTAGGCAACGGCGTTGTTGTTGTTGTCTCCTAGGCAACAGCGTTGTTGTTGTTGTCTCCTTGGCAACGGCGTTGTTGTTGTTGTCTCCTAGGCAACGGCGTTGTTGTTGTTGTCTCCTAGGCAACGGCGTTGTTGTTGTTGTCTCCTTGGCAACGGCGTTGTTGTTGTTGTCTCCTAGGCAACGGTGTTGTTGCTGTTGTCTCCTAGGCAACGGCGTTGTTGTTGTCTCCTAGGCAACGGCGTTGTTGTTGTTGTCTCCTAGGCAACGGCGTTGTTGTTGTTGTCTCCTTGGCAATGGCGTTGTTGTCTCCTAGGCAACGGCGTTGTTGTGGTTGTCTCCTAGGCAACGGCGTTGTTGTTGTTGTCTCCTAGGCAACAGAGTTGTTGTTGTCTCCTAGGCAACGGCGTTGTTGTTGTTGTCTCCTAGGCAACGGCGTTGTTGTTGTTGTCTCCTTGGCAACGGCGTTGTTGTTGTTGTCTCCTAGGCAATGGCGTTGTTGTCTCCTAGGCAACGGCGTTGTTGTTGTTGTCTCCTAGGCAACGGCGTTGTTGTTGTTGTCTCCTTGGCAACGGCGTTGTTATTGTTGTCTCCTAGGCAACGGTGTTGTTGCTGTTGTCTCCTAGGCAAAGGCGTTGCTGTTGTCTCCTAGGCAACGGCGTTGTTGTTGTCTCCTAGGCAACGGCGTTGTTGTTGTTGTCTCCTAGGCAACGGCGTTGTTGTTGTTGTCTCCTAGACAACAGAGTTGTTGTTGTCTCCTAGGCAACGGCGTTGTTGTTGTTGTCTCCTAGGCAACAGCGTTGTTGTTGTTGTCTCCTTGGCAACGGCGTTGTTGTTGTTGTCTCCTAGGCAACGGCGTTGTTGTTGTTGTCTCCTAGGCAACAGCGTTGTTGTTGTTGTCTCCTTGGCAACGGCGTTGTTGTTGTTGTCTCCTAGGCAACGGTGTTGTTGCTGTTGTCTCCTAGGCAACGGCGTTGTTGTTGTCTCCTAGGCAACGGCGTTGTTGTTGTTGTCTCCTAGGCAACGGCGTTGTTGTTGTTGTCTCCTAGGCAACGGCGTTGTTGTTGTTGTCTCCTTGGCAATGGCGTTGTTGTCTCCTAGGCAACGGCGTTGTTGTTGTTGTCTCCTAGGCAACGGCGTTGTTGTTGTTGTCTCCTAGGCAACGGCGTTGTTGTTGTTGTCTCCTAGGCAACGGTGTTGTTGCTGTTGTCTCCTAGGCAACGGCGTTGCTGTTGTCTCCTAGGCAACGGCGTTGTTGTTGTTGTCTCCTAGGCAACGGCGTTGTTGTTGTCTCCTAGGCAACGGCGTTGTTGTTGTCTCCTAGGCAACGGTGTTGTTGTCTCCTAGGCAACAGAGTTGTTGTTGTCTCCTAGGCAACGGCGTTGTTGTTGTTGTCTCCTAGGCAACAGCGTTGTTGTTGTCTCCTAGGCAACGGCATTGTTGTTGTTGTCTCCTAGACAACAGAGTTGTTGTTGTCTCCTAGGCAACGGCGTTGTTGTTGTTGTCTCCTAGGCAACAGCGTTGTTGTTGTTGTTGTCTCCTTGGCAACGGCGTTGTTGTTGTTGTCTCCTAGGCAACGGCGTTGTTGTTGTTGTCTCCTAGGCAACGGCGTTGTTGTTGTTGTCTCCTTGGCAACGGCGTTGTTGTTGTTGTCTCCTAGGCAACGGTGTTGTTGCTGTTGTCTCCTAGGCAACGGCGTTGTTGTTGTCTCCTAGGCAACGGCGTTGTTGTTGTTGTCTCCTAGGCAACGGCGTTGTTGTTGTTGTCTCCTTGGCAATGGCGTTGTTGTCTCCTAGGCAACGGCGTTGTTGTGGTTGTCTCCTAGGCAACGGCGTTGTTGTTGTTGTCTCCTAGGCAACAGAGTTGTTGTTGTCTCCTAGGCAACGGCGTTGTTGTTGTTGTCTCCTAGGCAACGGCGTTGTTGTTGTTGTCTCCTTGGCAACGGCGTTGTTGTTGTTGTCTCCTAGGCAATGGCGTTGTTGTCTCCTAGGCAACGGCGTTGTTGTTGTTGTCTCCTAGGCAACGGCGTTGTTGTTGTTGTCTCCTTGGCAACGGCGTTGTTGTTGTTGTCTCCTAGGCAACGGTGTTGTTGCTGTTGTCTCCTAGGCAACGGCGTTGCTGTTGTCTCCTAGGCAACGGCGTTGTTGTTGTTGTCTCCTAGGCAACGGCGTTGTTGTTGTTGTCTCCTAGGCAACGGCGTTGTTGTTGTTGTCTCCTAGACAACAGAGTTGTTGTTGTCTCCTAGACAACAGAGTTGTTGTTGTCTCCTAGGCAACGGCGTTGTTGTTGTTGTCTCCTAGGCAACGGCGTTGTTGTTGTTGTCTCCTTGGCAACGGCGTTGTTGTTGTTGTCTCCTAGGCAACGGTGTTGTTGCTGTTGTCTCCTAGGCAACGGCGTTGTTGTTGTCTCCTAGGCAACGGCGTTGTTGTTGTTGTCTCCTAGGCAACGGCGTTGTTGTTGTTGTCTCCTAGGCAACGGCGTTGTTGTTGTTGTCTCCTTGGCAATGGCGTTGTTGTCTCCTAGGCAACGGCGTTGTTGTTGTTGTCTCCTAGGCAACGGCGTTGTTGTTGTTGTCTCCTTGGCAACGGCGTTGTTGTTGTTGTCTCCTAGGCAACGGTGTTGTTGCTGTTGTCTCCTAGGCAACGGCGTTGCTGTTGTCTCCTAGGCAACGGCGTTGTTGTTGTTGTCTCCTAGGCAACGGCGTTGTTGTTGTTGTCTCCTAGGCAACAGAGTTGTTGTTGTCTCCTAGGCAACGGCGTTGTTGTTGTCTCCTAGGCAACGGCGTTGTTGTTGTTGTCTCCTAGGCAACAGCGTTGTTGTCTCCTTGGCAACGGCGTTGTTGTTGTTGTCTCCTAGGCAACGGCGTTGTTGTTGTTGTCTCCTAGGCAACGGCGTTGTTGTTGTTGTCTCCTTGGCAACGGCGTTGTTGTTGTTGTCTCCTAGGCAACGGTGTTGTTGCTGTTGTCTCCTAGGCAACGGCGTTGTTGTTGTCTCCTAGGCAACGGCGTTGTTGTTGTTGTCTCCTAGGCAACAGAGTTGTTGTCTCCTAGGCAACGGCGTTGTTGTTGTTGTCTCCTTGGCAACGGCGTTGTTGTTGTTGTCTCCTAGGCAACGGCGTTGTTGTTGTTGTCTCCTAGGCAACGGCGTTGTTGTTGTTGTCTCCTTGGCAACGGCGTTGTTGTTGTTGTCTCCTAGGCAACGGTGTTGTTGCTGTTGTCTCCTAGGCAACGGCGTTGTTGTTGTCTCCTAGGCAACGGCGTTGTTGTTGTTGTCTCCTAGGCAACGGCGTTGTTGTTGTTGTCTCCTTGGCAATGGCGTTGTTGTCTCCTAGGCAACGGCGTTGTTGTGGTTGTCTCCTAGGCAACGGCGTTGTTGTTGTTGTCTCCTAGGCAACAGAGTTGTTGTTGTCTCCTAGGCAACGGCGTTGTTGTTGTTGTCTCCTAGGCAACGGCGTTGTTGTTGTTGTCTCCTTGGCAACGGCGTTGTTGTTGTTGTCTCCTAGGCAATGGCGTTGTTGTCTCCTAGGCAACGGCGTTGTTGTTGTTGTCTCCTAGGCAACGGCGTTGTTGTTGTTGTCTCCTTGGCAACGGCGTTGTTATTGTTGTCTCCTAGGCAACGGTGTTGTTGCTGTTGTCTCCTAGGCAAAGGCGTTGCTGTTGTCTCCTAGGCAACGGCGTTGTTGTTGTCTCCTAGGCAACGGCGTTGTTGTTGTTGTCTCCTAGGCAACGGCGTTGTTGTTGTTGTCTCCTAGACAACAGAGTTGTTGTTGTCTCCTAGGCAACGGCGTTGTTGTTGTTGTCTCCTAGGCAACAGCGTTGTTGTTGTTGTCTCCTTGGCAACGGCGTTGTTGTTGTTGTCTCCTAGGCAACGGCGTTGTTGTTGTTGTCTCCTAGGCAACAGCGTTGTTGTTGTTGTCTCCTTGGCAACGGCGTTGTTGTTGTTGTCTCCTAGGCAACGGTGTTGTTGCTGTTGTCTCCTAGGCAACGGCGTTGTTGTTGTCTCCTAGGCAACGGCGTTGTTGTTGTTGTCTCCTAGGCAACGGCGTTGTTGTTGTTGTCTCCTAGGCAACGGCGTTGTTGTTGTTGTCTCCTTGGCAATGGCGTTGTTGTCTCCTAGGCAACGGCGTTGTTGTTGTTGTCTCCTAGGCAACGGCGTTGTTGTTGTTGTCTCCTAGGCAACGGCGTTGTTGTTGTTGTCTCCTAGGCAACGGTGTTGTTGCTGTTGTCTCCTAGGCAACGGCGTTGTTGTTGTCTCCTAGGCAACGGTGTTGTTGCTGTTGTCTCCTAGGCAACGGCGTTGCTGTTGTCTCCTAGGCAACGGCGTTGTTGTTGTTGTCTCCTAGGCAACGGCGTTGTTGTTGTCTCCTAGGCAACGGCGTTGTTGTTGTCTCCTAGGCAACGGTGTTGTTGTCTCCTAGGCAACAGAGTTGTTGTTGTCTCCTAGGCAACGGCGTTGTTGTTGTTGTCTCCTAGGCAACAGCGTTGTTGTTGTCTCCTAGGCAACGGCATTGTTGTTGTTGTCTCCTAGACAACAGAGTTGTTGTTGTCTCCTAGGCAACGGCGTTGTTGTTGTTGTCTCCTAGGCAACAGCGTTGTTGTTGTTGTTGTCTCCTTGGCAACGGCGTTGTTGTTGTTGTCTCCTAGGCAACGGCGTTGTTGTTGTTGTCTCCTAGGCAACGGCGTTGTTGTTGTTGTCTCCTTGGCAACGGCGTTGTTGTTGTTGTCTCCTAGGCAACGGTGTTGTTGCTGTTGTCTCCTAGGCAACGGCGTTGTTGTTGTCTCCTAGGCAACGGCGTTGTTGTTGTTGTCTCCTAGGCAACGGCGTTGTTGTTGTTGTCTCCTTGGCAATGGCGTTGTTGTCTCCTAGGCAACGGCGTTGTTGTGGTTGTCTCCTAGGCAACGGCGTTGTTGTTGTTGTCTCCTAGGCAACAGAGTTGTTGTTGTCTCCTAGGCAACGGCGTTGTTGTTGTTGTCTCCTAGGCAACGGCGTTGTTGTTGTTGTCTCCTTGGCAACGGCGTTGTTGTTGTTGTCTCCTAGGCAATGGCGTTGTTGTCTCCTAGGCAACGGCGTTGTTGTTGTTGTCTCCTAGGCAACGGCGTTGTTGTTGTTGTCTCCTTGGCAACGGCGTTGTTGTTGTTGTCTCCTAGGCAACGGTGTTGTTGCTGTTGTCTCCTAGGCAACGGCGTTGCTGTTGTCTCCTAGGCAACGGCGTTGTTGTTGTTGTCTCCTAGGCAACGGCGTTGTTGTTGTTGTCTCCTAGGCAACGGCGTTGTTGTTGTTGTCTCCTAGACAACAGAGTTGTTGTTGTCTCCTAGACAACAGAGTTGTTGTTGTCTCCTAGGCAACGGCGTTGTTGTTGTTGTCTCCTAGGCAACGGCGTTGTTGTTGTTGTCTCCTTGGCAACGGCGTTGTTGTTGTTGTCTCCTAGGCAACGGTGTTGTTGCTGTTGTCTCCTAGGCAACGGCGTTGTTGTTGTCTCCTAGGCAACGGCGTTGTTGTTGTTGTCTCCTAGGCAACGGCGTTGTTGTTGTTGTCTCCTAGGCAACGGCGTTGTTGTTGTTGTCTCCTTGGCAATGGTGTTGTTGTCTCCTAGGCAACGGCGTTGTTGTTGTTGTCTCCTAGGCAACGGCGTTGTTGTTGTTGTCTCCTTGGCAACGGCGTTGTTGTTGTTGTCTCCTAGGCAACGGTGTTGTTGCTGTTGTCTCCTAGGCAACGGCGTTGCTGTTGTCTCCTAGGCAACGGCGTTGTTGTTGTTGTCTCCTAGGCAACGGCGTTGTTGTTGTTGTCTCCTAGGCAACAGAGTTGTTGTTGTCTCCTAGGCAACGGCGTTGTTGTTGTCTCCTAGGCAACGGCGTTGTTGTTGTTGTCTCCTAGGCAACAGCGTTGTTGTCTCCTTGGCAACGGCGTTGTTGTTGTTGTCTCCTAGGCAACGGCGTTGTTGTTGTTGTCTCCTAGGCAACGGCGTTGTTGTTGTTGTCTCCTTGGCAACGGCGTTGTTGTTGTTGTCTCCTAGGCAACGGTGTTGTTGCTGTTGTCTCCTAGGCAACGGCGTTGTTGTTGTCTCCTAGGCAACGGCGTTGTTGTTGTTGTCTCCTAGGCAACAGAGTTGTTGTCTCCTAGGCAACGGCGTTGTTGTTGTTGTCTCCTTGGCAACGGCGTTGTTGTTGTTGTCTCCTATGCAATGGCGTTGTTGTCTCCTAGGCAACGGCGTTGTTGTTGTTGTCTCCTAGGCAACGGCGTTGTTGTTGTTGTCTCCTTGGCAACGGCGTTGTTGTTGTTGTCTCCTAGGCAACGGTGTTGTTGCTGTTGTCTCCTAGGCAACGGCGTTGCTGTTGTCTCCTAGGCAACGGCGTTGTTGTTGTCTCCTAGGCAACGGCGTTGTTGTTGTTGTCTCCTAGGCAACAGAGTTGTTGTTGTCTCCTAGGCAACGGCGTTGTTGTTGTTGTCTCCTAGGCAACGGCGTTGTTGTTGTTGTCTCCTAGGCAACGGCGTTGTTGTTGTTGTCTCCTTGGCAACGGCGTTGTTGTTGTTGTCTCCTAGGCAACGGTGTTGTTGCTGTTGTCTCCTAGGCAACGGCGTTGTTGTTGTCTCCTAGGCAACGGCGTTGTTGTTGTTGTCTCCTAGGCAACAGAGTTGTTGTCTCCTAGGCAACGGCGTTGTTGTTGTTGTCTCCTTGGCAACGGCGTTGTTGTTGTTGTCTCCTATGCAATGGCGTTGTTGTCTCCTAGGCAACGGCGTTGTTGTTGTTGTCTCCTAGGCAACGGCGTTGTTGTTGTTGTCTCCTTGGCAACGGCGTTGTTGTTGTTGTCTCCTAGGCAACGGTGTTGTTGCTGTTGTCTCCTAGGCAACGGCGTTGCTGTTGTCTCCTAGGCAACGGCGTTGTTGTTGTCTCCTAGGCAACGGCGTTGTTGTTGTTGTCTCCTAGGCAACAGAGTTGTTGTTGTCTCCTAGGCAACGGCGTTGTTGTTGTTGTCTCCTAGGCAACGGCGTTGTTGTTGTTGTCTCCTTGGCAACGGCGTTGTTGTTGTTGTCTCCTAGGCAATGGCGTTGTTGTCTCCTAGGCAACGGCGTTGTTGTTGTTGTCTCCTTGGCAACGGCGTTGTTGTTGTTGTCTCCTAGGCAACGGTGTTGTTGCTGTTGTCTCCTAGGCAACGGCGTTGCTGTTGTCTCCTAGGCAACGGCGTTGTTGTTGTCTCCTAGGCAACGGCGTTGTTGTTGTTGTCTCCTAGGCAACGGCGTTGTTGTTGTCTCCTAGGCAACGGCATTGTTGTTGTTGTCTCCTAGACAACAGAGTTGTTGTTGTCTCCTAGGCAACGGCGTTGTTGTTGTTGTCTCCTAGGCAACAGCGTTGTTGTTGTTGTCTCCTTGGCAACGGCGTTGTTGTTGTTGTCTCCTAGGCAACGGCGTTGTTGTTGTTGTCTCCTAGGCAACGGCGTTGTTGTTGTTGTCTCCTTGGCAACGGCGTTGTTGTTGTTGTCTCCTAGGCAACGGTGTTGTTGCTGTTGTCTCCTAGGCAACGGCGTTGTTGTTGTCTCCTAGGCAACGGCGTTGTTGTTGTTGTCTCCTAGGCAACGGCGTTGTTGTTGTTGTCTCCTTGGCAATGGCGTTGTTGTCTCCTAGGCAACGGCGTTGTTGTGGTTGTCTCCTAGGCAACGGCGTTGTTGTTGTTGTCTCCTAGGCAACAGAGTTGTTGTTGTCTCCTAGGCAACGGCGTTGTTGTTGTTGTCTCCTAGGCAACGGCGTTGTTGTTGTTGTCTCCTTGGCAACGGCGTTGTTGTTGTTGTCTCCTAGGCAATGGCGTTGTTGTCTCCTAGGCAACGGCGTTGTTGTTGTTGTCTCCTAGGCAACGGCGTTGTTGTTGTTGTCTCCTTGGCAACGGCGTTGTTATTGTTGTCTCCTAGGCAACGGTGTTGTTGCTGTTGTCTCCTAGGCAAAGGCGTTGCTGTTGTCTCCTAGGCAACGGCGTTGTTGTTGTCTCCTAGGCAACGGCGTTGTTGTTGTTGTCTCCTAGGCAACGGCGTTGTTGTTGTTGTCTCCTAGACAACAGAGTTGTTGTTGTCTCCTAGGCAACGGCGTTGTTGTTGTTGTCTCCTAGGCAACAGCGTTGTTGTTGTTGTCTCCTTGGCAACGGCGTTGTTGTTGTTGTCTCCTAGGCAACGGCGTTGTTGTTGTTGTCTCCTAGGCAACAGCGTTGTTGTTGTTGTCTCCTTGGCAACGGCGTTGTTGTTGTTGTCTCCTAGGCAACGGTGTTGTTGCTGTTGTCTCCTAGGCAACGGCGTTGTTGTTGTCTCCTAGGCAACGGCGTTGTTGTTGTTGTCTCCTAGGCAACGGCGTTGTTGTTGTTGTCTCCTAGGCAACGGCGTTGTTGTTGTTGTCTCCTTGGCAATGGCGTTGTTGTCTCCTAGGCAACGGCGTTGTTGTTGTTGTCTCCTAGGCAACGGCGTTGTTGTTGTTGTCTCCTAGGCAACGGCGTTGTTGTTGTTGTCTCCTAGGCAACGGTGTTGTTGCTGTTGTCTCCTAGGCAACGGCGTTGCTGTTGTCTCCTAGGCAACGGCGTTGTTGTTGTTGTCTCCTAGGCAACGGCGTTGTTGTTGTCTCCTAGGCAACGGCGTTGTTGTTGTCTCCTAGGCAACGGTGTTGTTGTCTCCTAGGCAACAGAGTTGTTGTTGTCTCCTAGGCAACGGCGTTGTTGTTGTTGTCTCCTAGGCAACGGCGTTGTTGTTGTTGTCTCCTTGGCAACGGCGTTGTTGTTGTTGTCTCCTAGGCAACGGTGTTGTTGCTGTTGTCTCCTAGGCAACGGCGTTGCTGTTGTCTCCTAGGCAACGGCGTTGTTGTTGTCTCCTAGGCAACGGCGTTGTTGTTGTTGTCTCCTAGGCAACGGCGTTGTTGTTGTTGTCTCCTAGGCAACGGCGTTGTTGTTGTTGTCTCCTAGACAACAGAGTTGTTGTTGTCTCCTAGGCAACGGCGTTGTTGTTGTTGTCTCCTAGGCAACAGCGTTGTTGTTGTTGTCTCCTTGGCAACGGCGTTGTTGTTGTCTCCTAGGCAACGGCGTTGTTGTTGTTGTCTCCTAGGCAACGGCGTTGTTGTTGTTGTCTCCTTGGCAACGGCGTTGTTGTTGTCTCCTAGGCAACGGTGTTGTTGTTGTTGTCTCCTAGGCAACGGCGTTGTTGTTGTTGTCTCCTAGGCAACGGCGTTGTTGTTGTTGTCTCCTTGGCAACGGCGTTGTTGTTGTTGTCTCCTAGGCAACGGTGTTGTTGTTGTTGTCTCCTAGGCAACGGCGTTGTTGTTGTTGTCTCCTTGGCAACGGCGTTGTTGTTGTTGTCTCCTAGGCAACGGTGTTGTTGCTGTTGTCTCCTAGGCAACGGCGTTGCTGTTGTCTCCTAGGCAACGGCGTTGTTGTTGTCTCCTAGGCAACGGCGTTGTTGTCTCCTAGGCAACAGCGTTGTTGTTGTCTCCTAGGCAACGGCATTGTTATTGTTGTCTCCTAGACAACAGAGTTGTTGTTGTCTCCTAGGCAACGGCGTTGTTGTTGTTGTCTCCTAGGCAACAGCGTTGTTGTTGTTGTTGTCTCCTTGGCAACGGCGTTGTTGTTGTTGTCTCCTAGGCAACGGCGTTGTTGTTGTTGTCTCCTAGGCAACGGCGTTGTTGTTGTTGTCTCCTTGGCAACGGCGTTGTTGTTGTTGTCTCCTAGGCAACGGTGTTGTTGCTGTTGTCTCCTAGGCAACGGCGTTGTTGTTGTCTCCTAGGCAACGGCGTTGTTGTGGTTGTCTCCTAGGCAACGGCGTTGTTGTTGTTGTCTCCTAGGCAATGGCGTTGTTGTCTCCTAGGCAACGGCGTTGTTGTTGTTGTCTCCTAGGCAACGGCGTTGTTGTTGTTGTCTCCTTGGCAACGGCGTTGTTGTTGTTGTCTCCTAGGCAACGGTGTTGTTGCTGTTGTCTCCTAGGCAACGGCGTTGCTGTTGTCTCCTAGGCAACGGCGTTGTTGTTGTTGTCTCCTAGGCAACGGCGTTGTTGTTGTTGTCTCCTAGGCAACGGCGTTGTTGTTGTTGTCTCCTAGACAACAGAGTTGTTGTTGTCTCCTAGACAACAGAGTTGTTGTTGTCTCCTAGGCAACGGCGTTGTTGTTGTTGTCTCCTAGGCAACGGCGTTGTTGTTGTTGTCTCCTTGGCAACGGCGTTGTTGTTGTTGTCTCCTAGGCAACGGTGTTGTTGCTGTTGTCTCCTAGGCAACGGCGTTGTTGTTGTCTCCTAGGCAACGGCGTTGTTGTTGTTGTCTCCTAGGCAACGGCGTTGTTGTTGTTGTCTCCTAGGCAACGGCGTTGTTGTTGTTGTCTCCTTGGCAATGGCGTTGTTGTCTCCTAGGCAACAGCGTTGTTGTTGTTGTCTCCTAGGCAACGGCGTTGTTGTTGTTGTCTCCTTGGCAACGGCGTTGTTGTTGTTGTCTCCTAGGCAACGGTGTTGTTGCTGTTGTCTCCTAGGCAACGGCGTTGCTGTTGTCTCCTAGGCAACGGCGTTGTTGTTGTTGTCTCCTAGGCAACGGCGTTGTTGTTGTTGTCTCCTAGGCAACAGAGTTGTTGTTGTCTCCTAGGCAACGGCGTTGTTGTTGTCTCCTAGGCAACGGCGTTGTTGTTGTTGTCTCCTAGGCAACAGCGTTGTTGTCTCCTTGGCAACGGCGTTGTTGTTGTTGTCTCCTAGGCAACGGCGTTGTTGTTGTTGTCTCCTAGGCAACGGCGTTGTTGTTGTTGTCTCCTTGGCAACGGCGTTGTTGTTGTTGTCTCCTAGGCAACGGTGTTGTTGCTGTTGTCTCCTAGGCAACGGCGTTGTTGTTGTCTCCTAGGCAACGGCGTTGTTGTTGTTGTCTCCTAGGCAACAGAGTTGTTGTCTCCTAGGCAACGGCGTTGTTGTTGTTGTCTCCTTGGCAACGGCGTTGTTGTTGTTGTCTCCTATGCAATGGCGTTGTTGTCTCCTAGGCAACGGCGTTGTTGTTGTTGTCTCCTAGGCAACGGCGTTGTTGTTGTTGTCTCCTTGGCAACGGCGTTGTTGTTGTTGTCTCCTAGGCAACGGTGTTGTTGCTGTTGTCTCCTAGGCAACGGCGTTGCTGTTGTCTCCTAGGCAACGGCGTTGTTGTTGTCTCCTAGGCAACGGCGTTGTTGTTGTTGTCTCCTAGGCAACAGAGTTGTTGTTGTCTCCTAGGCAACGGCGTTGTTGTTGTTGTCTCCTAGGCAACGGCGTTGTTGTTGTTGTCTCCTTGGCAACGGCGTTGTTGTTGTTGTCTCCTAGGCAATGGCGTTGTTGTCTCCTAGGCAACGGCGTTGTTGTTGTTGTCTCCTTGGCAACGGCGTTGTTGTTGTTGTCTCCTAGGCAACGGTGTTGTTGCTGTTGTCTCCTAGGCAACGGCGTTGCTGTTGTCTCCTAGGCAACGGCGTTGTTGTTGTCTCCTAGGCAACGGCGTTGTTGTTGTTGTCTCCTAGGCAACGGCGTTGTTGTTGTCTCCTAGGCAACGGCATTGTTGTTGTTGTCTCCTAGACAACAGAGTTGTTGTTGTCTCCTAGGCAACGGCGTTGTTGTTGTTGTCTCCTAGGCAACAGCGTTGTTGTTGTTGTCTCCTTGGCAACGGCGTTGTTGTTGTTGTCTCCTAGGCAACGGCGTTGTTGTTGTTGTCTCCTAGGCAACGGCGTTGTTGTTGTTGTCTCCTTGGCAACGGCGTTGTTGTTGTTGTCTCCTAGGCAACGGTGTTGTTGCTGTTGTCTCCTAGGCAACGGCGTTGTTGTTGTCTCCTAGGCAACGGCGTTGTTGTTGTTGTCTCCTAGGCAACAGAGTTGTTGTCTCCTAGGCAACGGCGTTGTTGTTGTTGTCTCCTTGGCAACGGCGTTGTTGTTGTTGTCTCCTATGCAATGGCGTTGTTGTCTCCTAGGCAACGGCGTTGTTGTTGTTGTCTCCTAGGCAACGGCGTTGTTGTTGTTGTCTCCTTGGCAACGGCGTTGTTGTTGTTGTCTCCTAGGCAACGGTGTTGTTGCTGTTGTCTCCTAGGCAACGGCGTTGCTGTTGTCTCCTAGGCAACGGCGTTGTTGTTGTCTCCTAGGCAACGGCGTTGTTGTTGTTGTCTCCTAGGCAACAGAGTTGTTGTTGTCTCCTAGGCAACGGCGTTGTTGTTGTTGTCTCCTAGGCAACGGCGTTGTTGTTGTTGTCTCCTTGGCAACGGCGTTGTTGTTGTTGTCTCCTAGGCAATGGCGTTGTTGTCTCCTAGGCAACGGCGTTGTTGTTGTTGTCTCCTTGGCAACGGCGTTGTTGTTGTTGTCTCCTAGGCAACGGTGTTGTTGCTGTTGTCTCCTAGGCAACGGCGTTGCTGTTGTCTCCTAGGCAACGGCGTTGTTGTTGTCTCCTAGGCAACGGCGTTGTTGTTGTTGTCTCCTAGGCAACGGCGTTGTTGTTGTCTCCTAGGCAACGGCATTGTTGTTGTTGTCTCCTAGACAACAGAGTTGTTGTTGTCTCCTAGGCAACGGCGTTGTTGTTGTTGTCTCCTAGGCAACAGCGTTGTTGTTGTTGTCTCCTTGGCAACGGCGTTGTTGTTGTTGTCTCCTAGGCAACGGCGTTGTTGTTGTTGTCTCCTAGGCAACGGCGTTGTTGTTGTTGTCTCCTTGGCAACGGCGTTGTTGTTGTTGTCTCCTAGGCAACGGTGTTGTTGCTGTTGTCTCCTAGGCAACGGCGTTGTTGTTGTCTCCTAGGCAACGGCGTTGTTGTTGTTGTCTCCTAGGCAACGGCGTTGTTGTTGTTGTCTCCTTGGCAATGGCGTTGTTGTCTCCTAGGCAACGGCGTTGTTGTGGTTGTCTCCTAGGCAACGGCGTTGTTGTTGTTGTCTCCTAGGCAACAGAGTTGTTGTTGTCTCCTAGGCAACGGCGTTGTTGTTGTTGTCTCCTAGGCAACGGCGTTGTTGTTGTTGTCTCCTTGGCAACGGCGTTGTTGTTGTTGTCTCCTAGGCAATGGCGTTGTTGTCTCCTAGGCAACGGCGTTGTTGTTGTTGTCTCCTAGGCAACGGCGTTGTTGTTGTTGTCTCCTTGGCAACGGCGTTGTTATTGTTGTCTCCTAGGCAACGGTGTTGTTGCTGTTGTCTCCTAGGCAAAGGCGTTGCTGTTGTCTCCTAGGCAACGGCGTTGTTGTTGTCTCCTAGGCAACGGCGTTGTTGTTGTTGTCTCCTAGGCAACGGCGTTGTTGTTGTTGTCTCCTAGACAACAGAGTTGTTGTTGTCTCCTAGGCAACGGCGTTGTTGTTGTTGTCTCCTAGGCAACGGCGTTGTTGTTGTTGTCTCCTTGGCAACGGCGTTGTTGTTGTTGTCTCCTAGGCAACGGCGTTGTTGTTGTTGTCTCCTAGGCAACAGCGTTGTTGTTGTTGTCTCCTTGGCAACGGCGTTGTTGTTGTTGTCTCCTAGGCAACGGTGTTGTTGCTGTTGTCTCCTAGGCAACGGCGTTGTTGTTGTCTCCTAGGCAACGGCGTTGTTGTTGTTGTCTCCTAGGCAACGGCGTTGTTGTTGTTGTCTCCTAGGCAACGGCGTTGTTGTTGTTGTCTCCTTGGCAATGGCGTTGTTGTCTCCTAGGCAACGGCGTTGTTGTTGTTGTCTCCTAGGCAACGGCGTTGTTGTTGTTGTCTCCTAGGCAACGGCGTTGTTGTTGTTGTCTCCTAGGCAACGGTGTTGTTGCTGTTGTCTCCTAGGCAACGGCGTTGCTGTTGTCTCCTAGGCAACGGCGTTGTTGTTGTTGTCTCCTAGGCAACGGCGTTGTTGTTGTCTCCTAGGCAACGGCGTTGTTGTTGTCTCCTAGGCAACGGTGTTGTTGTCTCCTAGGCAACAGAGTTGTTGTTGTCTCCTAGGCAACGGCGTTGTTGTTGTTGTCTCCTAGGCAACGGCGTTGTTGTTGTTGTCTCCTTGGCAACGGCGTTGTTGTTGTTGTCTCCTAGGCAACGGTGTTGTTGCTGTTGTCTCCTAGGCAACGGCGTTGCTGTTGTCTCCTAGGCAACGGCGTTGTTGTTGTCTCCTAGGCAACGGCGTTGTTGTTGTTGTCTCCTAGGCAACGGCGTTGTTGTTGTTGTCTCCTAGGCAACGGCGTTGTTGTTGTTGTCTCCTAGACAACAGAGTTGTTGTTGTCTCCTAGGCAACGGCGTTGTTGTTGTTGTCTCCTAGGCAACAGCGTTGTTGTTGTTGTCTCCTTGGCAACGGCGTTGTTGTTGTTGTCTCCTAGGCAACGGCGTTGTTGTTGTTGTCTCCTAGGCAACGGCGTTGTTGTTGTTGTCTCCTTGGCAACGGCGTTGTTGTTGTCTCCTAGGCAACGGTGTTGTTGTTGTTGTCTCCTAGGCAACGGCGTTGTTGTTGTTGTCTCCTAGGCAACGGCGTTGTTGTTGTTGTCTCCTTGGCAACGGCGTTGTTGTTGTTGTCTCCTAGGCAACGGTGTTGTTGTTGTTGTCTCCTAGGCAACGGCGTTGTTGTTGTTGTCTCCTTGGCAATGGCGTTGTTGTTGTCTCCTAGGCAACGGCGTTGTTGTTGTCTCCTAGGCAACGGTGTTGTTGTCTCCTAGGCAACAGAGTTGTTGTTGTCTCCTAGGCAACGGCGTTGTTGTTGTCTCCTAGGCAACGGCGTTGTTGTTGTCTCCTTGGCAACGGCGTTGTTGTTGTCTCCTAGGCAACGGCGTTGTTGTTGTTGTCTCCTTGGCAACGGCGTTGTTGTTGTTGTTTCCTAGGCAATGGCGTTGTTGTCTCCTAGGCAACGGCGTTGTTGTTGTTGTCTCCTAGGCAACGGCGTTGTTGTTGTCTCCTAGGCAACGGCGTTGTTGTTGTCTCCTAGGCAACGGTGTTGTTGTCTCCTAGGCAACAGAGTTGTTGTTGTCTCCTAGGCAACGGCGTTGTTGTTGTTGTCTCCTAGGCAACGGCGTTGTTGTTGTTGTCTCCTTGGCAACGGCGTTGTTGTTGTCTCCTAGGCAACGGCGTTGTTGTTGTTGTCTCCTTGGCAACGGCGTTGTTGTTGTTGTTTCCTAGGCAATGGCGTTGTTGTCTCCTAGGCAACGGCGTTGTTGTTGTTGTCTCCTAGGCAACGGCGTTGTTGTTGTTGTCTCCTAGGCAACGGCGTTGTTGTTGTTGTCTCCTAGGCAACGGCGTTGTTGTTGTCTCCTAGGCAACGGCGTTGTTGTTGTTGTCTCCTAGGCAACGGCGTTGTTGTTGTTGTCTCCTTGGCAACGGCGTTGTTGTTGTTGTCTCCTAGGCAACGGCGTTGTTGTTGTTGTCTCCTTGGCAACGGCGTTGTTGTTGTTGTTTCCTAGGCAATGGCGTTGTTGTCTCCTAGGCAACGGCGTTGTTGTTGTTGTCTCCAAGGCAACGGCGTTGTTGTTTTTGTCTCCTTGGCAACGGCGTTGTTGTTGTTGTCTCCTAGGCAATGGCGTTGTTGTCTCCTAGGCAACGGCGTTGTTGTTGTTGTCTCCTAGGCAACGGCGTTGTTGTTGTTGTCTCCTTGGCAACGGCGTTGTTGTTGTTGTCTCCTAGGCAACGGTGTTGTTGCTGTTGTCTCCTAGGCAACGGCGTTGCTGTTGTCTCCTAGGCAACGGCGTTGTTGTTGTTGTCTCCTAGGCAACGGCGTTGTTGTTGTTGTCTCCTAGGCAACGGCGTTGTTGTTGTTGTCTCCTAGGCAACAGAGTTGTTGTTGTCTCCTAGGCAACGGCGTTGTTGTTGTTGTCTCCTAGGCAACAGCGTTGTTGTCTCCTTGGCAACGGCGTTGTTGTTGTTGTCTCCTAGGCAACGGCGTTGTTGTTGTCTCCTAGGCAACGGCGTTGTTGTTGTTGTCTCCTTGGCAACGGCGTTGTTGTTGTTGTCTCCTAGGCAACGGTGTTGTTGCTGTTGTCTCCTAGGCAACGGCATTGTTGTTGTCTCCTAGGCAACGGCGTTGTTGTTGTCTCCTAGGCAACGGCATTGTTGTTGTTGTCTCCTAGACAACAGAGTTGTTGTTGTCTCCTAGGCAACGGCGTTGTTGTTGTTGTCTCCTAGGCAACAGCGTTGTTGTTGTTGTCTCCTTGGCAACGGCGTTGTTGTTGTTGTCTCCTAGGCAACGGCGTTGTTGTTGTTGTCTCCTAGGCAACGGCGTTGTTGTTGTTGTCTCCTTGGCAACGGCGTTGTTGTTGTTGTCTCCTAGGCAACGGTGTTGTTGCTGTTGTCTCCTAGGCAACGGCGTTGTTGTTGTCTCCTAGGCAACGGCGTTGTTGTTGTTGTCTCCTAGGCAACGGCGTTGTTGTTGTTGTCTCCTTGGCAATGGCGTTGTTGTCTCCTAGGCAACGGCGTTGTTGTGGTTGTCTCCTAGGCAACGGCGTTGTTGTTGTTGTCTCCTAGGCAACAGAGTTGTTGTTGTCTCCTAGGCAACGGCGTTGTTGTTGTTGTCTCCTAGGCAACGGCGTTGTTGTTGTCTCCTTGGCAACGGCGTTGTTGTTGTTGTCTCCTAGGCAATGGCGTTGTTGTCTCCTAGGCAACGGCGTTGTTGTTGTTGTCTCCTAGGCAACGGCGTTGTTGTTGTTGTCTCCTTGGCAACGGCGTTGTTATTGTTGTCTCCTAGGCAACGGTGTTGTTGCTGTTGTCTCCTAGGCAACGGCGTTGCTGTTGTCTCCTAGGCAACGGCGTTGTCTTTGTTGTCTCCTAGGCAACGGCGTTGTTGTTGTTGTCTCCTAGGCAACGGCGTTGTTGTTGTTGTCTCCTAGACAACAGAGTTGTTGTTGTCTCCTAGGCAACGGCGTTGTTGTTGTTGTCTCCTAGGCAACAGCGTTGTTGTTGTTGTCTCCTTGGCAACGGCGTTGTTGTTGTTGTCTCCTAGGCAACGGCGTTGTTGTTGTTGTCTCCTAGGCAACAGCGTTGTTGTTGTTGTCTCCTTGGCAACGGCGTTGTTGTTGTTGTCTCCTAGGCAACGGTGTTGTTGCTGTTGTCTCCTAGGCAACGGCGTTGTTGTTGTCTCCTAGGCAACGGTGTTGTTGCTGTTGTCTCCTAGGCAACGGCGTTGCTGTTGTCTCCTAGGCAACGGCGTTGTTGTTGTTGTCTCCTAGGCAACGGCGTTGTTGTTGTCTCCTAGGCAACGGCGTTGTTGTTGTCTCCTAGGCAACGGTGTTGTTGTCTCCTAGGCAACAGAGTTGTTGTTGTCTCCTAGGCAACGGCGTTGTTGTTGTTGTCTCCTAGGCAACGGTGTTGTTGCTGTTGTCTCCTAGGCAACGGCGTTGCTGTTGTCTCCTAGGCAACGGCGTTGTTGTTGTTGTCTCCTTGGCAATGGCGTTGTTGTCTCCTAGGCAACGGCGTTGTTGTTGTTGTCTCCTAGGCAACGGCGTTGTTGTTGTTGTCTCCTAGGCAACGGCGTTGTTGTTGTTGTCTCCTAGGCAACGGCGTTGTTGTTGTCTCCTAGGCAACGGCGTTGTTGTTGTTGTCTCCTAGGCAACGGCGTTGTTGTTGTTGTCTCCTTGGCAACGGCGTTGTTGTTGTTGTCTCCTAGGCAACGGTGTTGTTGCTGTTGTCTCCTAGGCAACGGCATTGTTGTTGTCTCCTAGGCAACGGCGTTGTTGTTGTTGTCTCCTAGGCAACAGAGTTGTTGTCTCCTAGGCAACGGCGTTGTTGTTGTTGTCTCCTAGGCAACGGCGTTGTTGTTGTTGTCTCCTTGGCAACGGCGTTGTTGTCTCCTAGGCAACGGCGTTGTTGTTGTTGTCTCCTAGGCAACGGCGTTGTTGTTGTTGTCTCCTTGGCAACGGCGTTGTTGTTGTTGTCTCCTAGGCAACGGTGTTGTTGCTGTTGTCTCCTAGGCAACGGCGTTGCTGTTGTCTCCTAGGCAACGGCGTTGTTGTTGTTGTCTCCTAGGCAACGGCGTTGTTGTTGTCTCCTAGGCAACGGCGTTGTTGTTGTCTCCTAGGCAACGGCGTTGTTGTTGTCTCCTAGGCAACGGTGTTGTTGTTGTTGTCTCCTAGGCAACAGAGTTGTTGTTGTCTCCTAGGCAACGGCGTTGTTGTTGTTGTCTCCTAGGCAACGGCGTTGTTGTTGTCTCCTTGGCAACGGCGTTGTTGTTGTTGTCTCCTAGGCAACGGCGTTGTTGTTGTTGTCTCCTTGGCAATGGCGTTGTTGTTGTTGTCTCCTAGGCAATGGCGTTGTTGTCTCCTAGGCAACGGCGTTGTTGTTGTTGTCTCCTAGGCAACGGCGTTGTTGTTGTTGTCTCCTAGGCAATGGCGTTGTTGTCTCCTAGGCAACGGCGTTGTTGTTGTTGTCTCCTAGGCAACGGCGTTGTTGTTGTTGTCTCCTTGGCAACGGCGTTGTTGTTGTTGTCTCCTAGGCAACGGTGTTGTTGCTGTTGTCTCCTAGGCAACGGTGTTGTTGCTGTTGTCTCCTAGGCAACGGCGTTGCTGTTGTCTCCTAGGCAACGGCGTTGTTGTTGTTGTCTCCTAGGCAACAGCGTTGTTGTTGTCTCCTAGGCAACGGCGTTGTTGTTGTTGTCTCCTAGGCAACAGAGTTGTTGTTGTCTCCTAGGCAACGGCGTTGTTGTTGTTGTCTCCTAGGCAACAGCGTTGTTGTTGTTGTCTCCTAGGCAACAGCGTTGTTGTTGTTGTCTCCTTGGCAACAGCGTTGTTGTTGTTGTCTCCTAGGCAACGGCGTTGTTGTTGTTGTCTCCTAGGCAACGGCGTTGTTGTTGTTGTCTCCTTGGCAACGGCGTTGTTGTTGTTGTCTCCTAGGCAACGGTGTTGTTGCTGTTGTCTCCTAGGCAACGGCGTTGTTGTTGTCTCCTAGGCAACGGCGTTGTTGTTGTTGTCTCCTAGGCAACAGAGTTGTTGTCTCCTAGGCAACAGCGTTGTTGTTGTTGTCTCCTAGGCAACGGCGTTGTTGTCTCCTAGGCAACGGCGTTGTTGTTGTTGTCTCCTAGGCAACGGCGTTGTTGTTGTCTCCTAGGCAACGGCGTTGTTGTTGTCTCCTAGGCAACGGCGTTGTTGTTGTTGTCTCCTAGGCAACAGAGTTGTTGTTGTTGTCTCCTAGGCAACGGCGTTGTTGTTGTTGTCTCCTAGGCAACAGAGTTGTTGTTGTTGTCTCCTAGGCAACGGCGTTGTTGTTGTCTCCTAGGCAACGGCGTTGTTGTCTCCTAGGCAACGGCGTTGTTGTTGTTGTCTCCTAGGCAACGGCGTTGTTGTTGTTGTCTCCTTGGCAACGGCGTTGTTGTTGTTGTCTCCTAGGCAACGGTGTTGTTGCTGTTGTCTCCTAGGCAAAGGTGTTGTTGCTGTTGTCTCCTAGGCAACGGCGTTGCTGTTGTCTCCTAGGCAACGGCGTTGTTGTTGTCTCCTAGGCAACGGCGTTGTTGTTGTTGTCTCCTAGGCAACGGCGTTGTTGTTGTTGTCTCCTAGGCAACGGCGTTGTTGTTGTTGTCTCCTAGACAACAGAGTTGTTGTTGTCTCCTAGGCAACGGCGTTGTTGTTGTTGTCTCCTAGGCAACAGCGTTGTTGTTGTTGTCTCCTTGGCAACGGCGTTGTTGTTGTTGTCTCCTAGGCAACGGCGTTGTTGTTGTCTCCTAGGCAACGGCGTTGTTGTTGTTGTCTCCTAGGCAACGGTGTTGTTGCTGTTGTCTCCTAGGCAACGGCGTTGCTGTTGTCTCCTAGGCAACGGCGTTGTTGTTGTTGTCTCCTAGGCAACGGCGTTGTTGTTGTTGTCTCCTAGGCAACGGCGTTGTTGTTGTTGTCTCCTAGACAACAGAGTTGTTGTTGTCTCCTAGACAACAGAGTTGTTGTTGTCTCCTAGGCAACGGCGTTGTTGTTGTTGTCTCCTAGGCAACGGCGTTGTTGTTGTTGTCTCCTTGGCAACGGCGTTGTTGTTGTTGTCTCCTAGGCAACGGTGTTGTTGCTGTTGTCTCCTAGGCAACGGCGTTGTTGTTGTCTCCTAGGCAACGGCGTTGTTGTTGTTGTCTCCTAGGCAACGGCGTTGTTGTTGTTGTCTCCTAGGCAACGGCGTTGTTGTTGTTGTCTCCTTGGCAATGGCGTTGTTGTCTCCTAGGCAACGGCGTTGTTGTTGTTGTCTCCTAGGCAACGGCGTTGTTGTTGTTGTCTCCTTGGCAACGGCGTTGTTGTTGTTGTCTCCTAGGCAACGGTGTTGTTGCTGTTGTCTCCTAGGCAACGGCGTTGCTGTTGTCTCCTAGGCAACGGCGTTGTTGTTGTTGTCTCCTAGGCAACGGCGTTGTTGTTGTTGTCTCCTAGGCAACAGAGTTGTTGTTGTCTCCTAGGCAACGGCGTTGTTGTTGTCTCCTAGGCAACGGCGTTGTTGTTGTTGTCTCCTAGGCAACAGCGTTGTTGTCTCCTTGGCAACGGCGTTGTTGTTGTTGTCTCCTAGGCAACGGCGTTGTTGTTGTTGTCTCCTAGGCAACGGCGTTGTTGTTGTTGTCTCCTTGGCAACGGCGTTGTTGTTGTTGTCTCCTAGGCAACGGTGTTGTTGCTGTTGTCTCCTAGGCAACGGCGTTGTTGTTGTCTCCTAGGCAACGGCGTTGTTGTTGTTGTCTCCTAGGCAACAGAGTTGTTGTCTCCTAGGCAACGGCGTTGTTGTTGTTGTCTCCTTGGCAACGGCGTTGTTGTTGTTGTCTCCTATGCAATGGCGTTGTTGTCTCCTAGGCAACGGCGTTGTTGTTGTTGTCTCCTAGGCAACGGCGTTGTTGTTGTTGTCTCCTTGGCAACGGCGTTGTTGTTGTTGTCTCCTAGGCAACGGTGTTGTTGCTGTTGTCTCCTAGGCAACGGCGTTGCTGTTGTCTCCTAGGCAACGGCGTTGTTGTTGTCTCCTAGGCAACGGCGTTGTTGTTGTTGTCTCCTAGGCAACAGAGTTGTTGTTGTCTCCTAGGCAACGGCGTTGTTGTTGTTGTCTCCTAGGCAACGGCGTTGTTGTTGTTGTCTCCTTGGCAACGGCGTTGTTGTTGTTGTCTCCTAGGCAATGGCGTTGTTGTCTCCTAGGCAACGGCGTTGTTGTTGTTGTCTCCTTGGCAACGGCGTTGTTGTTGTTGTCTCCTAGGCAACGGTGTTGTTGCTGTTGTCTCCTAGGCAACGGTGTTGTTGCTGTTGTCTCCTAGGCAACGGCGTTGCTGTTGTCTCCTAGGCAACGGCGTTGTTGTTGTCTCCTAGGCAACGGCGTTGTTGTTGTTGTCTCCTAGGCAACGGCGTTGTTGTTGTCTCCTAGGCAACGGCATTGTTGTTGTTGTCTCCTAGACAACAGAGTTGTTGTTGTCTCCTAGGCAACGGCGTTGTTGTTGTTGTCTCCTAGGCAACAGCGTTGTTGTTGTTGTCTCCTTGGCAACGGCGTTGTTGTTGTTGTCTCCTAGGCAACGGCGTTGTTGTTGTTGTCTCCTAGGCAACGGCGTTGTTGTTGTTGTCTCCTTGGCAACGGCGTTGTTGTTGTTGTCTCCTAGGCAACGGTGTTGTTGCTGTTGTCTCCTAGGCAACGGCGTTGTTGTTGTCTCCTAGGCAACGGCGTTGTTGTTGTTGTCTCCTAGGCAACGGCGTTGTTGTTGTTGTCTCCTTGGCAATGGCGTTGTTTTCTCCTAGGCAACGGCGTTGTTGTGGTTGTCTCCTAGGCAACGGCGTTGTTGTTGTTGTCTCCTAGGCAACAGAGTTGTTGTTGTCTCCTAGGCAACGGCGTTGTTGTTGTTGTCTCCTAGGCAACGGCGTTGTTGTTGTTGTCTCCTTGGCAACGGCGTTGTTGTTGTTGTCTCCTAGGCAATGGCGTTGTTGTCTCCTAGGCAACGGCGTTGTTGTTGTTGTCTCCTAGGCAACGGCGTTGTTGTTGTTGTCTCCTTGGCAACGGCGTTGTTATTGTTGTCTCCTAGGCAACGGTGTTGTTGCTGTTGTCTCCTAGGCAAAGGCGTTGCTGTTGTCTCCTAGGCAACGGCGTTGTTGTTGTCTCCTAGGCAACGGCGTTGTTGTTGTTGTCTCCTAGGCAACGGCGTTGTTGTTGTTGTCTCCTAGACAACAGAGTTGTTGTTGTCTCCTAGGCAACGGCGTTGTTGTTGTTGTCTCCTAGGCAACAGCGTTGTTGTTGTTGTCTCCTTGGCAACGGCGTTGTTGTTGTTGTCTCCTAGGCAACGGCGTTGTTGTTGTTGTCTCCTAGGCAACAGCGTTGTTGTTGTTGTCTCCTTGGCAACGGCGTTGTTGTTGTTGTCTCCTAGGCAACGGTGTTGTTGCTGTTGTCTCCTAGGCAACGGCGTTGTTGTTGTCTCCTAGGCAACGGCGTTGTTGTTGTTGTCTCCTAGGCAACGGCGTTGTTGTTGTTGTCTCCTAGGCAACGGCGTTGTTGTTGTTGTCTCCTTGGCAATGGCGTTGTTGTCTCCTAGGCAACGGCGTTGTTGTTGTTGTCTCCTAGGCAACGGCGTTGTTGTTGTTGTCTCCTAGGCAACGGCGTTGTTGTTGTTGTCTCCTAGGCAACGGTGTTGTTGCTGTTGTCTCCTAGGCAACGGCGTTGCTGTTGTCTCCTAGGCAACGGCGTTGTTGTTGTTGTCTCCTAGGCAACGGCGTTGTTGTTGTCTCCTAGGCAACGGCGTTGTTGTTGTCTCCTAGGCAACGGTGTTGTTGTCTCCTAGGCAACAGAGTTGTTGTTGTCTCCTAGGCAACGGCGTTGTTGTTGTTGTCTCCTAGGCAACGGCGTTGTTGTTGTTGTCTCCTTGGCAACGGCGTTGTTGTTGTTGTCTCCTAGGCAACGGTGTTGTTGCTGTTGTCTCCTAGGCAACGGCGTTGCTGTTGTCTCCTAGGCAACGGCGTTGTTGTTGTCTCCTAGGCAACGGCGTTGTTGTTGTTGTCTCCTAGGCAACGGCGTTGTTGTTGTTGTCTCCTAGGCAACGGCGTTGTTGTTGTTGTCTCCTAGACAACAGAGTTGTTGTTGTCTCCTAGGCAACGGCGTTGTTGTTGTTGTCTCCTAGGCAACAGCGTTGTTGTTGTTGTTGTCTCCTTGGCAACGGCGTTGTTGTTGTTGTCTCCTAGGCAACGGCGTTGTTGTTGTTGTCTCCTAGGCAACGGCGTTGTTGTTGTTGTCTCCTTGGCAACGGCGTTGTTGTTGTCTCCTAGGCAACGGTGTTGTTGTTGTTGTCTCCTAGGCAACGGCGTTGTTGTTGTTGTCTCCTAGGCAACGGCGTTGTTGTTGTTGTCTCCTTGGCAACGGCGTTGTTGTTGTTGTCTCCTAGGCAACGGTGTTGTTGTTGTTGTCTCCTAGGCAACGGCGTTGTTGTTGTTGTCTCCTTGGCAATGGCGTTGTTGTTGTCTCCTAGGCAACGGCGTTGTTGTTGTCTCCTAGGCAACGGTGTTGTTGTCTCCTAGGCAACAGAGTTGTTGTTGTCTCCTAGGCAACGGCGTTGTTGTTGTTGTCTCCTAGGCAACGGCGTTGTTGTTGTTGTCTCCTTGGCAACGGCGTTGTTGTTGTCTCCTAGGCAACGGCGTTGTTGTTGTTGTCTCCTTGGCAACGGCGTTGTTGTTGTTGTTTCCTAGGCAATGGCGTTGTTGTCTCCTAGGCAACGGCGTTGTTGTTGTTGTCTCCTAGGCAACGGCGTTGTTGTTGTCTCCTAGGCAACGGCGTTGTTGTTGTCTCCTAGGCAACGGTGTTGTTGTCTCCTAGGCAACAGAGTTGTTGTTGTCTCCTAGGCAACGGCGTTGTTGTTGTTGTCTCCTAGGCAACGGCGTTGTTGTTGTTGTCTCCTTGGCAACGGCGTTGTTGTTGTCTCCTAGGCAACGGCGTTGTTGTTGTTGTCTCCTTGGCAACGGCGTTGTTGTTGTTGTTTCCTAGGCAATGGCGTTGTTGTCTCCTAGGCAACGGCGTTGTTGTTGTTGTCTCCTAGGCAACGGCGTTGTTGTTGTTGTCTCCTAGGCAACGGCGTTGTTGTTGTTGTCTCCTAGGCAACGGCGTTGTTGTTGTCTCCTAGGCAACGGCGTTGTTGTTGTTGTCTCCTAGGCAACGGCGTTGTTGTTGTTGTCTCCTTGGCAACGGCGTTGTTGTTGTTGTCTCCTAGGCAACGGCGTTGTTGTTGTTGTCTCCTTGGCAACGGCGTTGTTGTTGTTGTTTCCTAGGCAATGGCGTTGTTGTCTCCTAGGCAACGGCGTTGTTGTTGTTGTCTCCAAGGCAACGGCGTTGTTGTTTTTGTCTCCTTGGCAACGGCGTTGTTGTTGTTGTCTCCTAGGCAATGGCGTTGTTGTCTCCTAGGCAACGGCGTTGTTGTTGTTGTCTCCTAGGCAACGGCGTTGTTGTTGTTGTCTCCTTGGCAACGGCGTTGTTGTTGTTGTCTCCTAGGCAACGGTGTTGTTGCTGTTGTCTCCTAGGCAACGGCGTTGCTGTTGTCTCCTAGGCAACGGCGTTGTTGTTGTTGTCTCCTAGGCAACGGCGTTGTTGTTGTTGTCTCCTAGGCAACGGCGTTGTTGTTGTTGTCTCCTAGGCAACAGAGTTGTTGTTGTCTCCTAGGCAACGGCGTTGTTGTTGTTGTCTCCTAGGCAACAGCGTTGTTGTCTCCTTGGCAACGGCGTTGTTGTTGTTGTCTCCTAGGCAACGGCGTTGTTGTTGTCTCCTAGGCAACGGCGTTGTTGTTGTTGTCTCCTTGGCAACGGCGTTGTTGTTGTTGTCTCCTAGGCAACGGTGTTGTTGCTGTTGTCTCCTAGGCAACGGCATTGTTGTTGTCTCCTAGGCAACGGCGTTGTTGTTGTCTCCTAGGCAACGGCATTGTTGTTGTTGTCTCCTAGACAACAGAGTTGTTGTTGTCTCCTAGGCAACGGCGTTGTTGTTGTTGTCTCCTAGGCAACGGCGTTGTTGTTGTTGTCTCCTTGGCAACGGCGTTGTTGTTGTTGTCTCCTAGGCAACGGCGTTGTTGTTGTTGTCTCCTTGGCAACGGCGTTGTTGTTGTTGTTTCCTAGGCAATGGCGTTGTTGTCTCCTAGGCAACGGCGTTGTTGTTGTTGTCTCCAAGGCAACGGCGTTGTTGTTTTTGTCTCCTTGGCAACGGCGTTGTTGTTGTTGTCTCCTAGGCAATGGCGTTGTTGTCTCCTAGGCAACGGTGTTGTTGCTGTTGTCTCCTAGGCAACGGCATTGTTGTTGTCTCCTAGGCAACGGCGTTGTTGTTGTCTCCTAGGCAACGGCATTGTTGTTGTTGTCTCCTAGACAACAGAGTTGTTGTTGTCTCCTAGGCAACGGCGTTGTTGTTGTTGTCTCCTAGGCAACAGCGTTGTTGTTGTTGTCTCCTTGGCAACGGCGTTGTTGTTGTTGTCTCCTAGGCAACGGCGTTGTTGTTGTTGTCTCCTAGGCAACGGCGTTGTTGTTGTTGTCTCCTTGGCAACGGCGTTGTTGTTGTTGTCTCCTAGGCAACGGTGTTGTTGCTGTTGTCTCCTAGGCAACGGCGTTGTTGTTGTCTCCTAGGCAACGGCGTTGTTGTTGTTGTCTCCTAGGCAACGGCGTTGTTGTTGTTGTCTCCTTGGCAATGGCGTTGTTGTCTCCTAGGCAACGGCGTTGTTGTGGTTGTCTCCTAGGCAACGGCGTTGTTGTTGTTGTCTCCTAGGCAACAGAGTTGTTGTTGTCTCCTAGGCAACGGCGTTGTTGTTGTTGTTGTCTCCTAGGCAACGGCGTTGTTGTTGTCTCCTTGGCAACGGCGTTGTTGTTGTTGTCTCCTAGGCAATGGCGTTGTTGTCTCCTAGGCAACGGCGTTGTTGTTGTTGTCTCCTAGGCAACGGCGTTGTTGTTGTTGTCTCCTTGGCAACGGCGTTGTTATTGTTGTCTCCTAGGCAACGGTGTTGTTGCTGTTGTCTCCTAGGCAACGGCGTTGCTGTTGTCTCCTAGGCAACGGCGTTGTCTTTGTTGTCTCCTAGGCAACGGCGTTGTTGTTGTTGTCTCCTAGGCAACGGCGTTGTTGTTGTTGTCTCCTAGACAACAGAGTTGTTGTTGTCTCCTAGGCAACGGCGTTGTTGTTGTTGTCTCCTAGGCAACAGCGTTGTTGTTGTTGTCTCCTTGGCAACGGCGTTGTTGTTGTTGTCTCCTAGGCAACGGCGTTGTTGTTGTTGTCTCCTAGGCAACAGCGTTGTTGTTGTTGTCTCCTTGGCAACGGCGTTGTTGTTGTTGTCTCCTAGGCAACGGTGTTGTTGCTGTTGTCTCCTAGGCAACGGCGTTGTTGTTGTTGTCTCCTAGGCAACGGCGTTGTTGTTGTTGTCTCCTAGGCAACGGCGTTGTTGTTGTTGTCTCCTAGGCAACGGCGTTGTTGTTGTTGTCTCCTTGGCAATGGCGTTGTTGTCTCCTAGGCAACGGCGTTGTTGTTGTTGTCTCCTAGGCAACGGCGTTGTTGTTGTTGTCTCCTAGGCAACGGCGTTGTTGTTGTTGTCTCCTAGGCAACGGCGTTGTTGTTGTTGTCTCCTAGGCAACGGTGTTGTTGCTGTTGTCTCCTAGGCAACGGCGTTGCTGTTGTCTCCTAGGCAACGGCGTTGTTGTTGTTGTCTCCTAGGCAACGGCGTTGTTGTTGTCTCCTAGGCAACGGCGTTGTTGTTGTCTCCTAGGCAACGGTGTTGTTGTCTCCTAGGCAACAGAGTTGTTGTTGTCTCCTAGGCAACGGCGTTGTTGTTGTTGTCTCCTAGGCAACGGTGTTGTTGCTGTTGTCTCCTAGGCAACGGCGTTGCTGTTGTTGTCTCCTAGGCAACGGTGTTGTTGCTGTTGTCTCCTAGGCAACGGCGTTGCTGTTGTCTCCTAGGCAACGGCGTTGTTGTTGTTGTCTCCTTGGCAATGGCGTTGTTGTCTCCTAGGCAACGGCGTTGTTGTTGTTGTCTCCTAGGCAACGGTGTTGTTGTTGTTGTCTCCTAGGCAACGGCGTTGTTGTTGTTGTCTCCTTGGCAACGGCGTTGTTGTTGTCTCCTAGGCAACGGCGTTGTTGTTGTTGTCTCCTTGGCAACGGCGTTGTTGTTGTTGTTTCCTAGGCAATGGCGTTGTTGTCTCCTAGGCAACGGCGTTGTTGTTGTTGTCTCCAAGGCAACGGCGTTGTTGTTTTTGTCTCCTTGGCAACGGCGTTGTTGTTGTTGTCTCCTAGGCAATGGCGTTGTTGTCTCCTAGGCAACGGCGTTGTTGTTGTTGTCTCCTAGGCAACGGCGTTGTTGTTGTTGTCTCCTTGGCAACGGCGTTGTTGTTGTTGTCTCCTAGGCAACGGTGTTGTTGCTGTTGTCTCCTAGGCAACGGCGTTGCTGTTGTCTCCTAGGCAACGGCGTTGTTGTTGTTGTCTCCTAGGCAACGGCGTTGTTGTTGTTGTCTCCTAGGCAACGGCGTTGTTGTTGTTGTCTCCTAGGCAACAGAGTTGTTGTTGTCTCCTAGGCAACGGCGTTGTTGTTGTTGTCTCCTAGGCAACAGCGTTGTTGTCTCCTTGGCAACGGCGTTGTTGTTGTTGTCTCCTAGGCAACGGCGTTGTTGTTGTCTCCTAGGCAACGGCGTTGTTGTTGTTGTCTCCTTGGCAACGGCGTTGTTGTTGTTGTCTCCTAGGCAACGGTGTTGTTGCTGTTGTCTCCTAGGCAACGGCATTGTTGTTGTCTCCTAGGCAACGGCGTTGTTGTTGTTGTCTCCTAGGCAACAGAGTTGTTGTCTCCTAGGCAACGGCGTTGTTGTTGTTGTCTCCTAGGCAACGGCGTTGTTGTTGTTGTCTCCTTGGCAACGGCGTTGTTGTCTCCTAGGCAACGGCGTTGTTGTTGTTGTCTCCTAGGCAACGGCGTTGTTGTTGTTGTCTCCTTGGCAACGGCGTTGTTGTTGTTGTCTCCTAGGCAACGGTGTTGTTGCTGTTGTCTCCTAGGCAACGGCGTTGCTGTTGTCTCCTAGGCAACGGCGTTGTTGTTGTTGTCTCCTAGGCAACGGCGTTGTTGTTGTCTCCTAGGCAACGGCGTTGTTGTTGTCTCCTAGGCAACGGCGTTGTTGTTGTCTCCTAGGCAACGGTGTTGTTGTTGTTGTCTCCTAGGCAACAGAGTTGTTGTTGTCTCCTAGGCAACGGCGTTGTTGTTGTTGTCTCCTAGGCAACGGCGTTGTTGTTGTCTCCTTGGCAACGGCGTTGTTGTTGTTGTCTCCTAGGCAACGGCGTTGTTGTTGTTGTCTCCTTGGCAATGGCGTTGTTGTTGTTGTCTCCTAGGCAATGGCGTTGTTGTCTCCTAGGCAACGGCGTTGTTGTTGTTGTCTCCTAGGCAACGGCGTTGTTGTTGTTGTCTCCTAGGCAATGGCGTTGTTGTCTCCTAGGCAACAGCGTTGTTGTTGTTGTCTCCTTGGCAACAGCGTTGTTGTTGTTGTCTCCTAGGCAACGGCGTTGTTGTTGTTGTCTCCTAGGCAACGGCGTTGTTGTTGTTGTCTCCTTGGCAACGGCGTTGTTGTTGTTGTCTCCTAGGCAACGGTGTTGTTGCTGTTGTCTCCTAGGCAACGGCGTTGTTGTTGTCTCCTAGGCAACGGCGTTGTTGTTGTTGTCTCCTAGGCAACAGAGTTGTTGTCTCCTAGGCAACAGCGTTGTTGTTGTTGTCTCCTAGGCAACGGCGTTGTTGTCTCCTAGGCAACGGCGTTGTTGTTGTTGTCTCCTAGGCAACGGCGTTGTTGTTGTCTCCTAGGCAACGGCGTTGTTGTTGTCTCCTAGGCAACGGCGTTGATGTTGTTGTCTCCTAGGCAACAGAGTTGTTGTTGTTGTCTCCTAGGCAACGGCGTTGTTGTTGTTGTCTCCTAGGCAACAGAGTTGTTGTTGTTGTCTCCTAGGCAACGGCGTTGTTGTTGTCTCCTAGGCAACGGCGTTGTTGTCTCCTAGGCAACGGCGTTGTTGTTGTTGTCTCCTAGGCAACGGCGTTGTTGTTGTTGTCTCCTTGGCAACGGCGTTGTTGTTGTTGTCTCCTAGGCAACGGTGTTGTTGCTGTTGTCTCCTAGGCAAAGGTGTTGTTGCTGTTGTCTCCTAGGCAACGGCGTTGCTGTTGTCTCCTAGGCAACGGCGTTGTTGTTGTCTCCTAGGCAACGGCGTTGTTGTTGTTGTCTCCTAGGCAACGGCGTTGTTGTTGTTGTCTCCTAGGCAACGGCGTTGTTGTTGTTGTCTCCTAGACAACAGAGTTGTTGTTGTCTCCTAGGCAACGGCGTTGTTGTTGTTGTCTCCTAGGCAACAGCGTTGTTGTTGTTGTCTCCTTGGCAACGGCGTTGTTGTTGTTGTCTCCTAGGCAACGGCGTTGTTGTTGTCTCCTAGGCAACGGCGTTGTTGTTGTTGTCTCCTAGGCAACGGCGTTGTTGTTGTTGTCTCCTAGGCAACGGCGTTGTTGTTGTTGTCTCCTAGACAACAGAGTTGTTGTTGTCTCCTAGGCAACGGCGTTGTTGTTGTTGTCTCCTAGGCAACAGCGTTGTTGTTGTTGTCTCCTTGGCAACGGCGTTGTTGTTGTCTCCTAGGCAACGGCGTTGTTGTTGTCTCCTAGGCAACGGCGTTGTTGTTGTTGTCTCCTTGGCAACGGCGTTGTTGTTGTTGTCTCCTAGGCAACGGTGTTGTTGCTGTTGTCTCCTAGGCAACGGCGTTGTTGTTGTCTCCTAGGCAACGGCGTTGTTGTTGTTGTCTCCTAGGCAACGGCGTTGTTGTTGTTGTCTCCTAGGCAACGGCGTTGTTGTTGTTGTCTCCTTGGCAATGGCGTTGTTGTCTCCTAGGCAACGGCGTTGTTGTTGTTGTCTCCTAGGCAACGGCGTTGTTGTTGTTGTCTCCTAGGCAACGGCGTTGTTGTTGTTGTCTCCTAGGCAACGGCGTTGTTGTTGTCTCCTAGGCAACGGCGTTGTTGTTGTCTCCTAGGTAACGGTGTTGTTGTCTCCTAGGCAACAGAGTTGTTGTTGTCTCCTAGGCAACGGCGTTGTTGTTGTTGTCTCCTAGGCAACGGCGTTGTTGTTGTTGTCTCCTTGGCAACGGCGTTGTTGTTGTTGTCTCCTAGGCAACGGCGTTGTTGTTGTTGTCTCCTAGGCAACAGCGTTGTTGTTGTTGTCTCCTTGGCAACGGCGTTGTTGTTGTTGTCTCCTAGGCAACGGCGTTGTTGTTGTTGTCTCCTAGGCAACGGCGTTGTTGTTGTTGTCTCCTTGGCAACGGCGTTGTTGTTGTTGTCTCCTAGGCAACGGTGTTGTTGCTGTTGTCTCCTAGGCAACGGCGTTGTTGTTGTCTCCTAGGCAACGGCGTTGTTGTTGTTGTCTCCTAGGCAACGGCGTTGTTGTTGTTGTCTCCTTGGCAATGGCGTTGTTGTCTCCTAGGCAACGGCGTTGTTGTGGTTGTCTCCTAGGCAACGGCGTTGTTGTTGTTGTCTCCTAGGCAACAGAGTTGTTGTTGTCTCCTAGGCAACGGCGTTGTTGTTGTTGTCTCCTAGGCAACGGCGTTGTTGTTGTTGTCTCCTTGGCAACGGCGTTGTTGTTGTTGTCTCCTAGGCAATGGCGTTGTTGTCTCCTAGGCAACGGCGTTGTTGTTGTTGTCTCCTAGGCAACGGCGTTGTTGTTGTTGTCTCCTTGGCAACGGCGTTGTTATTGTTGTCTCCTAGGCAACGGTGTTGTTGCTGTTGTCTCCTAGGCAACGGCGTTGCTGTTGTCTCCTAGGCAACGGCGTTGTTGTTGTTGTCTCCTAGGCAACGGCGTTGTTGTTGTTGTCTCCTAGGCAACGGCGTTGTTGTTGTTGTCTCCTAGACAACAGAGTTGTTGTTGTCTCCTAGGCAACGGCGTTGTTGTTGTTGTCTCCTAGGCAACAGCGTTGTTGTTGTTGTCTCCTTGGCAACGGCGTTGTTGTTGTTGTCTCCTAGGCAACGGCGTTGTTGTTGTTGTCTCCTAGGCAACAGCGTTGTTGTTGTTGTCTCCTTGGCAACGGCGTTGTTGCTGTTGTCTCCTAGGCAACGGTGTTGTTGCTGTTGTCTCCTAGGCAACGGCGTTGTTGTTGTCTCCTAGGCAACGGCGTTGTTGTTGTTGTCTCCTAGGCAACGGCGTTGTTGTTGTTGTCTCCTAGGCAACGGCGTTGTTGTTGTTGTCTCCTTGGCAATGGCGTTGTTGTCTCCTAGGCAACGGCGTTGTTGTTGTTGTCTCCTAGGCAACGGCGTTGTTGTTGTTGTCTCCTAGGCAACGGCGTTGTTGTTGTTGTCTCCTAGGCAACGGCGTTGTTGTTGTTGTCTCCTAGGCAACGGTGTTGTTGCTGTTGTCTCCTAGGCAACGGCGTTGCTGTTGTCTCCTAGGCAACGGCGTTGTTGTTGTTGTCTCCTAGGCAACGGCGTTGTTGTTGTCTCCTAGGCAACGGCGTTGTTGTTGTCTCCTAGGCAACGGTGTTGTTGTCTCCTAGGCAACAGAGTTGTTGTTGTCTCCTAGGCAACGGCGTTGTTGTTGTTGTCTCCTAGGCAACGGTGTTGTTGCTGTTGTCTCCTAGGCAACGGCGTTGCTGTTGTCTCCTAGGCAACGGCGTTGTTGTTGTTGTCTCCTTGGCAATGGCGTTGTTGTCTCCTAGGCAACGGCGTTGTTGTTGTTGTCTCCTAGGCAACGGCGTTGTTGTTGTTGTCTCCTAGGCAACGGCGTTGTTGTTGTTGTCTCCTAGGCAACGGCGTTGTTGTTGTCTCCTAGGCAACGGCGTTGTTGTTGTTGTCTCCTAGGCAACGGCGTTGTTGTTGTTGTCTCCTTGGCAACGGCGTTGTTGTTGTTGTCTCCTAGGCAACGGCGTTGTTGTTGTTGTCTCCTTGGCAACGGCGTTGTTGTTGTTGTTTCCTAGGCAATGGCGTTGTTGTCTCCTAGGCAACGGCGTTGTTGTTGTTGTCTGCAAGGCAACGGCGTTGTTGTTTTTGTCTCCTTGGCAACGGCGTTGTTGTTGTTGTCTCCTAGGCAATGGCGTTGTTGTCTCCTAGGCAACGGCGTTGTTGTTGTTGTCTCCTAGGCAACGGCGTTGTTGTTGTTGTCTCCTTGGCAACGGCGTTGTTGTTGTTGTCTCCTAGGCAACGGTGTTGTTGCTGTTGTCTCCTAGGCAACGGCGTTGCTGTTGTCTCCTAGGCAACGGCGTTGTTGTTGTTGTCTCCTAGGCAACGGCGTTGTTGTTGTTGTCTCCTAGGCAACGGCGTTGTTGTTGTTGTCTCCTAGGCAACGGCGTTGTTGTTGTTGTCTCCTAGGCAACAGAGTTGTTGTTGTCTCCTAGGCAACGGCGTTGTTGTTGTTGTCTCCTAGGCAACAGCGTTGTTGTCTCCTTGGCAACGGCGTTGTTGTTGTTGTCTCCTAGGCAACGGCGTTGTTGTTGTTGTCTCCTAGGCAACGGCGTTGTTGTTGTTGTCTCCTTGGCAACGGTGTTGTTGCTGTTGTCTCCTAGGCAACGGCATTGTTGTTGTCTCCTAGGCAACGGCGTTGTTGTTGTTGTCTCCTAGGCAACAGAGTTGTTGTCTCCTAGGCAACGGCGTTGTTGTTGTTGTCTCCTAGGCAACGGCGTTGTTGTTGTTGTCTCCTTGGCAACGGCGTTGTTGTCTCCTAGGCAACGGCGTTGTTGTTGTTGTCTCCTAGGCAACGGCGTTGTTGTTGTTGTCTCCTTGGCAACGGCGTTGTTGTTGTTGTCTCCTAGGCAACGGTGTTGTTGCTGTTGTCTCCTAGGCAACGGCGTTGCTGTTGTCTCCTAGGCAACGGCGTTGTTGTTGTTGTCTCCTAGGCAACGGCGTTGTTGTTGTCTCCTAGGCAACGGCGTTGTTGTTGTCTCCTAGGCAACGGTGTTGTTGTTGTTGTCTCCTAGGCAACAGAGTTGTTGTTGTCTCCTAGGCAACGGCGTTGTTGTTGTTGTCTCCTAGGCAACGGCGTTGTTGTTGTCTCCTTGGCAACGGCGTTGTTGTTGTTGTCTCCTAGGCAACGGCGTTGTTGTTGTTGTCTCCTTGGCAATGGCGTTGTTGTTGTTGTCTCCTAGGCAATGGCGTTGTTGTCTCCTAGGCAACGGCGTTGTTGTTGTTGTCTCCTAGGCAACGGCGTTGTTGTTGTCTCCTTGGCAACGGCGTTGTTGTTGTTGTCTCCTAGGCAATGGCGTTGTTGTCTCCTAGGCAACGGCGTTGTTGTTGTTGTCTCCTAGGCAACGGCGTTGTTGTTGTTGTCTCCTTGGCAACGGCGTTGTTGTTGTTGTCTCCTAGGCAACGGTGTTGTTGCTGTTGTCTCCTAGGCAACGGTGTTGTTGCTGTTGTCTCCTAGGCAACGGCGTTGCTGTTGTCTCCTAGGCAACGGCGTTGTTGTTGTCTCCTAGGCAACGGCGTTGTTGTTGTCTCCTAGGCAACGGCGTTGTTGTTGTTGTCTCCTAGGCAACGGCGTTGTTGTTGTTGTCTCCTAGACAACAGAGTTGTTGTTGTCTCCTAGGCAACGGCGTTGTTGTTGTTGTCTCCTAGGCAACAGCGTTGTTGTTGTTGTCTCCTTGGCAACGGCGTTGTTGTTGTTGTCTCCTAGGCAACGGCGTTGTTGTTGTCTCCTAGGCAACGGCGTTGTTGTTGTTGTCTCCTAGGCAACGGCGTTGTTGTTGTTGTCTCCTAGGCAACGGCGTTGTTGTTGTTGTCTCCTAGACAACAGAGTTGTTGTTGTCTCCTAGGCAACGGCGTTGTTGTTGTTGTCTCCTAGGCAACAGCGTTGTTGTTGTTGTCTCCTTGGCAACGGCGTTGTTGTTGTTGTCTCCTAGGCAACGGCGTTGTTGTTGTCTCCTAGGCAACGGCGTTGTTGTTGTCTCCTAGGCAACGGCGTTGTTGTTGTTGTCTCCTAGGCAACGGCGTTGTTGTTGTTGTCTCCTAGGCAACGGCGTTGTTGTTGTTGTCTCCTTGGCAATGGCGTTGTTGTCTCCTAGGCAACGGCGTTGTTGTTGTTGTCTCCTAGGCAACGGCGTTGTTGTTGTTGTCTCCTAGGCAACGGCGTTGTTGTTGTTGTCTCCTAGGCAACGGCGTTGTTGTTGTCTCCTAGGCAACGGCGTTGTTGTTGTCTCCTAGGTAACGGTGTTGTTGTCTCCTAGGCAACAGAGTTGTTGTTGTCTCCTAGGCAACGGCGTTGTTGTTGTTGTCTCCTAGGCAACGGCGTTGTTGTTGTTGTCTCCTTGGCAACGGCGTTGTTGTTGTTGTCTCCTAGGCAACGGCGTTGTTGTTGTTGTCTCCTTGGCAACGGCGTTGTTGTTGTTGTTTCCTAGGCAATGGCGTTGTTGTCTCCTAGGCAACGGCGTTGTTGTTGTTGTCTCCAAGGCAACGGCGTTGTTGTTGTTGTCTCCTTGGCAACGGCGTTGTTGTTGTTGTCTCCTAGGCAACGGTGTTGTTGCTGTTGTCTCCTAGGCAACGGCGTTGCTGTTGTCTCCTAGGCAACGGCGTTGTTGTTGTTGTCTCCTAGGCAACGGCGTTGTTGTTGTTGTCTCCTAGGCAACAGAGTTGTTGTTGTCTCCTAGGCAACGGCGTTGTTGTTGTTGTCTCCTAGGCAACGGCGTTGTTGTTGTTGTCTCCTTGGCAACGGCGTTGTTGTTGTTGTCTCCTAGGCAACGGCGTTGTTGTTGTCTCCTAGGCAACGGCGTTGTTGTTGTTGTCTCCTAGGCAACGGCGTTGTTGTTGTTGTCTCCTTGGCAACGGCGTTGTTGTTGTTGTCTCCTAGGCAACGGTGTTGTTGCTGTTGTCTCCTAGGCAACGGCGTTGTTGTTGTCTCCTAGGCAATGGCGTTGTTGTTGTTGTCTCCTAGGCAACAGAGTTGTTGTCTCCTAGGCAACGGCGTTGTTGTTGTTGTCTCCTAGGCAACGGCGTTGTTGTTGTTGTCTCCTTGGCAACGGCGTTGTTGTCTCCTAGGCAACGGCGTTGTTGTTGTTGTCTCCTAGGCAACGGCGTTGTTGTTGTTGTCTCCTAGGCAACAGCATTGTTGTTGTTGTCTCCTTGGCAACGGCGTTGTTGTTGTTGTCTCCTAGGCAACGGCGTTGTTGTTGTTGTCTCCTAGGCAACGGCGTTGTTGTTGTTGTCTCCTTGGCAACGGCGTTGTTGTTGTTGTCTCCTAGGCAACGGTGTTGTTGCTGTTGTCTCCTAGGCAACGGCGTTGTTGTTGTCTCCTAGGCAACGGCGTTGTTGTTGTTGTCTCCTAGGCAACGGCGTTGTTGTTGTTGTCTCCTTGGCAATGGCGTTGTTGTCTCCTAGGCAACGGCGTTGTTGTGGTTGTCTCCTAGGCAACGGCGTTGTTGTTGTTGTCTCCTAGGCAACAGAGTTGTTGTTGTCTCCTAGGCAACGGCGTTGTTGTTGTTGTCTCCTAGGCAACGGCGTTGTTGTTGTTGTCTCCTTGGCAACGGCGTTGTTGTTGTTGTCTCCTAGGCAATGGCGTTGTTGTCTCCTAGGCAACGGCGTTGTTGTTGTTGTCTCCTAGGCAACGGCGTTGTTGTTGTTGTCTCCTTGGCAACGGCGTTGTTATTGTTGTCTCCTAGGCAACGGTGTTGTTGCTGTTGTCTCCTAGGCAACGGCGTTGCTGTTGTCTCCTAGGCAACGGCGTTGTTGTTGTTGTCTCCTAGGCAACGGCGTTGTTGTTGTTGTCTCCTAGGCAACGGCGTTGTTGTTGTTGTCTCCTAGACAACAGAGTTGTTGTTGTCTCCTAGGCAACGGCGTTGTTGTTGTTGTCTCCTAGGCAACAGCGTTGTTGTTGTTGTCTCCTTGGCAACGGCGTTGTTGTTGTTGTCTCCTAGGCAACGGCGTTGTTGTTGTTGTCTCCTAGGCAACAGCGTTGTTGTTGTTGTCTCCTTGGCAACGGCGTTGTTGCTGTTGTCTCCTAGGCAACGGTGTTGTTGCTGTTGTCTCCTAGGCAACGGCGTTGTTGTTGTCTCCTAGGCAACGGCGTTGTTGTTGTTGTCTCCTAGGCAACGGCGTTGTTGTTGTTGTCTCCTAGGCAACGGCGTTGTTGTTGTTGTCTCCTTGGCAATGGCGTTGTTGTCTCCTAGGCAACGGCGTTGTTGTTGTTGTCTCCTAGGCAACGGCGTTGTTGTTGTTGTCTCCTAGGCAACGGCGTTGTTGTTGTTGTCTCCTAGGCAACGGCGTTGTTGTTGTTGTCTCCTAGGCAACGGTGTTGTTGCTGTTGTCTCCTAGGCAACGGCGTTGCTGTTGTCTCCTAGGCAACGGCGTTGTTGTTGTTGTCTCCTAGGCAACGGCGTTGTTGTTGTCTCCTAGGCAACGGCGTTGTTGTTGTCTCCTAGGCAACGGTGTTGTTGTCTCCTAGGCAACAGAGTTGTTGTTGTCTCCTAGGCAACGGCGTTGTTGTTGTTGTCTCCTAGGCAACGGTGTTGTTGCTGTTGTCTCCTAGGCAACGGCGTTGCTGTTGTCTCCTAGGCAACGGCGTTGTTGTTGTTGTCTCCTTGGCAATGGCGTTGTTGTCTCCTAGGCAACGGCGTTGTTGTTGTTGTCTCCTAGGCAACGGCGTTGTTGTTGTTGTCTCCTAGGCAACGGCGTTGTTGTTGTTGTCTCCTAGGCAACGGCGTTGTTGTTGTCTCCTAGGCAACGGCGTTGTTGTTGTTGTCTCCTAGGCAACGGCGTTGTTGTTGTTGTCTCCTTGGCAACGGCGTTGTTGTTGTTGTCTCCTAGGCAACGGCGTTGTTGTTGTTGTCTCCTTGGCAACGGCGTTGTTGTTGTTGTTTCCTAGGCAATGGCGTTGTTGTCTCCTAGGCAACGGCGTTGTTGTTGTTGTCTGCAAGGCAACGGCGTTGTTGTTTTTGTCTCCTTGGCAACGGCGTTGTTGTTGTTGTCTCCTAGGCAATGGCGTTGTTGTCTCCTAGGCAACGGCGTTGTTGTTGTTGTCTCCTAGGCAACGGCGTTGTTGTTGTTGTCTCCTTGGCAACGGCGTTGTTGTTGTTGTCTCCTAGGCAACGGTGTTGTTGCTGTTGTCTCCTAGGCAACGGCGTTGCTGTTGTCTCCTAGGCAACGGCGTTGTTGTTGTTGTCTCCTAGGCAACGGCGTTGTTGTTGTTGTCTCCTAGGCAACGGCGTTGTTGTTGTTGTCTCCTAGGCAACGGCGTTGTTGTTGTTGTCTCCTAGGCAACAGAGTTGTTGTTGTCTCCTAGGCAACGGCGTTGTTGTTGTTGTCTCCTAGGCAACAGCGTTGTTGTCTCCTTGGCAACGGCGTTGTTGTTGTTGTCTCCTAGGCAACGGCGTTGTTGTTGTTGTCTCCTAGGCAACGGCGTTGTTGTTGTTGTCTCCTTGGCAACGGTGTTGTTGCTGTTGTCTCCTAGGCAACGGCATTGTTGTTGTCTCCTAGGCAACGGCGTTGTTGTTGTTGTCTCCTAGGCAACAGAGTTGTTGTCTCCTAGGCAACGGCGTTGTTGTTGTTGTCTCCTAGGCAACGGCGTTGTTGTTGTTGTCTCCTTGGCAACGGCGTTGTTGTCTCCTAGGCAACGGCGTTGTTGTTGTTGTCTCCTAGGCAACGGCGTTGTTGTTGTTGTCTCCTTGGCAACGGCGTTGTTGTTGTTGTCTCCTAGGCAACGGTGTTGTTGCTGTTGTCTCCTAGGCAACGGCGTTGCTGTTGTCTCCTAGGCAACGGCGTTGTTGTTGTTGTCTCCTAGGCAACGGCGTTGTTGTTGTCTCCTAGGCAACGGCGTTGTTGTTGTCTCCTAGGCAACGGTGTTGTTGTTGTTGTCTCCTAGGCAACAGAGTTGTTGTTGTCTCCTAGGCAACGGCGTTGTTGTTGTTGTCTCCTAGGCAACGGCGTTGTTGTTGTCTCCTTGGCAACGGCGTTGTTGTTGTTGTCTCCTAGGCAACGGCGTTGTTGTTGTTGTCTCCTTGGCAATGGCGTTGTTGTTGTTGTCTCCTAGGCAATGGCGTTGTTGTCTCCTAGGCAACGGCGTTGTTGTTGTTGTCTCCTAGGCAACGGCGTTGTTGTTGTCTCCTTGGCAACGGCGTTGTTGTTGTTGTCTCCTAGGCAATGGCGTTGTTGTCTCCTAGGCAACGGCGTTGTTGTTGTTGTCTCCTAGGCAACGGCGTTGTTGTTGTTGTCTCCTTGGCAACGGCGTTGTTGTTGTTGTCTCCTAGGCAACGGTGTTGTTGCTGTTGTCTCCTAGGCAACGGTGTTGTTGCTGTTGTCTCCTAGGCAACGGCGTTGCTGTTGTCTCCTAGGCAACGGCGTTGTTGTTGTCTCCTAGGCAACGGCGTTGTTGTTGTCTCCTAGGCAACGGCGTTGTTGTTGTTGTCTCCTAGGCAACGGCGTTGTTGTTGTTGTCTCCTAGACAACAGAGTTGTTGTTGTCTCCTAGGCAACGGCGTTGTTGTTGTTGTCTCCTAGGCAACAGCGTTGTTGTTGTTGTCTCCTTGGCAACGGCGTTGTTGTTGTTGTCTCCTAGGCAACGGCGTTGTTGTTGTCTCCTAGGCAACGGCGTTGTTGTTGTTGTCTCCTAGGCAACGGCGTTGTTGTTGTTGTCTCCTAGGCAACGGCGTTGTTGTTGTTGTCTCCTAGACAACAGAGTTGTTGTTGTCTCCTAGGCAACGGCGTTGTTGTTGTTGTCTCCTAGGCAACAGCGTTGTTGTTGTTGTCTCCTTGGCAACGGCGTTGTTGTTGTTGTCTCCTAGGCAACGGCGTTGTTGTTGTCTCCTAGGCAACGGCGTTGTTGTTGTCTCCTAGGCAACGGCGTTGTTGTTGTTGTCTCCTAGGCAACGGCGTTGTTGTTGTTGTCTCCTAGGCAACGGCGTTGTTGTTGTTGTCTCCTTGGCAATGGCGTTGTTGTCTCCTAGGCAACGGCGTTGTTGTTGTTGTCTCCTAGGCAACGGCGTTGTTGTTGTTGTCTCCTAGGCAACGGCGTTGTTGTTGTTGTCTCCTAGGCAACGGCGTTGTTGTTGTCTCCTAGGCAACGGCGTTGTTGTTGTCTCCTAGGTAACGGTGTTGTTGTCTCCTAGGCAACAGAGTTGTTGTTGTCTCCTAGGCAACGGCGTTGTTGTTGTTGTCTCCTAGGCAACGGCGTTGTTGTTGTTGTCTCCTTGGCAACGGCGTTGTTGTTGTTGTCTCCTAGGCAACGGCGTTGTTGTTGTTGTCTCCTTGGCAACGGCGTTGTTGTTGTTGTTTCCTAGGCAATGGCGTTGTTGTCTCCTAGGCAACGGCGTTGTTGTTGTTGTCTCCAAGGCAACGGCGTTGTTGTTGTTGTCTCCTTGGCAACGGCGTTGTTGTTGTTGTCTCCTAGGCAACGGTGTTGTTGCTGTTGTCTCCTAGGCAACGGCGTTGCTGTTGTCTCCTAGGCAACGGCGTTGTTGTTGTTGTCTCCTAGGCAACGGCGTTGTTGTTGTTGTCTCCTAGGCAACAGAGTTGTTGTTGTCTCCTAGGCAACGGCGTTGTTGTTGTTGTCTCCTAGGCAACAGCGTTGTTGTTGTTGTCTCCTTGGCAACGGCGTTGTTGTTGTTGTCTCCTAGGCAACGGCGTTGTTGTTGTTGTCTCCTAGGCAACGGCGTTGTTGTTGTTGTCTCCTAGGCAACGGCGTTGTTGTTGTTGTCTCCTTGGCAACGGCGTTGTTGTTGTTGTCTCCTAGGCAACGGTGTTGTTGCTGTTGTCTCCTAGGCAACGGCGTTGTTGTTGTCTCCTAGGCAATGGCGTTGTTGTTGTTGTCTCCTAGGCAACAGAGTTGTTGTCTCCTAGGCAACGGCGTTGTTGTTGTTGTCTCCTAGGCAACGGCGTTGTTGTTGTTGTCTCCTTGGCAACGGCGTTGTTGTCTCCTAGGCAACGGCGTTGTTGTTGTTGTCTCCTAGGCAACGGCGTTGTTGTTGTTGTCTCCTTGGCAACGGCGTTGTTGTTGTTGTCTCCTAGGCAACGGTGTTGTTGCTGTTGTCTCCTAGGCAACGGCGTTGCTGTTGTCTCCTAGGCAACGGCGTTGTTGTTGTTGTCTCCTAGGCAACGGCGTTGTTGTTGTCTCCTAGGCAACGGCGTTGTTGTTGTCTCCTAGGCAACGGTGTTGTTGTTGTTGTCTCCTAGGCAACAGAGTTGTTGTTGTCTCCTAGGCAACGGCGTTGTTGTTGTTGTCTCCTAGGCAACGGCGTTGTTGTTGTCTCCTTGGCAACGGCGTTGTTGTTGTTGTCTCCTAGGCAACGGCGTTGTTGTTGTTGTCTCCTTGGCAATGGCGTTGTTGTTGTTGTCTCCTAGGCAATGGCGTTGTTGTCTCCTAGGCAACGGCGTTGTTGTTGTTGTCTCCTAGGCAACGGCGTTGTTGTTGTTGTCTCCTTGGCAACGGCGTTGTTGTTGTCTCCTAGGCAATGGCGTTGTTGTCTCCTAGGCAACGGCGTTGTTGTTGTTGTCTCCTAGGCAACGGCGTTGTTGTTGTTGTCTCCTTGGCAACGGCGTTGTTGTTGTCTCCTAGGCAACGGTGTTGTTGCTGTTGTCTCCTTGGCAACGGCGTTGCTGTTGTCTCCTAGGCAACGGCGTTGCTGTTGTCTCCTAGGCAACGGCGTTGTTGTTGTTGTCTCCTAGGCAACGGCGTTGTTGTTGTCTCCTAGGCAACGGCGTTGTTGTTGTTGTCTCCTAGGCAACAGAGTTGTTGTTGTCTCCTAGGCAACGGCGTTGTTGTTGTTGTCTCCTAGGCAACAGCGTTGTTGTTGTTGTCTCCTAGGCAACAGCGTTGTTGTTGTTGTCTCCTTGGCAACAGCGTTGTTGTTGTTGTCTCCTAGGCAACGGCGTTGTTGTTGTTGTCTCCTAGGCAACGGCGTTGTTGTTGTTGTCTCCTTGGCAACGGCGTTGTTGTTGTTGTCTCCTAGGCAACGGTGTTGTTGCTGTTGTCTCCTAGGCAACGGCGTTGTTGTTGTCTCCTAGGCAACGGCGTTGTTGTTGTTGTCTCCTAGGCAACAGAGTTGTTGTCTCCTAGGCAACAGCGTTGTTGTTGTTGTCTCCTAGGCAACGGCGTTGTTGTCTCCTAGGCAACGGCGTTGTTGTTGTTGTCTCCTAGGCAACGGCGTTGTTGTTGTCTCCTAGGCAACGGCGTTGTTGTTGTCTCCTAGGCAACGGTGTTGTTGTTGTTGTCTCCTAGGCAACAGAATTGTTGTTGTCTCCTAGGCAACGGCGTTGTTGTTGTTGTCTCCTAGGCAACGGCGTTGTTGTTGTTGTCTCCTAGGCAACGGCGTTGTTGTTGTTGTCTCCTTGGCAACGGCGTTGTTGTTGTTGTCTCCTAGGCAACGGTGTTGTTGCTGTTGTCTCCTAGGCAACGGCGTTGCTGTTGTCTCCTAGGCAACGGCGTTGTTGTTGTTGTCTCCTAGGCAACGGCGTTGTTGTTGTCTCCTAGGCAACGGCGTTGTTGTTGTTGTCTCCTAGGCAGCGGCGTTGTTGTTGTCTCCTAGGCAACAGAGTTGTTGTTGTTGTTGTCTCCTAGGCAACGGCGTTGTTGTTGTTGTCTCCTAGGCAACAGAGTTGTTGTTGTTGTCTCCTAGGCAACGGCGTTGTTGTTGTCTCCTAGGCAACGGCGTTGTTGTTGTCTCCTAGGCAACGGCGTTGTTGTTGTTGTCTCCCAGGCAACGGCGTTGTTGTCTCCTTGGCAATGGCGTTGTATCCTAGGCAACGGTGTTGTTGTTGTTGTCTCCTAGGAAACGGCGTTGTTGTTGTCTCCTTGGCAAGGCGTTGTTGTTGTCTCCTAGGCAACGGCGCTGTTGTTGTTGTCTCCTAGGCAACGGCGTTGTTGTTGTTGTCTCCTAGGCAACGGCGTTGTTGTCTGCTAGGCAACGGCGTTGTTGTTGTCTCCTAGGCAACGGCGTTGTTGTTGTCTCCTAGGCAACGGCGTTGTTGTTGTTGTCTCCTAGGCAACGGCATTGTTGTTGTTGTCTCCTAGGCAACGGCATTGTTGTTGTCTGCTAGGCAACGGTGTTGTTGTTGTCTCCTAGGCAACGGTGTTGTTGTTGTTTTCTAGGCAACGGCGTTGTTGTTGTTGTATCCTAGGCAACGGCGTTGTTGTTGTTGTATCCTAGGCAACGGCGTTGTTGTTGTTGTTTTCTAGGCAACGGCGTTGTTGTTGTTGTATCCTAGGCAACGGCGTTGTTGTTGTTGTCTCCTAGGCAACGGCGTTGCTGTTGTATCCTAGGCAATGGTGGTGTTGTTGTTGTATCCTAGGTTGTTGTTGTCTCCTAGGGCAACGGCGTTGTTGTTGTCTCCTAGGCAACTGCGTTGTTGTTGTCTCCTAGGCAACGGCGTTGTTGTGGTATCCTAGGCAACGGCGTTGTTGTGGTATCCTAGGCAACGGCGTTGTTGTTGTAGTATCCTAGGCAACGGCGTTGTTGTTGTATCCTAAGCAACGGCGTTGTTGTTGTTGTCTCCTAGGCAATGGCGTTGTTGTATCCTAGGTTGCTGTTGTCTCCTAGGCAACGGCGTTGTTGTTGTTGTATCCTAGGCAACGGCGTTGTTGTTGTTGTATCCTAGGTTGTTGTTGTCTCCTAGGCAACGGCGTTGTTGTTGTCTCCTAGGCAACGGCGTTGTTGTTGTTGTATCCTAGGCAACGGCGTTGTTGTTGTTGTATCCTAGGCAATGGCGTTGTTGTTGTCTCCTAGGCATCGGCGTTGTTGTTGTTGTCTCCTAGGCAATGGCGTTGTTGTTGTTGTCTCCTAGGCAACGGCGTTGTTGTTGTTGTCTCCTAGGCAACGGCGTTGTTGTCTCCTAGGCAACGGCGTTGTTGTTGTTGTCTCCTAGGCAACGGCGTTGTTGTATCCTAGGTTGTTGTTGTCTCCTAGGCAACGGCGTTGTTGTTGTCTCCTAGGCAATGGCGTTGTTGCCTCCTAGGCAACGGCGTTGTTGTCTCCTAGGCAACGGCGTTGTTGTCTCCTTGGCAACGGCGTTGTTGTTGTCTCCTAGGCAACGGCGTTGTTGTTGTTGTCTCCTTGGCAACGGCGTTGTTGTTGTTGTTTCCTAGGCAATGGCGTTGTTGTCTCCTAGGCAACGGCGTTGTTGTTGTTGTCTCCTAGGCAACGGCGTTGTTGTTGTCTCCTAGGCAACGGCGTTGTTGTTGTCTCCTAGGCAACGGTGTTGTTGTCTCCTAGGCAACAGAGTTGTTGTTGTCTCCTAGGCAACGGCGTTGTTGTTGTTGTCTCCTAGGCAACGGCGTTGTTGTTGTTGTCTCCTTGGCAACGGCGTTGTTGTTGTCTCCTAGGCAACGGCGTTGTTGTTGTTGTCTCCTTGGCAACGGCGTTGTTGTTGTTGTTTCCTAGGCAATGGCGTTGTTGTCTCCTAGGCAACGGCGTTGTTGTTGTTGTCTCCTAGGCAACGGCGTTGTTGTTGTTGTCTCCTTGGCAACGGCGTTGTTGTTGTTGTCTCCTAGGCAATGGCGTTGTTGTCTCCTAGGCAACGGCGTTGTTGTTGTTGTCTCCTAGGCAACGGCGTTGTTGTTGTTGTCTCCTTGGCAACGGCGTTGTTGTTGTTGTCTCCTAGGCAACGGTGTTGTTGCTGTTGTCTCCTAGGCAACGGCGTTGCTGTTGTCTCATAGGCAACGGCGTTGTTGTTGTTGTCTCCTAGGCAACGGCGTTGTTGTTGTTGTCTCCTAGGCAACGGCGTTCTTGTTGTTGTCTCCTAGGCAACGGCGTTGTTGTTGTTGTCTCCTAGGCAACAGAGTTGTTGTTGTCTCCTAGGCAATGGCGTTGTTGTTGTTGTCTCCTAGGCAACAGCGTTGTTGTCTCCTTGGCAACGGCGTTGTTGTTGTTGTCTCCTAGGCAACGGCGTTGTTGTTGTTGTCTCCTAGGCAACGGCGTTGTTGTTGTTGTCTCCTTGGCAACGGCGTTGTTGTTGTTGTCTCCTAGGCAACGGTGTTGTTGCTGTTGTCTCCTAGGCAACGGCGTTGTTGTTGTCTCCTAGGCAACGGCGTTGTTGTTGTTGTCTCCTAGGCAACAGAGTTGTTGTCTCCTAGGCAACGGCGTTGTTGTTGTTGTCTCCTTGGCAACGGCGTTGTTGTTGTTGTCTCCTAGGCAATGGCGTTGTTGTCTCCTAGGCAACGGCGTTGTTGTTGTTGTCTCCTAGGCAACGGCGTTGTTGTTGTTGTCTCCAAGGCAACGGCGTTGTTGTTTTTGTCTCCTTGGCAACGGCGTTGTTGTTGTTGTCTCCTAGGCAATGGCGTTGTTGTCTCCTAGGCAACGGCGTTGTTGTTGTTGTCTCCTAGGCAACGGCGTTGTTGTTGTTGTCTCCTTGGCAACGGCGTTGTTGTTGTTGTCTCCTAGGCAACGGTGTTGTTGCTGTTGTCTCCTAGGCAACGGCGTTGCTGTTGTCTCCTAGGCAACGGCGTTGTTGTTGTTGTCTCCTAGGCAACGGCGTTGTTGTTGTTGTCTCCTAGGCAACGGCGTTGTTGTTGTTGTCTCCTAGGCAACGGCGTTGTTGTTGTTGTCTCCTAGGCAACAGAGTTGTTGTTGTCTCCTAGGCAACGGCGTTGTTGTTGTTGTCTCCTAGGCAACAGCGTTGTTGTCTCCTTGGCAACGGCGTTGTTGTTGTTGTCTCCTAGGCAACGGCGTTGTTGTTGTTGTCTCCTAGGCAACGGCGTTGTTGTTGTTGTCTCCTTGGCAACGGTGTTGTTGCTGTTGTCTCCTAGGCAACGGCATTGTTGTTGTCTCCTAGGCAACGGCGTTGTTGTTGTTGTCTCCTAGGCAACAGAGTTGTTGTCTCCTAGGCAACGGCGTTGTTGTTGTTGTCTCCTAGGCAACGGCGTTGTTGTTGTTGTCTCCTTGGCAACGGCGTTGTTGTCTCCTAGGCAACGGCGTTGTTGTTGTTGTCTCCTTGGCAACGGCGTTGTTGTTGTTGTCTCCTAGGCAACGGTGTTGTTGCTGTTGTCTCCTAGGCAACGGCGTTGCTGTTGTCTCCTAGGCAACGGCGTTGTTGTTGTTGTCTCCTAGGCAACGGCGTTGTTGTTGTCTCCTAGGCAACGGCGTTGTTGTTGTCTCCTAGGCAACGGTGTTGTTGTTGTTGTCTCCTAGGCAACAGAGTTGTTGTTGTCTCCTAGGCAACGGCGTTGTTGTTGTTGTCTCCTAGGCAACGGCGTTGTTGTTGTCTCCTTGGCAACGGCGTTGTTGTTGTTGTCTCCTAGGCAACGGCGTTGTTGTTGTTGTCTCCTTGGCAATGGCGTTGTTGTTGTTGTCTCCTAGGCAATGGCGTTGTTGTCTCCTAGGCAACGGCGTTGTTGTTGTTGTCTCCTAGGCAACGGCGTTGTTGTTGTCTCCTTGGCAACGGCGTTGTTGTTGTTGTCTCCTAGGCAATGGCGTTGTTGTCTCCTAGGCAACGGCGTTGTTGTTGTTGTCTCCTAGGCAACGGCGTTGTTGTTGTTGTCTCCTTGGCAACGGCGTTGTTGTTGTTGTCTCCTAGGCAACGGTGTTGTTGCTGTTGTCTCCTAGGCAACGGTGTTGTTGCTGTTGTCTCCTAGGCAACGGCGTTGCTGTTGTCTCCTAGGCAACGGCGTTGTTGTTGTCTCCTAGGCAACGGCGTTGTTGTTGTCTCCTAGGCAACGGCGTTGTTGTTGTTGTCTCCTAGGCAACGGCGTTGTTGTTGTTGTCTCCTAGACAACAGAGTTGTTGTTGTCTCCTAGGCAACGGCGTTGTTGTTGTTGTCTCCTAGGCAACAGCGTTGTTGTTGTTGTCTCCTTGGCAACGGCGTTGTTGTTGTTGTCTCCTAGGCAACGGCGTTGTTGTTGTCTCCTAGGCAACGGCGTTGTTGTTGTTGTCTCCTAGGCAACGGCGTTGTTGTTGTTGTCTCCTAGGCAACGGCGTTGTTGTTGTTGTCTCCTAGACAACAGAGTTGTTGTTGTCTCCTAGGCAACGGCGTTGTTGTTGTTGTCTCCTAGGCAACAGCGTTGTTGTTGTTGTCTCCTTGGCAACGGCGTTGTTGTTGTTGTCTCCTAGGCAACGGCGTTGTTGTTGTCTCCTAGGCAACGGCGTTGTTGTTGTCTCCTAGGCAACGGCGTTGTTGTTGTTGTCTCCTAGGCAACGGCGTTGTTGTTGTTGTCTCCTAGGCAACGGCGTTGTTGTTGTTGTCTCCTTGGCAATGGCGTTGTTGTCTCCTAGGCAACGGCGTTGTTGTTGTTGTCTCCTAGGCAACGGCGTTGTTGTTGTTGTCTCCTAGGCAACGGCGTTGTTGTTGTTGTCTCCTAGGCAACGGCGTTGTTGTTGTCTCCTAGGCAACGGCGTTGTTGTTGTCTCCTAGGTAACGGTGTTGTTGTCTCCTAGGCAACAGAGTTGTTGTTGTCTCCTAGGCAACGGCGTTGTTGTTGTTGTCTCCTAGGCAACGGCGTTGTTGTTGTTGTCTCCTTGGCAACGGCGTTGTTGTTGTTGTCTCCTAGGCAACGGCGTTGTTGTTGTTGTCTCCTTGGCAACGGCGTTGTTGTTGTTGTTTCCTAGGCAATGGCGTTGTTGTCTCCTAGGCAACGGCGTTGTTGTTGTTGTCTCCAAGGCAACGGCGTTGTTGTTGTTGTCTCCTTGGCAACGGCGTTGTTGTTGTTGTCTCCTAGGCAACGGTGTTGTTGCTGTTGTCTCCTAGGCAACGGCGTTGCTGTTGTCTCCTAGGCAACGGCGTTGTTGTTGTTGTCTCCTAGGCAACGGCGTTGTTGTTGTTGTCTCCTAGGCAACAGAGTTGTTGTTGTCTCCTAGGCAACGGCGTTGTTGTTGTTGTCTCCTAGGCAACAGCGTTGTTGTTGTTGTCTCCTTGGCAACGGCGTTGTTGTTGTTGTCTCCTAGGCAACGGCGTTGTTGTTGTTGTCTCCTAGGCAACGGCGTTGTTGTTGTTGTCTCCTAGGCAACGGCGTTGTTGTTGTTGTCTCCTTGGCAACGGCGTTGTTGTTGTTGTCTCCTAGGCAACGGTGTTGTTGCTGTTGTCTCCTAGGCAACGGCGTTGTTGTTGTCTCCTAGGCAACGGCGTTGTTGTTGTTGTCTCCTAGGCAACAGAGTTGTTGTCTCCTAGGCAACGGCGTTGTTGTTGTTGTCTCCTAGGCAACGGCGTTGTTGTTGTTGTCTCCTTGGCAACGGCGTTGTTGTCTCCTAGGCAACGGCGTTGTTGTTGTTGTCTCCTAGGCAACGGCGTTGTTGTTGTTGTCTCCTTGGCAACGGCGTTGTTGTTGTTGTCTCCTAGGCAACGGTGTTGTTGCTGTTGTCTCCTAGGCAACGGCGTTGCTGTTGTCTCCTAGGCAACGGCGTTGTTGTTGTTGTCTCCTAGGCAACGGCGTTGTTGTTGTCTCCTAGGCAACGGCGTTGTTGTTGTCTCCTAGGCAACGGTGTTGTTGTTGTTGTCTCCTAGGCAACAGAGTTGTTGTTGTCTCCTAGGCAACGGCGTTGTTGTTGTTGTCTCCTAGGCAACGGCGTTGTTGTTGTCTCCTTGGCAACGGCGTTGTTGTTGTTGTCTCCTAGGCAACGGCGTTGTTGTTGTTGTCTCCTTGGCAATGGCGTTGTTGTTGTTGTCTCCTAGGCAATGGCGTTGTTGTCTCCTAGGCAACGGCGTTGTTGTTGTTGTCTCCTAGGCAACGGCGTTGTTGTTGTTGTCTCCTTGGCAACGGCGTTGTTGTTGTCTCCTAGGCAATGGCGTTGTTGTCTCCTAGGCAACGGCGTTGTTGTTGTTGTCTCCTAGGCAACGGCGTTGTTGTTGTTGTCTCCTTGGCAACGGCGTTGTTGTTGTCTCCTAGGCAACGGTGTTGTTGCTGTTGTCTCCTTGGCAACGGCGTTGCTGTTGTCTCCTAGGCAACGGCGTTGCTGTTGTCTCCTAGGCAACGGCGTTGTTGTTGTTGTCTCCTAGGCAACGGCGTTGTTGTTGTCTCCTAGGCAACGGCGTTGTTGTTGTTGTCTCCTAGGCAACAGAGTTGTTGTTGTCTCCTAGGCAACGGCGTTGTTGTTGTTGTCTCCTAGGCAACAGCGTTGTTGTTGTTGTCTCCTAGGCAACAGCGTTGTTGTTGTTGTCTCCTTGGCAACAGCGTTGTTGTTGTTGTCTCCTAGGCAACGGCGTTGTTGTTGTTGTCTCCTAGGCAACGGCGTTGTTGTTGTTGTCTCCTTGGCAACGGCGTTGTTGTTGTTGTCTCCTAGGCAACGGTGTTGTTGCTGTTGTCTCCTAGGCAACGGCGTTGTTGTTGTCTCCTAGGCAACGGCGTTGTTGTTGTTGTCTCCTAGGCAACAGAGTTGTTGTCTCCTAGGCAACAGCGTTGTTGTTGTTGTCTCCTAGGCAACGGCGTTGTTGTCTCCTAGGCAACGGCGTTGTTGTTGTTGTCTCCTAGGCAACGGCGTTGTTGTTGTCTCCTAGGCAACGGCGTTGTTGTTGTCTCCTAGGCAACGGTGTTGTTGTTGTTGTCTCCTAGGCAACAGAATTGTTGTTGTCTCCTAGGCAACGGCGTTGTTGTTGTTGTCTCCTAGGCAACGGCGTTGTTGTTGTTGTCTCCTAGGCAACGGCGTTGTTGTTGTTGTCTCCTTGGCAACGGCGTTGTTGTTGTTGTCTCCTAGGCAACGGTGTTGTTGCTGTTGTCTCCTAGGCAACGGCGTTGCTGTTGTCTCCTAGGCAACGGCGTTGTTGTTGTTGTCTCCTAGGCAACGGCGTTGTTGTTGTCTCCTAGGCAACGGCGTTGTTGTTGTTGTCTCCTAGGCAGCGGCGTTGTTGTTGTCTCCTAGGCAACAGAGTTGTTGTTGTTGTTGTCTCCTAGGCAACGGCGTTGTTGTTGTTGTCTCCTAGGCAACAGAGTTGTTGTTGTTGTCTCCTAGGCAACGGCGTTGTTGTTGTCTCCTAGGCAACGGCGTTGTTGTTGTCTCCTAGGCAACGGCGTTGTTGTTGTTGTCTCCCAGGCAACGGCGTTGTTGTCTCCTTGGCAATGGCGTTGTATCCTAGGCAACGGTGTTGTTGTTGTTGTCTCCTAGGAAACGGCGTTGTTGTTGTCTCCTTGGCAAGGCGTTGTTGTTGTCTCCTAGGCAACGGCGCTGTTGTTGTTGTCTCCTAGGCAACGGCGTTGTTGTTGTTGTCTCCTAGGCAACGGCGTTGTTGTCTGCTAGGCAACGGCGTTGTTGTTGTCTCCTAGGCAACGGCGTTGTTGTTGTCTCCTAGGCAACGGCGTTGTTGTTGTTGTCTCCTAGGCAACGGCATTGTTGTTGTTGTCTCCTAGGCAACGGCATTGTTGTTGTCTGCTAGGCAACGGTGTTGTTGTTGTCTCCTAGGCAACGGTGTTGTTGTTGTTTTCTAGGCAACGGCGTTGTTGTTGTTGTATCCTAGGCAACGGCGTTGTTGTTGTTGTATCCTAGGCAACGGCGTTGTTGTTGTTGTTTTCTAGGCAACGGCGTTGTTGTTGTTGTATCCTAGGCAACGGCGTTGTTGTTGTTGTCTCCTAGGCAACGGCGTTGCTGTTGTATCCTAGGCAATGGTGGTGTTGTTGTTGTATCCTAGGTTGTTGTTGTCTCCTAGGGCAACGGCGTTGTTGTTGTCTCCTAGGCAACTGCGTTGTTGTTGTCTCCTAGGCAACGGCGTTGTTGTGGTATCCTAGGCAACGGCGTTGTTGTGGTATCCTAGGCAACGGCGTTGTTGTTGTAGTATCCTAGGCAACGGCGTTGTTGTTGTATCCTAAGCAACGGCGTTGTTGTTGTTGTCTCCTAGGCAATGGCGTTGTTGTATCCTAGGTTGCTGTTGTCTCCTAGGCAACGGCGTTGTTGTTGTTGTATCCTAGGCAACGGCGTTGTTGTTGTTGTATCCTAGGTTGTTGTTGTCTCCTAGGCAACGGCGTTGTTGTTGTCTCCTAGGCAACGGCGTTGTTGTTGTTGTATCCTAGGCAACGGCGTTGTTGTTGTTGTATCCTAGGCAATGGCGTTGTTGTTGTCTCCTAGGCATCGGCGTTGTTGTTGTTGTCTCCTAGGCAATGGCGTTGTTGTTGTTGTCTCCTAGGCAACGGCGTTGTTGTTGTTGTCTCCTAGGCAACGGCGTTGTTGTCTCCTAGGCAACGGCGTTGTTGTTGTTGTCTCCTAGGCAACGGCGTTGTTGTATCCTAGGTTGTTGTTGTCTCCTAGGCAACGGCGTTGTTGTTGTCTCCTAGGCAATGGCGTTGTTGCCTCCTAGGCAACGGCGTTGTTGTCTCCTAGGCAACGGCGTTGTTGTCTCCTTGGCAACGGCGTTGTTGTTGTCTCCTAGGCAACGGCGTTGTTGTTGTTGTCTCCTTGGCAACGGCGTTGTTGTTGTTGTTTCCTAGGCAATGGCGTTGTTGTCTCCTAGGCAACGGCGTTGTTGTTGTTGTCTCCTAGGCAACGGCGTTGTTGTTGTCTCCTAGGCAACGGCGTTGTTGTTGTCTCCTAGGCAACGGTGTTGTTGTCTCCTAGGCAACAGAGTTGTTGTTGTCTCCTAGGCAACGGCGTTGTTGTTGTTGTCTCCTAGGCAACGGCGTTGTTGTTGTTGTCTCCTTGGCAACGGCGTTGTTGTTGTCTCCTAGGCAACGGCGTTGTTGTTGTTGTCTCCTTGGCAACGGCGTTGTTGTTGTTGTTTCCTAGGCAATGGCGTTGTTGTCTCCTAGGCAACGGCGTTGTTGTTGTTGTCTCCTAGGCAACGGCGTTGTTGTTGTTGTCTCCTTGGCAACGGCGTTGTTGTTGTTGTCTCCTAGGCAATGGCGTTGTTGTCTCCTAGGCAACGGCGTTGTTGTTGTTGTCTCCTAGGCAACGGCGTTGTTGTTGTTGTCTCCTTGGCAACGGCGTTGTTGTTGTTGTCTCCTAGGCAACGGTGTTGTTGCTGTTGTCTCCTAGGCAACGGCGTTGCTGTTGTCTCCTAGGCAACGGCGTTGTTGTTGTTGTCTCCTAGGCAACGGCGTTGTTGTTGTTGTCTCCTAGGCAACGGCGTTCTTGTTGTTGTCTCCTAGGCAACGGCGTTGTTGTTGTTGTCTCCTAGGCAACAGAGTTGTTGTTGTCTCCTAGGCAATGGCGTTGTTGTTGTTGTCTCCTAGGCAACAGCGTTGTTGTCTCCTTGGCAACGGCGTTGTTGTTGTTGTCTCCTAGGCAACGGCGTTGTTGTTGTTGTCTCCTAGGCAACGGCGTTGTTGTTGTCTCCTTGGCAACGGCGTTGTTGTTGTTGTCTCCTAGGCAACGGTGTTGTTGCTGTTGTCTCCTAGGCAACGGCGTTGTTGTTGTCTCCTAGGCAACGGCGTTGTTGTTGTTGTCTCCTAGGCAACGGCGTTGTTGTTGTTGTCTCCTAGGCAACGGCGTTGTTGTTGTTGTCTCCTTGGCAATGGCGTTGTTGTCTCCTAGGCAACGGCGTTGTTGTTGTTGTCTCCTAGGCAACGGCGTTGTTGTTGTTGTCTCCTTGGCAACGGCGTTGTTGTTGTTGTCTCCTAGGCAACGGTGTTGTTGCTGTTGTCTCCTAGGCAACGGCGTTGCTGTTGTCTCCTAGGCAACGGCGTTGTTGTTGTTGTCTCCTAGGCAACGGCGTTGTTGTTGTTGTCTCCTAGGCAACAGAGTTGTTGTTGTCTCCTAGGCAACGGCGTTGTTGTTGTCTCCTAGGCAACGGCGTTGTTGTTGTTGTCTCCTAGGCAACAGCGTTGTTGTCTCCTTGGCAACGGCGTTGTTGTTGTTGTCTCCTAGGCAACGGCGTTGTTGTTGTTGTCTCCTAGGCAACGGCGTTGTTGTTGTTGTCTCCTTGGCAACGGCGTTGTTGTTGTTGTCTCCTAGGCAACGGTGTTGTTGCTGTTGTCTCCTAGGCAACGGCGTTGTTGTTGTCTCCTAGGCAACGGCGTTGTTGTTGTTGTCTCCTAGGCAACAGAGTTGTTGTCTCCTAGGCAACGGCGTTGTTGTTGTTGTCTCCTTGGCAACGGCGTTGTTGTTGTTGTCTCCTATGCAATGGCGTTGTTGTCTCCTAGGCAACGGCGTTGTTGTTGTTGTCTCCTAGGCAACGGCGTTGTTGTTGTTGTCTCCTTGGCAACGGCGTTGTTGTTGTTGTCTCCTAGGCAACGGTGTTGTTGCTGTTGTCTCCTAGGCAACGGCGTTGCTGTTGTCTCCTAGGCAACGGCGTTGTTGTTGTCTCCTAGGCAACGGCGTTGTTGTTGTTGTCTCCTAGGCAACAGAGTTGTTGTTGTCTCCTAGGCAACGGCGTTGTTGTTGTTGTCTCCTAGGCAACGGCGTTGTTGTTGTTGTCTCCTTGGCAACGGCGTTGTTGTTGTTGTCTCCTAGGCAATGGCGTTGTTGTCTCCTTGGCAACGGCGTTGTTGTTGTTGTCTCCTAGGCAACGGTGTTGTTGCTGTTGTCTCCTAGGCAACGGCGTTGCTGTTGTCTCCTAGGCAACGGCGTTGTTGTTGTCTCCTAGGCAACGGCGTTGTTGTTGTTGTCTCCTAGGCAACGGCGTTGTTGTTGTCTCCTAGGCAACGGCATTGTTGTTGTTGTCTCCTAGACAACAGAGTTGTTGTTGTCTCCTAGGCAACGGCGTTGTTGTTGTTGTCTCCTAGGCAACAGCGTTGTTGTTGTTGTCTCCTTGGCAACGGCGTTGTTGTTGTTGTCTCCTAGGCAACGGCGTTGTTGTTGTTGTCTCCTAGGCAACGGCGTTGTTGTTGTTGTCTCCTTGGCAACGGCGTTGTTGTTGTTGTCTCCTAGGCAACGGTGTTGTTGCTGTTGTCTCCTAGGCAACGGCGTTGTTGTTGTCTCCTAGGCAACGGCGTTGTTGTTGTTGTCTCCTAGGCAACGGCGTTGTTGTTGTTGTCTCCTTGGCAATGGCGTTGTTGTCTCCTAGGCAACGGCGTTGTTGTGGTTGTCTCCTAGGCAACGGCGTTGTTGTTGTTGTCTCCTAGGCAACAGAGTTGTTGTTGTCTCCTAGGCAACGGCGTTGTTGTTGTTGTCTCCTAGGCAACGGCGTTGTTGTTGTTGTCTCCTTGGCAACGGCGTTGTTGTTGTTGTCTCCTAGGCAATGGCGTTGTTGTCTCCTAGGCAACGGCGTTGTTGTTGTTGTCTCCTAGGCAACGGCGTTGTTGTTGTTGTCTCCTTGGCAACGGCGTTGTTATTGTTGTCTCCTAGGCAACGGTGTTGTTGCTGTTGTCTCCTAGGCAAAGGCGTTGCTGTTGTCTCCTAGGCAACGGCGTTGTTGTTGTCTCCTAGGCAACGGCGTTGTTGTTGTTGTCTCCTAGGCAACGGCGTTGTTGTTGTTGTCTCCTAGACAACAGAGTTGTTGTTGTCTCCTAGGCAACGGCGTTGTTGTTGTTGTCTCCTAGGCAACAGCGTTGTTGTTGTTGTCTCCTTGGCAACGGCGTTGTTGTTGTTGTCTCCTAGGCAACGGCGTTGTTGTTGTTGTCTCCTAGGCAACAGCGTTGTTGTTGTTGTCTCCTTGGCAACGGCGTTGTTGTTGTTGTCTCCTAGGCAACGGTGTTGTTGCTGTTGTCTCCTAGGCAACGGCGTTGTTGTTGTCTCCTAGGCAACGGCGTTGTTGTTGTTGTCTCCTAGGCAACGGCGTTGTTGTTGTTGTCTCCTAGGCAACGGCGTTGTTGTTGTTGTCTCCTAGGCAACGGCGTTGTTGTTGTTGTCTCCTAGGCAACGGCGTTGTTGTTGTTGTCTCCTAGGCAACGGTGTTGTTGCTGTTGTCTCCTAGGCAACGGCGTTGCTGTTGTCTCCTAGGCAACGGCGTTGTTGTTGTTGTCTCCTAGGCAACGGCGTTGTTGTTGTCTCCTAGGCAACGGCGTTGTTGTTGTCTCCTAGGCAACGGTGTTGTTGTCTCCTAGGCAACAGAGTTGTTGTTGTCTCCTAGGCAACGGCGTTGTTGTTGTTGTCTCCTAGGCAACGGCGTTGTTGTTGTTGTCTCCTTGGCAACGGCGTTGTTGTTGTTGTCTCCTAGGCAACGGTGTTGTTGCTGTTGTCTCCTAGGCAACGGCGTTGCTGTTGTCTCCTAGGCAACGGCGTTGTTGTTGTCTCCTAGGCAACGGCGTTGTTGTTGTTGTCTCCTAGGCAACGGCGTTGTTGTTGTTGTCTCCTAGGCAACGGCGTTGTTGTTGTTGTCTCCTAGACAACAGAGTTGTTGTTGTCTCCTAGGCAACGGCGTTGTTGTTGTTGTCTCCTAGGCAACAGCGTTGTTGTTGTTGTCTCCTTGGCAACGGCGTTGTTGTTGTTGTCTCCTAGGCAACGGCGTTGTTGTTGTTGTCTCCTTGGCAACGGCGTTGTTGTTGTTGTCTCCTAGGCAACGGCGTTGTTGTTGTTGTCTCCTTGGCAACGGCGTTGTTGTTGTCTCCTAGGCAACGGTGTTGTTGTTGTTGTCTCCTAGGCAACGGCGTTGTTGTTGTTGTCTCCTAGGCAACGGCGTTGTTGTTGTTGTCTCCTTGGCAACGGCGTTGTTGTTGTTGTCTCCTAGGCAACGGTGTTGTTGTTGTTGTCTCCTAGGCAACGGCGTTGTTGTTGTTGTCTCCTTGGCAATGGCGTTGTTGTTGTCTCCTAGGCAACGGCGTTGTTGTTGTCTCCTAGGCAACGGTGTTGTTGTCTCCTAGGCAACAGAGTTGTTGTTGTCTCCTAGGCAACGGCGTTGTTGTTGTTGTCTCCTAGGCAACGGCGTTGTTGTTGTTGTCTCCTTGGCAACGGCGTTGTTGTTGTCTCCTAGGCAACGGCGTTGTTGTTGTTGTCTCCTTGGCAACGGCGTTGTTGTTGTTGTTTCCTAGGCAATGGCGTTGTTGTCTCCTAGGCAACGGCGTTGTTGTTGTTGTCTCCTAGGCAACGGCGTTGTTGTTGTCTCCTAGGCAACGGCGTTGTTGTTGTCTCCTAGGCAACGGTGTTGTTGTCTCCTAGGCAACAGAGTTGTTGTTGTCTCCTAGGCAACGGCGTTGTTGTTGTTGTCTCCTAGGCAACGGCGTTGTTGTTGTTGTCTCCTTGGCAACGGCGTTGTTGTTGTCTCCTAGGCAACGGCGTTGTTGTTGTTGTCTCCTTGGCAACGGCGTTGTTGTTGTTGTTTCCTAGGCAATGGCGTTGTTGTCTCCTAGGCAACGGCGTTGTTGTTGTTGTCTCCTAGGCAACGGCGTTGTTGTTGTTGTCTCCTAGGCAACGGCGTTGTTGTTGTTGTCTCCTAGGCAACGGCGTTGTTGTTGTCTCCTAGGCAACGGCGTTGTTGTTGTTGTCTCCTTGGCAACGGCGTTGTTGTTGTTGTCTCCTAGGCAACGGCGTTGTTGTTGTTGTCTCCTTGGCAACGGCGTTGTTGTTGTTGTTTCCTAGGCAATGGCGTTGTTGTCTCCTAGGCAACGGCGTTGTTGTTGTTGTCTCCAAGGCAACGGCGTTGTTGTTTTTGTCTCCTTGGCAACGGCGTTGTTGTTGTTGTCTCCTAGGCAATGGCGTTGTTGTCTCCTAGGCAACGGCGTTGTTGTTGTTGTCTCCTAGGCAACGGCGTTGTTGTTGTTGTCTCCTTGGCAACGGCGTTGTTGTTGTTGTCTCCTAGGCAACGGTGTTGTTGCTGTTGTCTCCTAGGCAACGGCGTTGCTGTTGTCTCCTAGGCAACGGCGTTGTTGTTGTTGTCTCCTAGGCAACGGCGTTGTTGTTGTTGTCTCCTAGGCAACGGCGTTGTTGTTGTTGTCTCCTAGGCAACAGAGTTGTTGTTGTCTCCTAGGCAACGGCGTTGTTGTTGTTGTCTCCTAGGCAACAGCGTTGTTGTCTCCTTGGCAACGGCGTTGTTGTTGTTGTCTCCTAGGCAACGGCGTTGTTGTTGTCTCCTAGGCAACGGCGTTGTTGTTGTTGTCTCCTTGGCAACGGCGTTGTTGTTGTTGTCTCCTAGGCAACGGTGTTGTTGCTGTTGTCTCCTAGGCAACGGCATTGTTGTTGTCTCCTAGGCAACGGCGTTGTTGTTGTCTCCTAGGCAACGGCATTGTTGTTGTTGTCTCCTAGACAACAGAGTTGTTGTTGTCTCCTAGGCAACGGCGTTGTTGTTGTTGTCTCCTAGGCAACAGCGTTGTTGTTGTTGTCTCCTTGGCAACGGCGTTGTTGTTGTTGTCTCCTAGGCAACGGCGTTGTTGTTGTTGTCTCCTAGGCAACGGCGTTGTTGTTGTTGTCTCCTTGGCAACGGCGTTGTTGTTGTTGTCTCCTAGGCAACGGTGTTGTTGCTGTTGTCTCCTAGGCAACGGCGTTGTTGTTGTCTCCTAGGCAACGGCGTTGTTGTTGTTGTCTCCTAGGCAACGGCGTTGTTGTTGTTGTCTCCTTGGCAATGGCGTTGTTGTCTCCTAGGCAACGGCGTTGTTGTGGTTGTCTCCTAGGCAACGGCGTTGTTGTTGTTGTCTCCTAGGCAACAGAGTTGTTGTTGTCTCCTAGGCAACGGCGTTGTTGTTGTTGTCTCCTAGGCAACGGCGTTGTTGTTGTCTCCTTGGCAACGGCGTTGTTGTTGTTGTCTCCTAGGCAATGGCGTTGTTGTCTCCTAGGCAACGGCGTTGTTGTTGTTGTCTCCTAGGCAACGGCGTTGTTGTTGTTGTCTCCTTGGCAACGGCGTTGTTATTGTTGTCTCCTAGGCAACGGTGTTGTTGCTGTTGTCTCCTAGGCAACGGCGTTGCTGTTGTCTCCTAGGCAACGGCGTTGTCTTTGTTGTCTCCTAGGCAACGGCGTTGTTGTTGTTGTCTCCTAGGCAACGGCGTTGTTGTTGTTGTCTCCTAGACAACAGAGTTGTTGTTGTCTCCTAGGCAACGGCGTTGTTGTTGTTGTCTCCTAGGCAACAGCGTTGTTGTTGTTGTCTCCTTGGCAACGGCGTTGTTGTTGTTGTCTCCTAGGCAACGGCGTTGTTGTTGTTGTCTCCTAGGCAACAGCGTTGTTGTTGTTGTCTCCTTGGCAACGGCGTTGTTGTTGTTGTCTCCTAGGCAACGGTGTTGTTGCTGTTGTCTCCTAGGCAACGGCGTTGTTGTTGTCTCCTAGGCAACGGTGTTGTTGCTGTTGTCTCCTAGGCAACGGCGTTGCTGTTGTCTCCTAGGCAACGGCGTTGTTGTTGTTGTCTCCTAGGCAACGGCGTTGTTGTTGTCTCCTAGGCAACGGCGTTGTTGTTGTCTCCTAGGCAACGGTGTTGTTGTCTCCTAGGCAACAGAGTTGTTGTTGTCTCCTAGGCAACGGCGTTGTTGTTGTTGTCTCCTAGGCAACGGTGTTGTTGCTGTTGTCTCCTAGGCAACGGCGTTGCTGTTGTCTCCTAGGCAACGGCGTTGTTGTTGTTGTCTCCTTGGCAATGGCGTTGTTGTCTCCTAGGCAATGGCGTTGTTGTTGTTGTCTCCTAGGCAACGGCGTTGTTGTTGTCTCCTAGGCAACGGCGTTGTTGTTGTTGTCTCCTAGGCAACGGCGTTGTTGTTGTCTCCTAGGCAACGGCGTTGTTGTTGTTGTCTCCTAGGCAACGGCGTTGTTGTTGTTGTCTCCTTGGCAACGGCGTTGTTGTTGTTGTCTCCTAGGCAACGGCGTTGTTGTTGTTGTCTCCTTGGCAACGGCGTTGTTGTTGTTGTTTCCTAGGCAATGGCGTTGTTGTCTCCTAGGCAACGGCGTTGTTGTTGTTGTCTCCAAGGCAACGGCGTTGTTGTTTTTGTCTCCTTGGCAACGGCGTTGTTGTTGTTGTCTCCTAGGCAATGGCGTTGTTGTCTCCTAGGCAACGGCGTTGTTGTTGTTGTCTCCTAGGCAACGGCGTTGTTGTTGTTGTCTCCTTGGCAATGGCGTTGTTGTCTCCTAGGCAACGGCGTTGTTGTTGTTGTCTCCTAGGCAACGGCGTTGTTGTTGTTGTCTCCTAGGCAACGGCGTTGTTGTTGTTGTCTCCTAGGCAACGGTGTTGTTGCTGTTGTCTCCTAGGCAACGGCGTTGCTGTTGTCTCCTAGGCAACGGCGTTGTTGTTGTTGTCTCCTAGGCAACGGCGTTGTTGTTGTCTCCTAGGCAACGGCGTTGTTGTTGTCTCCTAGGCAACGGTGTTGTTGTCTCCTAGGCAACAGAGTTGTTGTTGTCTCCTAGGCAACGGCGTTGTTGTTGTTGTCTCCTAGGCAACGGCGTTGTTGTTGTTGTCTCCTTGGCAACGGCGTTGTTGTTGTTGTCTCCTAGGCAACGGTGTTGTTGCTGTTGTCTCCTAGGCAACGGCGTTGCTGTTGTCTCCTAGGCAACGGCGTTGTTGTTGTCTCCTAGGCAACGGCGTTGTTGTTGTTGTCTCCTAGGCAACGGCGTTGTTGTTGTTGTCTCCTAGGCAACGGCGTTGTTGTTGTTGTCTCCTAGACAACAGAGTTGTTGTTGTCTCCTAGGCAACGGCGTTGTTGTTGTTGTCTCCTAGGCAACAGCGTTGTTGTTGTTGTCTCCTTGGCAACGGCGTTGTTGTTGTTGTCTCCTAGGCAACGGCGTTGTTGTTGTTGTCTCCTTGGCAACGGCGTTGTTGTTGTTGTCTCCTAGGCAACGGCGTTGTTGTTGTTGTCTCCTTGGCAACGGCGTTGTTGTTGTCTCCTAGGCAACGGTGTTGTTGTTGTTGTCTCCTAGGCAACGGCGTTGTTGTTGTTGTCTCCTAGGCAACGGCGTTGTTGTTGTTGTCTCCTTGGCAACGGCGTTGTTGTTGTTGTCTCCTAGGCAACGGTGTTGTTGTTGTTGTCTCCTAGGCAACGGCGTTGTTGTTGTTGTCTCCTTGGCAATGGCGTTGTTGTTGTCTCCTAGGCAACGGCGTTGTTGTTGTCTCCTAGGCAACGGTGTTGTTGTCTCCTAGGCAACAGAGTTGTTGTTGTCTCCTAGGCAACGGCGTTGTTGTTGTTGTCTCCTAGGCAACGGCGTTGTTGTTGTTGTCTCCTTGGCAACGGCGTTGTTGTTGTCTCCTAGGCAACGGCGTTGTTGTTGTTGTCTCCTTGGCAACGGCGTTGTTGTTGTTGTTTCCTAGGCAATGGCGTTGTTGTCTCCTAGGCAACGGCGTTGTTGTTGTTGTCTCCTAGGCAACGGCGTTGTTGTTGTCTCCTAGGCAACGGCGTTGTTGTTGTCTCCTAGGCAACGGTGTTGTTGTCTCCTAGGCAACAGAGTTGTTGTTGTCTCCTAGGCAACGGCGTTGTTGTTGTTGTCTCCTAGGCAACGGCGTTGTTGTTGTTGTCTCCTTGGCAACGGCGTTGTTGTTGTCTCCTAGGCAACGGCGTTGTTGTTGTTGTCTCCTTGGCAACGGCGTTGTTGTTGTTGTTTCCTAGGCAATGGCGTTGTTGTCTCCTAGGCAACGGCGTTGTTGTTGTTGTCTCCTAGGCAACGGCGTTGTTGTTGTTGTCTCCTAGGCAACGGCGTTGTTGTTGTTGTCTCCTAGGCAACGGCGTTGTTGTTGTCTCCTAGGCAACGGCGTTGTTGTTGTTGTCTCCTTGGCAACGGCGTTGTTGTTGTTGTCTCCTAGGCAACGGCGTTGTTGTTGTTGTCTCCTTGGCAACGGCGTTGTTGTTGTTGTTTCCTAGGCAATGGCGTTGTTGTCTCCTAGGCAACGGCGTTGTTGTTGTTGTCTCCAAGGCAACGGCGTTGTTGTTTTTGTCTCCTTGGCAACGGCGTTGTTGTTGTTGTCTCCTAGGCAATGGCGTTGTTGTCTCCTAGGCAACGGCGTTGTTGTTGTTGTCTCCTAGGCAACGGCGTTGTTGTTGTTGTCTCCTTGGCAACGGCGTTGTTGTTGTTGTCTCCTAGGCAACGGTGTTGTTGCTGTTGTCTCCTAGGCAACGGCGTTGCTGTTGTCTCCTAGGCAACGGCGTTGTTGTTGTTGTCTCCTAGGCAACGGCGTTGTTGTTGTTGTCTCCTAGGCAACGGCGTTGTTGTTGTTGTCTCCTAGGCAACAGAGTTGTTGTTGTCTCCTAGGCAACGGCGTTGTTGTTGTTGTCTCCTAGGCAACAGCGTTGTTGTCTCCTTGGCAACGGCGTTGTTGTTGTTGTCTCCTAGGCAACGGCGTTGTTGTTGTCTCCTAGGCAACGGCGTTGTTGTTGTTGTCTCCTTGGCAACGGCGTTGTTGTTGTTGTCTCCTAGGCAACGGTGTTGTTGCTGTTGTCTCCTAGGCAACGGCATTGTTGTTGTCTCCTAGGCAACGGCGTTGTTGTTGTCTCCTAGGCAACGGCATTGTTGTTGTTGTCTCCTAGACAACAGAGTTGTTGTTGTCTCCTAGGCAACGGCGTTGTTGTTGTTGTCTCCTAGGCAACAGCGTTGTTGTTGTTGTCTCCTTGGCAACGGCGTTGTTGTTGTTGTCTCCTAGGCAACGGCGTTGTTGTTGTTGTCTCCTAGGCAACGGCGTTGTTGTTGTTGTCTCCTTGGCAACGGCGTTGTTGTTGTTGTCTCCTAGGCAACGGTGTTGTTGCTGTTGTCTCCTAGGCAACGGCGTTGTTGTTGTCTCCTAGGCAACGGCGTTGTTGTTGTTGTCTCCTAGGCAACGGCGTTGTTGTTGTTGTCTCCTTGGCAATGGCGTTGTTGTCTCCTAGGCAACGGCGTTGTTGTGGTTGTCTCCTAGGCAACGGCGTTGTTGTTGTTGTCTCCTAGGCAACAGAGTTGTTGTTGTCTCCTAGGCAACGGCGTTGTTGTTGTTGTCTCCTAGGCAACGGCGTTGTTGTTGTCTCCTTGGCAACGGCGTTGTTGTTGTTGTCTCCTAGGCAATGGCGTTGTTGTCTCCTAGGCAACGGCGTTGTTGTTGTTGTCTCCTAGGCAACGGCGTTGTTGTTGTTGTCTCCTTGGCAACGGCGTTGTTATTGTTGTCTCCTAGGCAACGGTGTTGTTGCTGTTGTCTCCTAGGCAACGGCGTTGCTGTTGTCTCCTAGGCAACGGCGTTGTCTTTGTTGTCTCCTAGGCAACGGCGTTGTTGTTGTTGTCTCCTAGGCAACGGCGTTGTTGTTGTTGTCTCCTAGACAACAGAGTTGTTGTTGTCTCCTAGGCAACGGCGTTGTTGTTGTTGTCTCCTAGGCAACAGCGTTGTTGTTGTTGTCTCCTTGGCAACGGCGTTGTTGTTGTTGTCTCCTAGGCAACGGCGTTGTTGTTGTTGTCTCCTAGGCAACAGCGTTGTTGTTGTTGTCTCCTTGGCAACGGCGTTGTTGTTGTTGTCTCCTAGGCAACGGTGTTGTTGCTGTTGTCTCCTAGGCAACGGCGTTGTTGTTGTCTCCTAGGCAACGGTGTTGTTGCTGTTGTCTCCTAGGCAACGGCGTTGCTGTTGTCTCCTAGGCAACGGCGTTGTTGTTGTTGTCTCCTAGGCAACGGCGTTGTTGTTGTCTCCTAGGCAACGGCGTTGTTGTTGTCTCCTAGGCAACGGTGTTGTTGTCTCCTAGGCAACAGAGTTGTTGTTGTCTCCTAGGCAACGGCGTTGTTGTTGTTGTCTCCTAGGCAACGGTGTTGTTGCTGTTGTCTCCTAGGCAACGGCGTTGCTGTTGTCTCCTAGGCAACGGCGTTGTTGTTGTTGTCTCCTTGGCAATGGCGTTGTTGTCTCCTAGGCAATGGCGTTGTTGTTGTTGTCTCCTAGGCAACGGCGTTGTTGTTGTCTCCTAGGCAACGGCGTTGTTGTTGTTGTCTCCTAGGCAACGGCGTTGTTGTTGTCTCCTAGGCAACGGCGTTGTTGTTGTTGTCTCCTAGGCAACGGCGTTGTTGTTGTTGTCTCCTTGGCAACGGCGTTGTTGTTGTTGTCTCCTAGGCAACGGCGTTGTTGTTGTTGTCTCCTTGGCAACGGCGTTGTTGTTGTTGTTTCCTAGGCAATGGCGTTGTTGTCTCCTAGGCAACGGCGTTGTTGTTGTTGTCTCCAAGGCAACGGCGTTGTTGTTTTTGTCTCCTTGGCAACGGCGTTGTTGTTGTTGTCTCCTAGGCAATGGCGTTGTTGTCTCCTAGGCAACGGCGTTGTTGTTGTTGTCTCCTAGGCAACGGCGTTGTTGTTGTTGTCTCCTTGGCAACGGCGTTGTTGTTGTTGTCTCCTAGGCAACGGCGTTGTTGTTGTTGTCTCCTTGGCAACGGCGTTGTTGTTGTCTCCTAGGCAACGGTGTTGTTGTTGTTGTCTCCTAGGCAACGGCGTTGTTGTTGTTGTCTCCTAGGCAACGGCGTTGTTGTTGTTGTCTCCTTGGCAACGGCGTTGTTGTTGTTGTCTCCTAGGCAACGGTGTTGTTGTTGTTGTCTCCTAGGCAACGGCGTTGTTGTTGTTGTCTCCTTGGCAATGGCGTTGTTGTTGTCTCCTAGGCAACGGCGTTGTTGTTGTCTCCTAGGCAACGGTGTTGTTGTCTCCTAGGCAACAGAGTTGTTGTTGTCTCCTAGGCAACGGCGTTGTTGTTGTTGTCTCCTAGGCAACGGCGTTGTTGTTGTTGTCTCCTTGGCAACGGCGTTGTTGTTGTCTCCTAGGCAACGGCGTTGTTGTTGTTGTCTCCTTGGCAACGGCGTTGTTGTTGTTGTTTCCTAGGCAATGGCGTTGTTGTCTCCTAGGCAACGGCGTTGTTGTTGTTGTCTCCTAGGCAACGGCGTTGTTGTTGTCTCCTAGGCAACGGCGTTGTTGTTGTCTCCTAGGCAACGGTGTTGTTGTCTCCTAGGCAACAGAGTTGTTGTTGTCTCCTAGGCAACGGCGTTGTTGTTGTTGTCTCCTAGGCAACGGCGTTGTTGTTGTTGTCTCCTTGGCAACGGCGTTGTTGTTGTCTCCTAGGCAACGGCGTTGTTGTTGTTGTCTCCTTGGCAACGGCGTTGTTGTTGTTGTTTCCTAGGCAATGGCGTTGTTGTCTCCTAGGCAACGGCGTTGTTGTTGTTGTCTCCTAGGCAACGGCGTTGTTGTTGTTGTCTCCTAGGCAACGGCGTTGTTGTTGTTGTCTCCTAGGCAACGGCGTTGTTGTTGTCTCCTAGGCAACGGCGTTGTTGTTGTTGTCTCCTTGGCAACGGCGTTGTTGTTGTTGTCTCCTAGGCAACGGCGTTGTTGTTGTTGTCTCCTTGGCAACGGCGTTGTTGTTGTTGTTTCCTAGGCAATGGCGTTGTTGTCTCCTAGGCAACGGCGTTGTTGTTGTTGTCTCCAAGGCAACGGCGTTGTTGTTTTTGTCTCCTTGGCAACGGCGTTGTTGTTGTTGTCTCCTAGGCAATGGCGTTGTTGTCTCCTAGGCAACGGCGTTGTTGTTGTTGTCTCCTAGGCAACGGCGTTGTTGTTGTTGTCTCCTTGGCAACGGCGTTGTTGTTGTTGTCTCCTAGGCAACGGTGTTGTTGCTGTTGTCTCCTAGGCAACGGCGTTGCTGTTGTCTCCTAGGCAACGGCGTTGTTGTTGTTGTCTCCTAGGCAACGGCGTTGTTGTTGTTGTCTCCTAGGCAACGGCGTTGTTGTTGTTGTCTCCTAGGCAACAGAGTTGTTGTTGTCTCCTAGGCAACGGCGTTGTTGTTGTTGTCTCCTAGGCAACAGCGTTGTTGTCTCCTTGGCAACGGCGTTGTTGTTGTTGTCTCCTAGGCAACGGCGTTGTTGTTGTCTCCTAGGCAACGGCGTTGTTGTTGTTGTCTCCTTGGCAACGGCGTTGTTGTTGTTGTCTCCTAGGCAACGGTGTTGTTGCTGTTGTCTCCTAGGCAACGGCATTGTTGTTGTCTCCTAGGCAACGGCGTTGTTGTTGTCTCCTAGGCAACGGCATTGTTGTTGTTGTCTCCTAGACAACAGAGTTGTTGTTGTCTCCTAGGCAATGGCGTTGTTGTTGTTGTCTCCTAGGCAACAGCGTTGTTGTTGTTGTCTCCTTGGCAACGGCGTTGTTGTTGTTGTCTCCTAGGCAACGGCGTTGTTGTTGTTGTCTCCTAGGCAACGGCGTTGTTGTTGTTGTCTCCTTGGCAACGGCGTTGTTGTTGTTGTCTCCTAGGCAACGGTGTTGTTGCTGTTGTCTCCTAGGCAACGGCGTTGTTGTTGTCTCCTAGGCAACGGCGTTGTTGTTGTTGTCTCCTAGGCAACGGCGTTGTTGTTGTTGTCTCCTTGGCAATGGCGTTGTTGTCTCCTAGGCAACGGCGTTGTTGTGGTTGTCTCCTAGGCAACGGCGTTGTTGTTGTTGTCTCCTAGGCAACAGAGTTGTTGTTGTCTCCTAGGCAACGGCGTTGTTGTTGTTGTCTCCTAGGCAACGGCGTTGTTGTTGTCTCCTTGGCAACGGCGTTGTTGTTGTTGTCTCCTAGGCAATGGCGTTGTTGTCTCCTAGGCAACGGCGTTGTTGTTGTTGTCTCCTAGGCAACGGCGTTGTTGTTGTTGTCTCCTTGGCAACGGCGTTGTTATTGTTGTCTCCTAGGCAACGGTGTTGTTGCTGTTGTCTCCTAGGCAACGGCGTTGCTGTTGTCTCCTAGGCAACGGCGTTGTCTTTGTTGTCTCCTAGGCAACGGCGTTGTTGTTGTTGTCTCCTAGGCAACGGCGTTGTTGTTGTTGTCTCCTAGACAACAGAGTTGTTGTTGTCTCCTAGGCAACGGCGTTGTTGTTGTTGTCTCCTAGGCAACAGCGTTGTTGTTGTTGTCTCCTTGGCAACGGCGTTGTTGTTGTTGTCTCCTAGGCAACGGCGTTGTTGTTGTTGTCTCCTAGGCAACAGCGTTGTTGTTGTTGTCTCCTTGGCAACGGCGTTGTTGTTGTTGTCTCCTAGGCAACGGTGTTGTTGCTGTTGTCTCCTAGGCAACGGCGTTGTTGTTGTCTCCTAGGCAACGGTGTTGTTGCTGTTGTCTCCTAGGCAACGGCGTTGCTGTTGTCTCCTAGGCAACGGCGTTGTTGTTGTTGTCTCCTAGGCAACGGCGTTGTTGTTGTCTCCTAGGCAACGGCGTTGTTGTTGTCTCCTAGGCAACGGTGTTGTTGTCTCCTAGGCAACAGAGTTGTTGTTGTCTCCTAGGCAACGGCGTTGTTGTTGTTGTCTCCTAGGCAACGGTGTTGTTGCTGTTGTCTCCTAGGCAACGGCGTTGCTGTTGTCTCCTAGGCAACGGCGTTGTTGTTGTTGTCTCCTTGGCAATGGCGTTGTTGTCTCCTAGGCAACGGCGTTGTTGTTGTTGTCTCCTAGGCAACGGCGTTGTTGTTGTTGTCTCCTAGGCAACGGCGTTGTTGTTGTTGTCTCCTAGGCAACGGCGTTGTTGTTGTCTCCTAGGCAACGGCGTTGTTGTTGTTGTCTCCTAGGCAACGGCGTTGTTGTTGTTGTCTCCTTGGCAACGGCGTTGTTGTTGTTGTCTCCTAGGCAACGGCGTTGTTGTTGTTGTCTCCTTGGCAACGGCGTTGTTGTTGTTGTTTCCTAGGCAATGGCGTTGTTGTCTCCTAGGCAACGGCGTTGTTGTTGTTGTCTCCAAGGCAACGGCGTTGTTGTTTTTGTCTCCTTGGCAACGGCGTTGTTGTTGTTGTCTCCTAGGCAATGGCGTTGTTGTCTCCTAGGCAACGGCGTTGTTGTTGTTGTCTCCTAGGCAACGGCGTTGTTGTTGTTGTCTCCTTGGCAACGGCGTTGTTGTTGTTGTCTCCTAGGCAACGGTGTTGTTGCTGTTGTCTCCTAGGCAACGGCGTTGCTGTTGTCTCCTAGGCAACGGCGTTGTTGTTGTTGTCTCCTAGGCAACGGCGTTGTTGTTGTTGTCTCCTAGGCAACGGCGTTGTTGTTGTTGTCTCCTAGGCAACGGCGTTGTTGTTGTTGTCTCCTAGGCAACAGAGTTGTTGTTGTCTCCTAGGCAACGGCGTTGTTGTTGTTGTCTCCTAGGCAACAGCGTTGTTGTCTCCTTGGCAACGGCGTTGTTGTTGTTGTCTCCTAGGCAACGGCGTTGTTGTTGTTGTCTCCTAGGCAACGGCGTTGTTGTTGTTGTCTCCTTGGCAACGGCGTTGTTGTTGTTGTCTCCTAGGCAACGGTGTTGTTGCTGTTGTCTCCTAGGCAACGGCATTGTTGTTGTCTCCTAGGCAACGGCGTTGTTGTTGTTGTCTCCTAGGCAACAGAGTTGTTGTCTCCTAGGCAACGGCGTTGTTGTTGTTGTCTCCTTGGCAACGGCGTTGTTGTCTCCTAGGCAACGGCGTTGTTGTTGTTGTCTCCTAGGCAACGGCGTTGTTGTTGTTGTCTCCTTGGCAACGGCGTTGTTGTTGTTGTCTCCTAGGCAACGGTGTTGTTGCTGTTGTCTCCTAGGCAACGGCGTTGCTGTTGTCTCCTAGGCAACGGCGTTGTTGTTGTTGTCTCCTAGGCAACGGCGTTGTTGTTGTCTCCTAGGCAACGGCGTTGTTGTTGTCTCCTAGGCAACGGTGTTGTTGTTGTTGTCTCCTAGGCAACAGAGTTGTTGTTGTCTCCTAGGCAACGGCGTTGTTGTTGTTGTCTCCTAGGCAACGGCGTTGTTGTTGTCTCCTTGGCAACGGCGTTGTTGTTGTTGTCTCCTAGGCAACGGCGTTGTTGTTGTTGTCTCCTTGGCAATGGCGTTGTTGTTGTTGTCTCCTAGGCAATGGCGTTGTTGTCTCCTAGGCAACGGCGTTGTTGTTGTTGTCTCCTAGGCAACGGCGTTGTTGTTGTCTCCTTGGCAACGGCGTTGTTGTTGTTGTCTCCTAGGCAATGGCGTTGTTGTCTCCTAGGCAACGGCGTTGTTGTTGTTGTCTCCTAGGCAACGGCGTTGTTGTTGTTGTCTCCTTGGCAACGGCGTTGTTGTTGTTGTCTCCTAGGCAACGGTGTTGTTGCTGTTGTCTCCTAGGCAACGGTGTTGTTGCTGTTGTCTCCTAGGCAACGGCGTTGCTGTTGTCTCCTAGGCAACGGCGTTGTTGTTGTCTCCTAGGCAACGGCGTTGTTGTTGTCTCCTAGGCAACGGCGTTGTTGTTGTTGTCTCCTAGGCAACGGCGTTGTTGTTGTCTCCTAGACAACAGAGTTGTTGTTGTCTCCTAGGCAACGGCGTTGTTGTTGTTGTCTCCTAGGCAACAGCGTTGTTGTTGTTGTCTCCTTGGCAACGGCGTTGTTGTTGTTGTCTCCTAGACAACAGAGTTGTTGTTGTCTCCTAGGCAACGGCGTTGTTGTTGTTGTCTCCTAGGCAACAGCGTTGTTGTTGTTGTCTCCTTGGCAACGGCGTTGTTGTTGTTGTCTCCTAGGCAACGGCGTTGTTGTTGTCTCCTAGGCAACGGCGTTGTTGTTGTCTCCTAGGCAACGGCGTTGTTGTTGTTGTCTCCTAGGCAACGGCGTTGTTGTTGTTGTCTCCTAGGCAACGGCGTTGTTGTTGTTGTCTCCTTGGCAATGGCGTTGTTGTCTCCTAGGCAACGGCGTTGTTGTTGTTGTCTCCTAGGCAACGGCGTTGTTGTTGTTGTCTCCTAGGCAACGGCGTTGTTGTTGTTGTCTCCTAGGCAACGGCGTTGTTGTTGTCTCCTAGGCAACGGCGTTGTTGTTGTCTCCTAGGTAACGGTGTTGTTGTCTCCTAGGCAACAGAGTTGTTGTTGTCTCCTAGGCAACGGCGTTGTTGTTGTTGTCTCCTAGGCAACGGCGTTGTTGTTGTTGTCTCCTTGGCAACGGCGTTGTTGTTGTTGTCTCCTAGGCAACGGCGTTGTTGTTGTTGTCTCCTTGGCAACGGCGTTGTTGTTGTTGTTTCCTAGGCAATGGCGTTGTTGTCTCCTAGGCAACGGCGTTGTTGTTGTTGTCTCCAAGGCAACGGCGTTGTTGTTGTTGTCTCCTTGGCAACGGCGTTGTTGTTGTTGTCTCCTAGGCAACGGTGTTGTTGCTGTTGTCTCCTAGGCAACGGCGTTGCTGTTGTCTCCTAGGCAACGGCGTTGTTGTTGTTGTCTCCTAGGCAACGGCGTTGTTGTTGTTGTCTCCTAGGCAACAGAGTTGTTGTTGTCTCCTAGGCAACGGCGTTGTTGTTGTTGTCTCCTAGGCAACAGCGTTGTTGTTGTTGTCTCCTTGGCAACGGCGTTGTTGTTGTTGTCTCCTCGGCAACGGCGTTGTTGTTGTTGTCTCCTAGGCAACGGCGTTGTTGTTGTTGTCTCCTAGGCAACGGCGTTGTTGTTGTTGTCTCCTTGGCAACGGCGTTGTTGTTGTTGTCTCCTAGGCAACGGTGTTGTTGCTGTTGTCTCCTAGGCAACGGCGTTGTTGTTGTTGTCTCCTAGGCAACAGAGTTGTTGTCTCCTAGGCAACGGCGTTGTTGTTGTTGTCTCCTAGGCAACGGCGTTGTTGTTGTTGTCTCCTTGGCAACGGCGTTGTTGTCTCCTAGGCAACGGCGTTGTTGTTGTTGTCTCCTAGGCAACGGCGTTGTTGTTGTTGTCTCCTTGGCAACGGCGTTGTTGTTGTTGTCTCCTAGGCAACGGTGTTGTTGCTGTTGTCTCCTAGGCAACGGCGTTGCTGTTGTCTCCTAGGCAACGGCGTTGTTGTTGTTGTCTCCTAGGCAACGGCGTTGTTGTTGTCTCCTAGGCAACGGCGTTGTTGTTGTCTCCTAGGCAACGGTGTTGTTGTTGTTGTCTCCTAGGCAACAGAGTTGTTGTTGTCTCCTAGGCAACGGCGTTGTTGTTGTTGTCTCCTAGGCAACGGCGTTGTTGTTGTCTCCTTGGCAACGGCGTTGTTGTTGTTGTCTCCTAGGCAACGGCGTTGTTGTTGTTGTCTCCTTGGCAATGGCGTTGTTGTTGTTGTCTCCTAGGCAATGGCGTTGTTGTCTCCTAGGCAACGGCGTTGTTGTTGTTGTCTCCTAGGCAACGGCGTTGTTGTTGTTGTCTCCTTGGCAACGGCGTTGTTGTTGTCTCCTAGGCAATGGCGTTGTTGTCTCCTAGGCAACGGCGTTGTTGTTGTTGTCTCCTAGGCAACGGCGTTGTTGTTGTTGTCTCCTTGGCAACGGCGTTGTTGTTGTCTCCTAGGCAACGGTGTTGTTGCTGTTGTCTCCTTGGCAACGGCGTTGCTGTTGTCTCCTAGGCAACGGCGTTGCTGTTGTCTCCTAGGCAACGGCGTTGTTGTTGTTGTCTCCTAGGCAACGGCGTTGTTGTTGTCTCCTAGGCAACGGCGTTGTTGTTGTTGTCTCCTAGGCAACAGAGTTGTTGTTGTCTCCTAGGCAACGGCGTTGTTGTTGTTGTCTCCTAGGCAACAGCGTTGTTGTTGTTGTCTCCTAGGCAACAGCGTTGTTGTTGTTGTCTCCTTGGCAACAGCGTTGTTGTTGTTGTCTCCTAGGCAACGGCGTTGTTGTTGTTGTCTCCTAGGCAACGGCGTTGTTGTTGTTGTCTCCTTGGCAACGGCGTTGTTGTTGTTGTCTCCTAGGCAACGGTGTTGTTGCTGTTGTCTCCTAGGCAACGGCGTTGTTGTTGTCTCCTAGGCAACGGCGTTGTTGTTGTTGTCTCCTAGGCAACAGAGTTGTTGTCTCCTAGGCAACAGCGTTGTTGTTGTTGTCTCCTAGGCAACGGCGTTGTTGTCTCCTAGGCAACGGCGTTGTTGTTGTTGTCTCCTAGGCAACGGCGTTGTTGTTGTCTCCTAGGCAACGGCGTTGTTGTTGTCTCCTAGGCAACGGTGTTGTTGTTGTTGTCTCCTAGGCAACAGAATTGTTGTTGTCTCCTAGGCAACGGCGTTGTTGTTGTTGTCTCCTAGGCAACGGCGTTGTTGTTGTTGTCTCCTAGGCAACGGCGTTGTTGTTGTTGTCTCCTTGGCAACGGCGTTGTTGTTGTTGTCTCCTAGGCAACGGTGTTGTTGCTGTTGTCTCCTAGGCAACGGCGTTGCTGTTGTCTCCTAGGCAACGGCGTTGTTGTTGTTGTCTCCTAGGCAACGGCGTTGTTGTTGTCTCCTAGGCAACGGCGTTGTTGTTGTTGTCTCCTAGGCAGCGGCGTTGTTGTTGTTGTCTCCTAGGCAACAGAGTTGTTGTTGTTGTTGTCTCCTAGGCAACGGCGTTGTTGTTGTTGTCTCCTAGGCAACAGAGTTGTTGTTGTTGTCTCCTAGGCAACGGCGTTGTTGTTGTCTCCTAGGCAACGGCGTTGTTGTTGTCTCCTAGGCAACGGCGTTGTTGTTGTTGTCTCCCAGGCAACGGCGTTGTTGTCTCCTTGGCAATGGCGTTGTATCCTAGGCAACGGTGTTGTTGTTGTTGTCTCCTAGGAAACGGCGTTGTTGTTGTCTCCTTGGCAAGGCGTTGTTGTTGTCTCCTAGGCAACGGCGCTGTTGTTGTTGTCTCCTAGGCAACGGCGTTGTTGTTGTTGTCTCCTAGGCAACGGCGTTGTTGTCTGCTAGGCAACGGCGTTGTTGTTGTCTCCTAGGCAACGGCGTTGTTGTTGTCTCCTAGGCAACGGCGTTGTTGTTGTTGTCTCCTAGGCAACGGCATTGTTGTTGTTGTCTCCTAGGCAACGGCATTGTTGTTGTCTGCTAGGCAACGGTGTTGTTGTTGTCTCCTAGGCAACGGTGTTGTTGTTGTTTTCTAGGCAACGGCGTTGTTGTTGTTGTCTCCTAGGCAACGGCGTTGTTGTTGTTGTCTCCTTGGCAACGGCGTTGTTGTCTCCTAGGCAACGGCGTTGTTGTTGTTGTCTCCTAGGCAACGGCGTTGTTGTTGTTGTCTCCTTGGCAACGGCGTTGTTGTTGTTGTCTCCTAGGCAACGGTGTTGTTGCTGTTGTCTCCTAGGCAACGGCGTTGCTGTTGTCTCCTAGGCAACGGCGTTGTTGTTGTTGTCTCCTAGGCAACGGCGTTGTTGTTGTCTCCTAGGCAACGGCGTTGTTGTTGTCTCCTAGGCAACGGTGTTGTTGTTGTTGTCTCCTAGGCAACAGAGTTGTTGTTGTCTCCTAGGCAACGGCGTTGTTGTTGTTGTCTCCTAGGCAACGGCGTTGTTGTTGTCTCCTTGGCAACGGCGTTGTTGTTGTTGTCTCCTAGGCAACGGCGTTGTTGTTGTTGTCTCCTTGGCAATGGCGTTGTTGTTGTTGTCTCCTAGGCAATGGCGTTGTTGTCTCCTAGGCAACGGCGTTGTTGTTGTTGTCTCCTAGGCAACGGCGTTGTTGTTGTTGTCTCCTTGGCAACGGCGTTGTTGTTGTCTCCTAGGCAATGGCGTTGTTGTCTCCTAGGCAACGGCGTTGTTGTTGTTGTCTCCTAGGCAACGGCGTTGTTGTTGTTGTCTCCTTGGCAACGGCGTTGTTGTTGTCTCCTAGGCAACGGTGTTGTTGCTGTTGTCTCCTTGGCAACGGCGTTGCTGTTGTCTCCTAGGCAACGGCGTTGCTGTTGTCTCCTAGGCAACGGCGTTGTTGTTGTTGTCTCCTAGGCAACGGCGTTGTTGTTGTCTCCTAGGCAACGGCGTTGTTGTTGTTGTCTCCTAGGCAACAGAGTTGTTGTTGTCTCCTAGGCAACGGCGTTGTTGTTGTTGTCTCCTAGGCAACAGCGTTGTTGTTGTTGTCTCCTAGGCAACAGCGTTGTTGTTGTTGTCTCCTTGGCAACAGCGTTGTTGTTGTTGTCTCCTAGGCAACGGCGTTGTTGTTGTTGTCTCCTAGGCAACGGCGTTGTTGTTGTTGTCTCCTTGGCAACGGCGTTGTTGTTGTTGTCTCCTAGGCAACGGTGTTGTTGCTGTTGTCTCCTAGGCAACGGCGTTGTTGTTGTCTCCTAGGCAACGGCGTTGTTGTTGTTGTCTCCTAGGCAACAGAGTTGTTGTCTCCTAGGCAACAGCGTTGTTGTTGTTGTCTCCTAGGCAACGGCGTTGTTGTCTCCTAGGCAACGGCGTTGTTGTTGTTGTCTCCTAGGCAACGGCGTTGTTGTTGTCTCCTAGGCAACGGCGTTGTTGTTGTCTCCTAGGCAACGGTGTTGTTGTTGTTGTCTCCTAGGCAACAGAATTGTTGTTGTCTCCTAGGCAACGGCGTTGTTGTTGTTGTCTCCTAGGCAACGGCGTTGTTGTTGTTGTCTCCTAGGCAACGGCGTTGTTGTTGTTGTCTCCTTGGCAACGGCGTTGTTGTTGTTGTCTCCTAGGCAACGGTGTTGTTGCTGTTGTCTCCTAGGCAACGGCGTTGCTGTTGTCTCCTAGGCAACGGCGTTGTTGTTGTTGTCTCCTAGGCAACGGCGTTGTTGTTGTCTCCTAGGCAACGGCGTTGTTGTTGTTGTCTCCTAGGCAGCGGCGTTGTTGTTGTTGTCTCCTAGGCAACAGAGTTGTTGTTGTTGTTGTCTCCTAGGCAACGGCGTTGTTGTTGTTGTCTCCTAGGCAACAGAGTTGTTGTTGTTGTCTCCTAGGCAACGGCGTTGTTGTTGTCTCCTAGGCAACGGCGTTGTTGTTGTCTCCTAGGCAACGGCGTTGTTGTTGTTGTCTCCCAGGCAACGGCGTTGTTGTCTCCTTGGCAATGGCGTTGTATCCTAGGCAACGGTGTTGTTGTTGTTGTCTCCTAGGAAACGGCGTTGTTGTTGTCTCCTTGGCAAGGCGTTGTTGTTGTCTCCTAGGCAACGGCGCTGTTGTTGTTGTCTCCTAGGCAACGGCGTTGTTGTTGTTGTCTCCTAGGCAACGGCGTTGTTGTCTGCTAGGCAACGGCGTTGTTGTTGTCTCCTAGGCAACGGCGTTGTTGTTGTCTCCTAGGCAACGGCGTTGTTGTTGTTGTCTCCTAGGCAACGGCATTGTTGTTGTTGTCTCCTAGGCAACGGCATTGTTGTTGTCTGCTAGGCAACGGTGTTGTTGTTGTCTCCTAGGCAACGGTGTTGTTGTTGTTTTCTAGGCAACGGCGTTGTTGTTGTTGTATCCTAGGCAACGGCGTTGTTGTTGTTGTATCCTAGGCAACGGCGTTGCTGTTGTATCCTAGGCAATGGTGGTGTTGTTGTTGTATCCTAGGTTGTTGTTGTCTCCTAGGGCAACGGCGTTGTTGTTGTCTCCTAGGCAACTGCGTTGTTGTTGTCTCCTAGGCAACGGCGTTGTTGTGGTATCCTAGGCAACGGCGTTGTTGTGGTATCCTAGGCAACGGCGTTGTTGTTGTAGTATCCTAGGCAACGGCGTTGTTGTTGTATCCTAAGCAACGGCGTTGTTGTTGTTGTCTCCTAGGCAATGGCGTTGTTGTATCCTAGGTTGCTGTTGTCTCCTAGGCAACGGCGTTGTTGTTGTTGTATCCTAGGCAACGGCGTTGTTGTTGTTGTATCCTAGGTTGTTGTTGTCTCCTAGGCAACGGCGTTGTTGTTGTCTCCTAGGCAACGGCGTTGTTGTTGTTGTATCCTAGGCAACGGCGTTGTTGTTGTTGTATCCTAGGCAATGGCGTTGTTGTTGTCTCCTAGGCATCGGCGTTGTTGTTGTTGTCTCCTAGGCAATGGCGTTGTTGTTGTTGTCTCCTAGGCAACGGCGTTGTTGTTGTTGTCTCCTAGGCAACGGCGTTGTTGTCTCCTAGGCAACGGCGTTGTTGTTGTTGTCTCCTAGGCAACGGCGTTGTTGTATCCTAGGTTGTTGTTGTCTCCTAGGCAACGGCGTTGTTGTTGTCTCCTAGGCAATGGCGTTGTTGCCTCCTAGGCAACGGCGTTGTTGTCTCCTAGGCAACGGCGTTGTTGTCTCCTAGGCAACGGCGTTGTTGTTGGGGTATCCTAGGCAACGGCGTTGTTGTTGTTGTTTCCTAGGCAACGGCGTTGTTGTTGTTGTCTCCTTGGCAACGGCGTTGTTGTTGTCTCCTAGGCAACGGCGTTGTTGTTGTTGTCTCCTTGGCAACGGCGTTGTTGTTGTTGTTTCCTAGGCAATGGCGTTGTTGTCTCCTAGGCAACGGCGTTGTTGTTGTTGTCTCCTAGGCAACGGCGTTGTTGTTGTCTCCTAGGCAACGGCGTTGTTGTTGTCTCCTAGGCAACGGTGTTGTTGTCTCCTAGGCAACAGAGTTGTTGTTGTCTCCTAGGCAACGGCGTTGTTGTTGTTGTCTCCTAGGCAACGGCGTTGTTGTTGTTGTCTCCTTGGCAACGGCGTTGTTGTTGTCTCCTAGGCAACGGCGTTGTTGTTGTTGTCTCCTTGGCAACGGCGTTGTTGTTGTTGTTTCCTAGGCAATGGCGTTGTTGTCTCCTAGGCAACGGCGTTGTTGTTGTTGTCTCCTAGGCAACGGCGTTGTTGTTGTTGTCTCCTTGGCAACGGCGTTGTTGTTGTTGTCTCCTAGGCAATGGCGTTGTTGTCTCCTAGGCAACGGCGTTGTTGTTGTTGTTGTCTCCTAGGCAACGGCGTTGTTGTTGTTGTCTCCTTGGCAACGGCGTTGTTGTTGTTGTCTCCTAGGCAACGGTGTTGTTGCTGTTGTCTCCTAGGCAACGGCGTTGCTGTTGTCTCCTAGGCAACGGCGTTGTTGTTGTTGTCTCCTAGGCAACGGCGTTGTTGTTGTTGTCTCCTAGGCAACGGCGTTCTTGTTGTTGTCTCCTAGGCAACGGCGTTGTTGTTGTTGTCTCCTAGGCAACAGAGTTGTTGTTGTCTCCTAGGCAATGGCGTTGTTGTTGTTGTCTCCTAGGCAACAGCGTTGTTGTCTCCTTGGCAACGGCGTTGTTGTTGTTGTCTCCTAGGCAACGGCGTTGTTGTTGTTGTCTCCTAGGCAACGGCGTTGTTGTTGTTGTCTCCTTGGCAACGGCGTTGTTGTTGTTGTCTCCTAGGCAACGGTGTTGTTGCTGTTGTCTCCTAGGCAACGGCGTTGTTGTTGTCTCCTAGGCAACGGCGTTGTTGTTGTTGTCTCCTAGGCAACAGAGTTGTTGTCTCCTAGGCAACGGCGTTGTTGTTGTTGTCTCCTTGGCAACGGCGTTGTTGTTGTTGTCTCCTAGGCAATGGCGTTGTTGTCTCCTAGGCAACGGCGTTGTTGTTGTTGTCTCCTAGGCAACGGCGTTGTTGTTGTTGTCTCCTTGGCAACGGCGTTGTTGTTGTTGTCTCCTAGGCAACGGTGTTGTTGCTGTTGTCTCCTAGGCAACGGCGTTGCTGTTGTCTCCTAGGCAACGGCGTTGTTGTTGTCTCCTAGGCAACGGCGTTGTTGTTGTTGTCTCCTAGGCAACAGAGTTGTTGTTGTCTCCTAGGCAACGGCGTTGTTGTTGTTGTCTCCTAGGCAACGGCGTTGTTGTTGTTGTCTCCTTGGCAACGGCGTTGTTGTTGTTGTCTCCTAGGCAATGGCGTTGTTGTCTCCTAGGCAACGGCGTTGTTGTTGTTGTCTCCTTGGCAACGGCGTTGTTGTTGTTGTCTCCTAGGCAACGGTGTTGTTGCTGTTGTCTCCTAGGCAACGGCGTTGCTGTTGTCTCCTAGGCAACGGCGTTGTTGTTGTCTCCTAGGCAACGGCGTTGTTGTTGTTGTCTCCTAGGCAACAGCGTTGTTGTTGTCTCCTAGGCAACGGCATTGTTGTTGTTGTCTCCTAGACAACAGAGTTGTTGTTGTCTCCTAGGCAACGGCGTTGTTGTTGTTGTCTCCTAGGCAACAGCGTTGTTGTTGTTGTTGTCTCCTTGGCAACGGCGTTGTTGTTGTTGTCTCCTAGGCAACGGCGTTGTTGTTGTTGTCTCCTAGGCAACGGCGTTGTTGTTGTTGTCTCCTTGGCAACGGCGTTGTTGTTGTTGTCTCCTAGGCAACGGTGTTGTTGCTGTTGTCTCCTAGGCAACGGCGTTGTTGTTGTCTCCTAGGCAACGGCGTTGTTGTTGTTGTCTCCTAGGCAACGGCGTTGTTGTTGTTGTCTCCTTGGCAATGGCGTTGTTGTCTCCTAGGCAACGGCGTTGTTGTGGTTGTCTCCTAGGCAACGGCGTTGTTGTTGTTGTCTCCTAGGCAACAGAGTTGTTGTTGTCTCCTAGGCAACGGCGTTGTTGTTGTTGTCTCCTAGGCAACGGCGTTGTTGTTGTTGTCTCCTTGGCAACGGCGTTGTTGTTGTTGTCTCCTAGGCAATGGCGTTGTTGTCTCCTAGGCAACGGCGTTGTTGTTGTTGTCTCCTAGGCAACGGCGTTGTTGTTGTTGTCTCCTTGGCAACGGCGTTGTTGTTGTTGTCTCCTAGGCAACGGTGTTGTTGCTGTTGTCTCCTAGGCAACGGCGTTGCTGTTGTCTCCTAGGCAACGGCGTTGTTGTTGTTGTCTCCTAGGCAACGGCGTTGTTGTTGTTGTCTCCTAGGCAACGGCGTTGTTGTTGTTGTCTCCTAGACAACAGAGTTGTTGTTGTCTCCTAGACAACAGAGTTGTTGTTGTCTCCTAGGCAACGGCGTTGTTGTTGTTGTCTCCTAGGCAACGGCGTTGTTGTTGTTGTCTCCTTGGCAACGGCGTTGTTGTTGTTGTCTCCTAGGCAACGGTGTTGTTGCTGTTGTCTCCTAGGCAACGGCGTTGTTGTTGTCTCCTAGGCAACGGCGTTGTTGTTGTTGTCTCCTAGGCAACGGCGTTGTTGTTGTTGTCTCCTAGGCAACGGCGTTGTTGTTGTTGTCTCCTTGGCAATGGCGTTGTTGTCTCCTAGGCAACGGCGTTGTTGTTGTTGTCTCCTAGGCAACGGCGTTGTTGTTGTTGTCTCCTTGGCAACGGCGTTGTTGTTGTTGTCTCCTAGGCAACGGTGTTGTTGCTGTTGTCTCCTAGGCAACGGCGTTGCTGTTGTCTCCTAGGCAACGGCGTTGTTGTTGTTGTCTCCTAGGCAACGGCGTTGTTGTTGTTGTCTCCTAGGCAACAGAGTTGTTGTTGTCTCCTAGGCAACGGCGTTGTTGTTGTCTCCTAGGCAACGGCGTTGTTGTTGTTGTCTCCTAGGCAACAGCGTTGTTGTCTCCTTGGCAACGGTGTTGTTGTCTCCTAGGCAACGGCGTTGTTGTTGTTGTCTCCTAGGCAACGGCGTTGTTGTTGTTGTCTCCTTGGCAACGGCGTTGTTGTTGTTGTCTCCTAGGCAACGGTGTTGTTGCTGTTGTCTCCTAGGCAACGGCGTTGTTGTTGTCTCCTAGGCAACGGCGTTGTTGTTGTTGTCTCCTAGGCAACAGAGTTGTTGTCTCCTAGGCAACGGCGTTGTTGTTGTTGTCTCCTTGGCAACGGCGTTGTTGTTGTTGTCTCCTATGCAATGGCGTTGTTGTCTCCTAGGCAACGGCGTTGTTGTTGTTGTCTCCTAGGCAACGGCGTTGTTGTTGTTGTCTCCTTGGCAACGGCGTTGTTGTTGTTGTCTCCTAGGCAACGGTGTTGTTGCTGTTGTCTCCTAGGCAACGGCGTTGCTGTTGTCTCCTAGGCAACGGCGTTGTTGTTGTCTCCTAGGCAACGGCGTTGTTGTTGTTGTATCCTAGGTTGTTGTTGTCTCCTAGGCAACGGCGTTGTTGTTGTCTCCTAGGCAACGGCGTTGTTGTTGTTGTATCCTAGGCAACGGCGTTGTTGTTGTTGTATCCTAGGCAATGGCGTTGTTGTTGTCTCCTAGGCATCGGCGTTGTTGTTGTTGTCTCCTAGGCAATGGCGTTGTTGTTGTTGTCTCCTAGGCAACGGCGTTGTTGTTGTTGTCTCCTAGGCAACGGCGTTGTTGTCTCCTAGGCAACGGCGTTGTTGTTGTTGTCTCCTAGGCAACGGCGTTGTTGTATCCTAGGTTGTTGTTGTCTCCTAGGCAACGGCGTTGTTGTTGTCTCCTAGGCAATGGCGTTGTTGCCTCCTAGGCAACGGCGTTGTTGTCTCCTAGGCAACGGCGTTGTTGTCTCCTAGGCAACGGCGTTGTTGTTGGGGTATCCTAGGCAACGGCGTTGTTGTTGTTGTTTCCTAGGCAACGGCGTTGTTGTTGTTGTCTCCTTGGCAACGGCGTTGTTGTTGTCTCCTAGGCAACGGCGTTGTTGTTGTTGTCTCCTTGGCAACGGCGTTGTTGTTGTTGTTTCCTAGGCAATGGCGTTGTTGTCTCCTAGGCAACGGCGTTGTTGTTGTTGTCTCCTAGGCAACGGCGTTGTTGTTGTCTCCTAGGCAACGGCGTTGTTGTTGTCTCCTAGGCAACGGTGTTGTTGTCTCCTAGGCAACAGAGTTGTTGTTGTCTCCTAGGCAACGGCGTTGTTGTTGTTGTCTCCTAGGCAACGGCGTTGTTGTTGTTGTCTCCTTGGCAACGGCGTTGTTGTTGTCTCCTAGGCAACGGCGTTGTTGTTGTTGTCTCCTTGGCAACGGCGTTGTTGTTGTTGTTTCCTAGGCAATGGCGTTGTTGTCTCCTAGGCAACGGCGTTGTTGTTGTTGTCTCCTAGGCAACGGCGTTGTTGTTGTTGTCTCCTTGGCAACGGCGTTGTTGTTGTTGTCTCCTAGGCAATGGCGTTGTTGTCTCCTAGGCAACGGCGTTGTTGTTGTTGTTGTCTCCTAGGCAACGGCGTTGTTGTTGTTGTCTCCTTGGCAACGGCGTTGTTGTTGTTGTCTCCTAGGCAACGGTGTTGTTGCTGTTGTCTCCTAGGCAACGGCGTTGCTGTTGTCTCCTAGGCAACGGCGTTGTTGTTGTTGTCTCCTAGGCAACGGCGTTGTTGTTGTTGTCTCCTAGGCAACGGCGTTCTTGTTGTTGTCTCCTAGGCAACGGCGTTGTTGTTGTTGTCTCCTAGGCAACAGAGTTGTTGTTGTCTCCTAGGCAATGGCGTTGTTGTTGTTGTCTCCTAGGCAACAGCGTTGTTGTCTCCTTGGCAACGGCGTTGTTGTTGTTGTCTCCTAGGCAACGGCGTTGTTGTTGTTGTCTCCTAGGCAACGGCGTTGTTGTTGTTGTCTCCTTGGCAACGGCGTTGTTGTTGTTGTCTCCTAGGCAACGGTGTTGTTGCTGTTGTCTCCTAGGCAACGGCGTTGTTGTTGTCTCCTAGGCAACGGCGTTGTTGTTGTTGTCTCCTAGGCAACAGAGTTGTTGTCTCCTAGGCAACGGCGTTGTTGTTGTTGTCTCCTTGGCAACGGCGTTGTTGTTGTTGTCTCCTAGGCAATGGCGTTGTTGTCTCCTAGGCAACGGCGTTGTTGTTGTTGTCTCCTAGGCAACGGCGTTGTTGTTGTTGTCTCCTTGGCAACGGCGTTGTTGTTGTTGTCTCCTAGGCAACGGTGTTGTTGCTGTTGTCTCCTAGGCAACGGCGTTGCTGTTGTCTCCTAGGCAACGGCGTTGTTGTTGTCTCCTAGGCAACGGCGTTGTTGTTGTTGTCTCCTAGGCAACAGAGTTGTTGTTGTCTCCTAGGCAACGGCGTTGTTGTTGTTGTCTCCTAGGCAACGGCGTTGTTGTTGTTGTCTCCTTGGCAACGGCGTTGTTGTTGTTGTCTCCTAGGCAATGGCGTTGTTGTCTCCTAGGCAACGGCGTTGTTGTTGTTGTCTCCTTGGCAACGGCGTTGTTGTTGTTGTCTCCTAGGCAACGGTGTTGTTGCTGTTGTCTCCTAGGCAACGGCGTTGCTGTTGTCTCCTAGGCAACGGCGTTGTTGTTGTCTCCTAGGCAACGGCGTTGTTGTTGTTGTCTCCTAGGCAACAGCGTTGTTGTTGTCTCCTAGGCAACGGCATTGTTGTTGTTGTCTCCTAGACAACAGAGTTGTTGTTGTCTCCTAGGCAACGGCGTTGTTGTTGTTGTCTCCTAGGCAACAGCGTTGTTGTTGTTGTTGTCTCCTTGGCAACGGCGTTGTTGTTGTTGTCTCCTAGGCAACGGCGTTGTTGTTGTTGTCTCCTAGGCAACGGCGTTGTTGTTGTTGTCTCCTTGGCAACGGCGTTGTTGTTGTTGTCTCCTAGGCAACGGTGTTGTTGCTGTTGTCTCCTAGGCAACGGCGTTGTTGTTGTCTCCTAGGCAACGGCGTTGTTGTTGTTGTCTCCTAGGCAACGGCGTTGTTGTTGTTGTCTCCTTGGCAATGGCGTTGTTGTCTCCTAGGCAACGGCGTTGTTGTGGTTGTCTCCTAGGCAACGGCGTTGTTGTTGTTGTCTCCTAGGCAACAGAGTTGTTGTTGTCTCCTAGGCAACGGCGTTGTTGTTGTTGTCTCCTAGGCAACGGCGTTGTTGTTGTTGTCTCCTTGGCAACGGCGTTGTTGTTGTTGTCTCCTAGGCAATGGCGTTGTTGTCTCCTAGGCAACGGCGTTGTTGTTGTTGTTGTCTCCTAGGCAACGGCGTTGTTGTTGTTGTCTCCTTGGCAACGGCGTTGTTGTTGTTGTCTCCTAGGCAACGGTGTTGTTGCTGTTGTCTCCTAGGCAACGGCGTTGCTGTTGTCTCCTAGGCAACGGCGTTGTTGTTGTTGTCTCCTAGGCAACGGCGTTGTTGTTGTTGTCTCCTAGGCAACGGCGTTCTTGTTGTTGTCTCCTAGGCAACGGCGTTGTTGTTGTTGTCTCCTAGGCAACAGAGTTGTTGTTGTCTCCTAGGCAATGGCGTTGTTGTTGTTGTCTCCTAGGCAACAGCGTTGTTGTCTCCTTGGCAACGGCGTTGTTGTTGTTGTCTCCTAGGCAACGGCGTTGTTGTTGTTGTCTCCTAGGCAACGGCGTTGTTGTTGTTGTCTCCTTGGCAACGGCGTTGTTGTTGTTGTCTCCTAGGCAACGGTGTTGTTGCTGTTGTCTCCTAGGCAACGGCGTTGTTGTTGTCTCCTAGGCAACGGCGTTGTTGTTGTTGTCTCCTAGGCAACAGAGTTGTTGTCTCCTAGGCAACGGCGTTGTTGTTGTTGTCTCCTTGGCAACGGCGTTGTTGTTGTTGTCTCCTAGGCAATGGCGTTGTTGTCTCCTAGGCAACGGCGTTGTTGTTGTTGTCTCCTAGGCAACGGCGTTGTTGTTGTTGTCTCCTTGGCAACGGCGTTGTTGTTGTTGTCTCCTAGGCAACGGTGTTGTTGCTGTTGTCTCCTAGGCAACGGCGTTGCTGTTGTCTCCTAGGCAACGGCGTTGTTGTTGTCTCCTAGGCAACGGCGTTGTTGTTGTTGTCTCCTAGGCAACAGAGTTGTTGTTGTCTCCTAGGCAACGGCGTTGTTGTTGTTGTCTCCTAGGCAACGGCGTTGTTGTTGTTGTCTCCTTGGCAACGGCGTTGTTGTTGTTGTCTCCTAGGCAATGGCGTTGTTGTCTCCTAGGCAACGGCGTTGTTGTTGTTGTCTCCTTGGCAACGGCGTTGTTGTTGTTGTCTCCTAGGCAACGGTGTTGTTGCTGTTGTCTCCTAGGCAACGGTGTTGCTGTTGTCTCCTAGGCAACGGCGTTGTTGTTGTCTCCTAGGCAACGGCGTTGTTGTTGTTGTCTCCTAGGCAACAGCGTTGTTGTTGTCTCCTAGGCAACGGCATTGTTGTTGTTGTCTCCTAGACAACAGAGTTGTTGTTGTCTCCTAGGCAACGGCGTTGTTGTTGTTGTCTCCTAGGCAACAGCGTTGTTGTTGTTGTTGTCTCCTTGGCAACGGCGTTGTTGTTGTTGTCTCCTAGGCAACGGCGTTGTTGTTGTTGTCTCCTAGGCAACGGCGTTGTTGTTGTTGTCTCCTTGGCAACGGCGTTGTTGTTGTTGTCTCCTAGGCAACGGTGTTGTTGCTGTTGTCTCCTAGGCAACGGCGTTGTTGTTGTCTCCTAGGCAACGGCGTTGTTGTTGTTGTCTCCTAGGCAACGGCGTTGTTGTTGTTGTCTCCTTGGCAATGGCGTTGTTGTCTCCTAGGCAACGGCGTTGTTGTGGTTGTCTCCTAGGCAACGGCGTTGTTGTTGTTGTCTCCTAGGCAACAGAGTTGTTGTTGTCTCCTAGGCAACGGCGTTGTTGTTGTTGTCTCCTAGGCAACGGCGTTGTTGTTGTTGTCTCCTTGGCAACGGCGTTGTTGTTGTTGTCTCCTAGGCAATGGCGTTGTTGTCTCCTAGGCAACGGCGTTGTTGTTGTTGTCTCCTAGGCAACGGCGTTGTTGTTGTTGTCTCCTTGGCAACGGCGTTGTTGTTGTTGTCTCCTAGGCAACGGTGTTGTTGCTGTTGTCTCCTAGGCAACGGCGTTGCTGTTGTCTCCTAGGCAACGGCGTTGTTGTTGTTGTCTCCTAGGCAACGGCGTTGTTGTTGTTGTCTCCTAGGCAACGGCGTTGTTGTTGTTGTCTCCTAGACAACAGAGTTGTTGTTGTCTCCTAGACAACAGAGTTGTTGTTGTCTCCTAGGCAACGGCGTTGTTGTTGTTGTCTCCTAGGCAACGGCGTTGTTGTTGTTGTCTCCTTGGCAACGGCGTTGTTGTTGTTGTCTCCTAGGCAACGGTGTTGTTGCTGTTGTCTCCTAGGCAACGGCGTTGTTGTTGTCTCCTAGGCAACGGCGTTGTTGTTGTTGTCTCCTAGGCAACGGCGTTGTTGTTGTTGTCTCCTTGGCAACGGCGTTGTTGTTGTTGTCTCCTAGGCAACGGTGTTGTTGCTGTTGTCTCCTAGGCAACGGCGTTGCTGTTGTCTCCTAGGCAACGGCGTTGTTGTTGTCTCCTAGGCAACGGCGTTGTTGTTGTTGTCTCCTAGGCAACAGAGTTGTTGTTGTCTCCTAGGCAACGGCGTTGTTGTTGTTGTCTCCTAGGCAACGGCGTTGTTGTTGTTGTCTCCTTGGCAACGGCGTTGTTGTTGTTGTCTCCTAGGCAATGGCGTTGTTGTCTCCTAGGCAACGGCGTTGTTGTTGTTGTCTCCTTGGCAACGGCGTTGTTGTTGTTGTCTCCTAGGCAACGGTGTTGTTGCTGTTGTCTCCTAGGCAACGGTGTTGCTGTTGTCTCCTAGGCAACGGCGTTGTTGTTGTCTCCTAGGCAACGGCGTTGTTGTTGTTGTCTCCTAGGCAACAGCGTTGTTGTTGTCTCCTAGGCAACGGCATTGTTGTTGTTGTCTCCTAGACAACAGAGTTGTTGTTGTCTCCTAGGCAACGGCGTTGTTGTTGTTGTCTCCTAGGCAACAGCGTTGTTGTTGTTGTTGTCTCCTTGGCAACGGCGTTGTTGTTGTTGTCTCCTAGGCAACGGCGTTGTTGTTGTTGTCTCCTAGGCAACGGCGTTGTTGTTGTTGTCTCCTTGGCAACGGCGTTGTTGTTGTTGTCTCCTAGGCAACGGTGTTGTTGCTGTTGTCTCCTAGGCAACGGCGTTGTTGTTGTCTCCTAGGCAACGGCGTTGTTGTTGTTGTCTCCTAGGCAACGGCGTTGTTGTTGTTGTCTCCTTGGCAATGGCGTTGTTGTCTCCTAGGCAACGGCGTTGTTGTGGTTGTCTCCTAGGCAACGGCGTTGTTGTTGTTGTCTCCTAGGCAACAGAGTTGTTGTTGTCTCCTAGGCAACGGCGTTGTTGTTGTTGTCTCCTAGGCAACGGCGTTGTTGTTGTTGTCTCCTTGGCAACGGCGTTGTTGTTGTTGTCTCCTAGGCAATGGCGTTGTTGTCTCCTAGGCAACGGCGTTGTTGTTGTTGTCTCCTAGGCAACGGCGTTGTTGTTGTTGTCTCCTTGGCAACGGCGTTGTTGTTGTTGTCTCCTAGGCAACGGTGTTGTTGCTGTTGTCTCCTAGGCAACGGCGTTGCTGTTGTCTCCTAGGCAACGGCGTTGTTGTTGTTGTCTCCTAGGCAACGGCGTTGTTGTTGTTGTCTCCTAGGCAACGGCGTTGTTGTTGTTGTCTCCTAGACAACAGAGTTGTTGTTGTCTCCTAGACAACAGAGTTGTTGTTGTCTCCTAGGCAACGGCGTTGTTGTTGTTGTCTCCTAGGCAACGGCGTTGTTGTTGTTGTCTCCTTGGCAACGGCGTTGTTGTTGTTGTCTCCTAGGCAACGGTGTTGTTGCTGTTGTCTCCTAGGCAACGGCGTTGTTGTTGTCTCCTAGGCAACGGCGTTGTTGTTGTTGTCTCCTAGGCAACGGCGTTGTTGTTGTTGTCTCCTAGGCAACGGCGTTGTTGTTGTTGTCTCCTTGGCAATGGCGTTGTTGTCTCCTAGGCAACGGCGTTGTTGTTGTTGTCTCCTAGGCAACGGCGTTGTTGTTGTTGTCTCCTTGGCAACGGCGTTGTTGTTGTTGTCTCCTAGGCAACGGTGTTGTTGCTGTTGTCTCCTAGGCAACGGCGTTGCTGTTGTCTCCTAGGCAACGGCGTTGTTGTTGTTGTCTCCTAGGCAACGGCGTTGTTGTTGTTGTCTCCTAGGCAACAGAGTTGTTGTTGTCTCCTAGGCAACGGCGTTGTTGTTGTCTCCTAGGCAACGGCGTTGTTGTTGTCTCCTAGGCAACGGCGTTGTTGTTGTTGTCTCCTAGGCAACAGAGTTGTTGTCTCCTAGGCAACGGCGTTGTTGTTGTTGTCTCCTTGGCAACGGCGTTGTTGTTGTTGTCTCCTATGCAATGGCGTTGTTGTCTCCTAGGCAACGGCGTTGTTGTTGTTGTCTCCTAGGCAACGGCGTTGTTGTTGTTGTCTCCTTGGCAACGGCGTTGTTGTTGTTGTCTCCTAGGCAACGGTGTTGTTGCTGTTGTCTCCTAGGCAACGGCGTTGCTGTTGTCTCCTAGGCAACGGCGTTGTTGTTGTCTCCTAGGCAACGGCGTTGTTGTTGTTGTATCCTAGGTTGTTGTTGTCTCCTAGGCAACGGCGTTGTTGTTGTCTCCTAGGCAACGGCGTTGTTGTTGTTGTATCCTAGGCAACGGCGTTGTTGTTGTTGTATCCTAGGCAATGGCGTTGTTGTTGTCTCCTAGGCATCGGCGTTGTTGTTGTTGTCTCCTAGGCAATGGCGTTGTTGTTGTTGTCTCCTAGGCAACGGCGTTGTTGTTGTTGTCTCCTAGGCAACGGCGTTGTTGTCTCCTAGGCAACGGCGTTGTTGTTGTTGTCTCCTAGGCAACGGCGTTGTTGTATCCTAGGTTGTTGTTGTCTCCTAGGCAACGGCGTTGTTGTTGTCTCCTAGGCAATGGCGTTGTTGCCTCCTAGGCAACGGCGTTGTTGTCTCCTAGGCAACGGCGTTGTTGTCTCCTAGGCAACGGCGTTGTTGTTGGGGTATCCTAGGCAACGGCGTTGTTGTTGTTGTTTCCTAGGCAACGGCGTTGTTGTTGTTGTCTCCTTGGCAACGGCGTTGTTGTTGTCTCCTAGGCAACGGCGTTGTTGTTGTTGTCTCCTTGGCAACGGCGTTGTTGTTGTTGTTTCCTAGGCAATGGCGTTGTTGTCTCCTAGGCAACGGCGTTGTTGTTGTTGTCTCCTAGGCAACGGCGTTGTTGTTGTCTCCTAGGCAACGGCGTTGTTGTTGTCTCCTAGGCAACGGTGTTGTTGTCTCCTAGGCAACAGAGTTGTTGTTGTCTCCTAGGCAACGGCGTTGTTGTTGTTGTCTCCTAGGCAACGGCGTTGTTGTTGTTGTCTCCTTGGCAACGGCGTTGTTGTTGTCTCCTAGGCAACGGCGTTGTTGTTGTTGTCTCCTTGGCAACGGCGTTGTTGTTGTTGTTTCCTAGGCAATGGCGTTGTTGTCTCCTAGGCAACGGCGTTGTTGTTGTTGTCTCCTAGGCAACGGCGTTGTTGTTGTTGTCTCCTTGGCAACGGCGTTGTTGTTGTTGTCTCCTAGGCAATGGCGTTGTTGTCTCCTAGGCAACGGCGTTGTTGTTGTTGTTGTCTCCTAGGCAACGGCGTTGTTGTTGTTGTCTCCTTGGCAACGGCGTTGTTGTTGTTGTCTCCTAGGCAACGGTGTTGTTGCTGTTGTCTCCTAGGCAACGGCGTTGCTGTTGTCTCCTAGGCAACGGCGTTGTTGTTGTTGTCTCCTAGGCAACGGCGTTGTTGTTGTTGTCTCCTAGGCAACGGCGTTCTTGTTGTTGTCTCCTAGGCAACGGCGTTGTTGTTGTTGTCTCCTAGGCAACAGAGTTGTTGTTGTCTCCTAGGCAATGGCGTTGTTGTTGTTGTCTCCTAGGCAACAGCGTTGTTGTCTCCTTGGCAACGGCGTTGTTGTTGTTGTCTCCTAGGCAACGGCGTTGTTGTTGTTGTCTCCTAGGCAACGGCGTTGTTGTTGTTGTCTCCTTGGCAACGGCGTTGTTGTTGTTGTCTCCTAGGCAACGGTGTTGTTGCTGTTGTCTCCTAGGCAACGGCGTTGTTGTTGTCTCCTAGGCAACGGCGTTGTTGTTGTTGTCTCCTAGGCAACAGAGTTGTTGTCTCCTAGGCAACGGCGTTGTTGTTGTTGTCTCCTTGGCAACGGCGTTGTTGTTGTTGTCTCCTAGGCAATGGCGTTGTTGTCTCCTAGGCAACGGCGTTGTTGTTGTTGTCTCCTAGGCAATGGCGTTGTTGTTGTTGTCTCCTTGGCAACGGCGTTGTTGTTGTTGTCTCCTAGGCAACGGTGTTGTTGCTGTTGTCTCCTAGGCAACGGCGTTGCTGTTGTCTCCTAGGCAACGGCGTTGTTGTTGTCTCCTAGGCAACGGCGTTGTTGTTGTTGTCTCCTAGGCAACAGAGTTGTTGTTGTCTCCTAGGCAACGGCGTTGTTGTTGTTGTCTCCTAGGCAACGGCGTTGTTGTTGTTGTCTCCTTGGCAACGGCGTTGTTGTTGTTGTCTCCTAGGCAATGGCGTTGTTGTCTCCTAGGCAACGGCGTTGTTGTTGTTGTCTCCTTGGCAACGGCGTTGTTGTTGTTGTCTCCTAGGCAACGGTGTTGTTGCTGTTGTCTCCTAGGCAACGGCGTTGCTGTTGTCTCCTAGGCAACGGCGTTGTTGTTGTCTCCTAGGCAACGGCGTTGTTGTTGTTGTCTCCTAGGCAACAGCGTTGTTGTTGTCTCCTAGGCAACGGCATTGTTGTTGTTGTCTCCTAGACAACAGAGTTGTTGTTGTCTCCTAGGCAACGGCGTTGTTGTTGTTGTCTCCTAGGCAACAGCGTTGTTGTTGTTGTTGTCTCCTTGGCAACGGCGTTGTTGTTGTTGTCTCCTAGGCAACGGCGTTGTTGTTGTTGTCTCCTAGGCAACGGCGTTGTTGTTGTTGTCTCCTTGGCAACGGCGTTGTTGTTGTTGTCTCCTAGGCAACGGTGTTGTTGCTGTTGTCTCCTAGGCAACGGCGTTGTTGTTGTCTCCTAGGCAACGGCGTTGTTGTTGTTGTCTCCTAGGCAACGGCGTTGTTGTTGTTGTCTCCTTGGCAATGGCGTTGTTGTCTCCTAGGCAACGGCGTTGTTGTGGTTGTCTCCTAGGCAACGGCGTTGTTGTTGTTGTCTCCTAGGCAACAGAGTTGTTGTTGTCTCCTAGGCAACGGCGTTGTTGTTGTTGTCTCCTAGGCAACGGCGTTGTTGTTGTTGTCTCCTTGGCAACGGCGTTGTTGTTGTTGTCTCCTAGGCAATGGCGTTGTTGTCTCCTAGGCAACGGCGTTGTTGTTGTTGTCTCCTAGGCAACGGCGTTGTTGTTGTTGTCTCCTTGGCAACGGCGTTGTTGTTGTTGTCTCCTAGGCAACGGTGTTGTTGCTGTTGTCTCCTAGGCAACGGCGTTGCTGTTGTCTCCTAGGCAACGGCGTTGTTGTTGTTGTCTCCTAGGCAACGGCGTTGTTGTTGTTGTCTCCTAGGCAACGGCGTTGTTGTTGTTGTCTCCTAGACAACAGAGTTGTTGTTGTCTCCTAGACAACAGAGTTGTTGTTGTCTCCTAGGCAACGGCGTTGTTGTTGTTGTCTCCTAGGCAACGGCGTTGTTGTTGTTGTCTCCTTGGCAACGGCGTTGTTGTTGTTGTCTCCTAGGCAACGGTGTTGTTGCTGTTGTCTCCTAGGCAACGGCGTTGTTGTTGTCTCCTAGGCAACGGCGTTGTTGTTGTTGTCTCCTAGGCAACGGCGTTGTTGTTGTTGTCTCCTAGGCAACGGCGTTGTTGTTGTTGTCTCCTTGGCAATGGCGTTGTTGTCTCCTAGGCAACGGCGTTGTTGTTGTTGTCTCCTAGGCAACGGCGTTGTTGTTGTTGTCTCCTTGGCAACGGCGTTGTTGTTGTTGTCTCCTAGGCAACGGTGTTGTTGCTGTTGTCTCCTAGGCAACGGCGTTGCTGTTGTCTCCTAGGCAACGGCGTTGTTGTTGTTGTCTCCTAGGCAACGGCGTTGTTGTTGTTGTCTCCTAGGCAACAGAGTTGTTGTTGTCTCCTAGGCAACGGCGTTGTTGTTGTCTCCTAGGCAACGGCGTTGTTGTTGTTGTCTCCTAGGCAACAGCGTTGTTGTCTCCTTGGCAACGGCGTTGTTGTCTCCTAGGCAACGGCGTTGTTGTTGTTGTCTCCTAGGCAACGGCGTTGTTGTTGTTGTCTCCTTGGCAACGGCGTTGTTGTTGTTGTCTCCTAGGCAACGGTGTTGTTGCTGTTGTCTCCTAGGCAACGGCGTTGTTGTTGTCTCCTAGGCAACGGCGTTGTTGTTGTTGTCTCCTAGGCAACGGCGTTGTTGTTGTTGTCTCCTTGGCAATGGCGTTGTTGTCTCCTAGGCAACGGCGTTGTTGTTGTTGTCTCCTAGGCAACGGCGTTGTTGTTGTTGTCTCCTTGGCAACGGCGTTGTTGTTGTTGTCTCCTAGGCAACGGTGTTGTTGCTGTTGTCTCCTAGGCAACGGCGTTGCTGTTGTCTCCTAGGCAACGGCGTTGTTGTTGTTGTCTCCTAGGCAACGGCGTTGTTGTTGTTGTCTCCTAGGCAACAGAGTTGTTGTTGTCTCCTAGGCAACGGCGTTGTTGTTGTCTCCTAGGCAACGGCGTTGTTGTTGTTGTCTCCTAGGCAACAGCGTTGTTGTCTCCTTGGCAACGGCGTTGTTGTCTCCTAGGCAACGGCGTTGTTGTTGTTGTCTCCTAGGCAACGGCGTTGTTGTTGTTGTCTCCTTGGCAACGGCGTTGTTGTTGTTGTCTCCTAGGCAACGGTGTTGTTGCTGTTGTCTCCTAGGCAACGGCGTTGTTGTTGTCTCCTAGGCAACGGCGTTGTTGTTGTTGTCTCCTAGGCAACAGAGTTGTTGTCTCCTAGGCAACGGCGTTGTTGTTGTTGTCTCCTTGGCAACGGCGTTGTTGTTGTTGTCTCCTATGCAATGGCGTTGTTGTCTCCTAGGCAACGGCGTTGTTGTTGTTGTCTCCTAGGCAACGGCGTTGTTGTTGTTGTCTCCTTGGCAACGGCGTTGTTGTTGTTGTCTCCTAGGCAACGGTGTTGTTGCTGTTGTCTCCTAGGCAACGGCGTTGCTGTTGTCTCCTAGGCAACGGCGTTGTTGTTGTCTCCTAGGCAACGGCGTTGTTGTTGTTGTCTCCTAGGCAACAGAGTTGTTGTTGTCTCCTAGGCAACGGCGTTGTTGTTGTTGTCTCCTAGGCAACGGCGTTGTTGTTGTTGTCTCCTTGGCAACGGCGTTGTTGTTGTTGTCTCCTAGGCAATGGCGTTGTTGTCTCCTAGGCAACGGCGTTGTTGTTGTTGTCTCCTTGGCAACGGCGTTGTTGTTGTTGTCTCCTAGGCAACGGTGTTGTTGCTGTTGTCTCCTAGGCAACGGCGTTGCTGTTGTCTCCTAGGCAACGGCGTTGTTGTTGTCTCCTAGGCAACGGCGTTGTTGTTGTTGTCTCCTAGGCAACGGCGTTGTTGTTGTCTCCTAGGCAACGGCATTGTTGTTGTTGTCTCCTAGACAACAGAGTTGTTGTTGTCTCCTAGGCAACGGCGTTGTTGTTGTTGTCTCCTAGGCAACAGCGTTGTTGTTGTTGTCTCCTTGGCAACGGCGTTGTTGTTGTTGTCTCCTAGGCAACGGCGTTGTTGTTGTTGTCTCCTAGGCAACGGCGTTGTTGTTGTTGTCTCCTTGGCAACGGCGTTGTTGTTGTTGTCTCCTAGGCAACGGTGTTGTTGCTGTTGTCTCCTAGGCAACGGCGTTGTTGTTGTCTCCTAGGCAACGGCGTTGTTGTTGTTGTCTCCTAGGCAACGGCGTTGTTGTTGTTGTCTCCTTGGCAATGGCGTTGTTGTCTCCTAGGCAACGGCGTTGTTGTGGTTGTCTCCTAGGCAACGGCGTTGTTGTTGTTGTCTCCTAGGCAACAGAGTTGTTGTTGTCTCCTAGGCAACGGCGTTGTTGTTGTTGTCTCCTAGGCAACGGCGTTGTTGTTGTTGTCTCCTTGGCAACGGCGTTGTTGTTGTTGTCTCCTAGGCAATGGCGTTGTTGTCTCCTAGGCAACTGCGTTGTTGTTGTTGTCTCCTAGGCAACGGCGTTGTTGTTGTTGTCTCCTTGGCAACGGCGTTGTTATTGTTGTCTCCTAGGCAACGGTGTTGTTGCTGTTGTCTCCTAGGCAAAGGCGTTGCTGTTGTCTCCTAGGCAACGGCGTTGTTGTTGTTGTCTCCTAGGCAACGGCGTTGTTGTTGTTGTCTCCTAGGCAACGGCGTTGTTGTTGTTGTCTCCTAGACAACAGAGTTGTTGTTGTCTCCTAGGCAACGGCGTTGTTGTTGTTGTCTCCTAGGCAACAGCGTTGTTGTTGTTGTCTCCTTGGCAACGGCGTTGTTGTTGTTGTCTCCTAGGCAACGGCGTTGTTGTTGTTGTCTCCTAGGCAACAGCGTTGTTGTTGTTGTCTCCTTGGCAACGGCGTTGTTGTTGTTGTCTCCTAGGCAACGGTGTTGTTGCTGTTGTCTCCTAGGCAACGGCGTTGTTGTTGTCTCCTAGGCAACGGCGTTGTTGTTGTTGTCTCCTAGGCAACGGCGTTGTTGTTGTTGTCTCCTAGGCAACGGCGTTGTTGTTGTTGTCTCCTTGGCAACGGCGTTGTTGTTGTTGTCTCCTAGGCAATGGCGTTGTTGTCTCCTAGGCAACGGCGTTGTTGTTGTTGTCTCCTAGGCAACGGCGTTGTTGTTGTTGTCTCCTTGGCAACGGCGTTGTTGTTGTTGTCTCCTAGGCAACGGCGTTGTTGTTGTTGTCTCCTTGGCAACGGCGTTGTTGTTGTTGTCTCCTAGGCAACGGTGTTGTTGCTGTTGTCTCCTAGGCAACGGCGTTGTTGTTGTCTCCTAGGCAACGGCGTTGTTGTTGTTGTCTCCTAGGCAACAGAGTTGTTGTCTCCTAGGCAACGGCGTTGTTGTTGTTGTCTCCTAGGCAACGGCGTTGTTGTTGTTGTCTCCTTGGCAACGGCGTTGTTGTCTCCTAGGCAACGGCGTTGTTGTTGTTGTCTCCTAGGCAACGGCGTTGTTGTTGTTGTCTCCTTGGCAACGGCGTTGTTGTTGTTGTCTCCTAGGCAACGGTGTTGTTGCTGTTGTCTCCTAGGCAACGGCGTTGCTGTTGTCTCCTAGGCAACGGCGTTGTTGTTGTTGTCTCCTAGGCAACGGCGTTGTTGTTGTCTCCTAGGCAACGGCGTTGTTGTTGTCTCCTAGGCAACGGTGTTGTTGTCTCCTAGGCAACAGAGTTGTTGTTGTCTCCTAGGCAACGGCGTTGTTGTTGTTGTCTCCTAGGCAACGGCGTTGTTGTTGTTGTCTCCTTGGCAACGGCGTTGTTGTTGTTGTCTCCTAGGCAACGGTGTTGTTGCTGTTGTCTCCTAGGCAACGGCGTTGCTGTTGTCTCCTAGGCAACGGCGTTGTTGTTGTCTCCTAGGCAACGGCGTTGTTGTTGTTGTCTCCTAGGCAACGGCGTTGTTGTTGTTGTCTCCTAGGCAACGGCGTTGTTGTTGTTGTCTCCTAGACAACAGAGTTGTTGTTGTCTCCTAGGCAACGGCGTTGTTGTTGTTGTCTCCTAGGCAACAGCGTTGTTGTTGTTGTCTCCTTGGCAACGGCGTTGTTGTTGTTGTCTCCTAGGCAACGGCGTTGTTGTTGTTGTCTCCTTGGCAACGGCGTTGTTGTTGTCTCCTAGGCAACGGTGTTGTTGTTGTTGTCTCCTAGGCAACGGCGTTGTTGTTGTTGTCTCCTAGGCAACGGCGTTGTTGTTGTTGTCTCCTTGGCAACGGCGTTGTTGTTGTTGTCTCCTAGGCAACGGTGTTGTTGTTGTTGTCTCCTAGGCAACGGCGTTGTTGTTGTTGTCTCCTTGGCAATGGCGTTGTTGTTGTCTCCTAGGCAACGGCGTTGTTGTTGTCTCCTAGGCAACGGTGTTGTTGTCTCCTAGGCAACAGAGTTGTTGTTGTCTCCTAGGCAACGGCGTTGTTGTTGTTGTCTCCTAGGCAACGGCGTTGTTGTTGTTGTCTCCTTGGCAACGGCGTTGTTGTTGTCTCCTAGGCAACGGCGTTGTTGTTGTTGTCTCCTTGGCAACGGCGTTGTTGTTGTTGTTTCCTAGGCAATGGCGTTGTTGTCTCCTAGGCAACGGCGTTGTTGTTGTTGTCTCCTAGGCAACGGCGTTGTTGTTGTCTCCTAGGCAACGGCGTTGTTGTTGTCTCCTAGGCAACGGTGTTGTTGTCTCCTAGGCAACAGAGTTGTTGTTGTCTCCTAGGCAACGGCGTTGTTGTTGTTGTCTCCTAGGCAACGGCGTTGTTGTTGTTGTCTCCTTGGCAACGGCGTTGTTGTTGTCTCCTAGGCAACGGCGTTGTTGTTGTTGTCTCCTTGGCAACGGCGTTGTTGTTGTTGTTTCCTAGGCAATGGCGTTGTTGTCTCCTAGGCAACGGCGTTGTTGTTGTTGTCTCCTAGGCAACGGCGTTGTTGTTGTTGTCTCCTAGGCAACGGCGTTGTTGTTGTTGTCTCCTAGGCAACGGCGTTGTTGTTGTCTCCTAGGCAACGGCGTTGTTGTTGTTGTCTCCTAGGCAACGGCGTTGTTGTTGTTGTCTCCTTGGCAACGGCGTTGTTGTTGTTGTCTCCTAGGCAACGGCGTTGTTGTTGTTGTCTCCTTGGCAACGGCGTTGTTGTTGTTGTTTCCTAGGCAATGGCGTTGTTGTCTCCTAGGCAACGGCGTTGTTGTTGTTGTCTCCAAGGCAACGGCGTTGTTGTTTTTGTCTCCTTGGCAACGGCGTTGTTGTTGTTGTCTCCTAGGCAATGGCGTTGTTGTCTCCTAGGCAACGGCGTTGTTGTTGTTGTCTCCTAGGCAACGGCGTTGTTGTTGTTGTCTCCTTGGCAACGGCGTTGTTGTTGTTGTCTCCTAGGCAACGGTGTTGTTGCTGTTGTCTCCTAGGCAACGGCGTTGTTGTTGTTGTCTCCTAGGCAACAGCGTTGTTGTCTCCTTGGCAACGGCGTTGTTGTTGTTGTCTCCTAGGCAACGGCGTTGTTGTTGTCTCCTAGGCAACGGCGTTGTTGTTGTTGTCTCCTTGGCAACGGCGTTGTTGTTGTTGTCTCCTAGGCAACGGTGTTGTTGCTGTTGTCTCCTAGGCAACGGCATTGTTGTTGTCTCCTAGGCAACTGCGTTGTTGTTGTCTCCTAGGCAACGGCATTGTTGTTGTTGTCTCCTAGACAACAGAGTTGTTGTTGTCTCCTAGGCAACGGCGTTGTTGTTGTTGTCTCCTAGGCAACAGCGTTGTTGTTGTTGTCTCCTTGGCAACGGCGTTGTTGTTGTTGTCTCCTAGGCAACGGCGTTGTTGTTGTTGTCTCCTAGGCAACGGCGTTGTTGTTGTTGTCTCCTTGGCAACGGCGTTGTTGTTGTTGTCTCCTAGGCAACGGTGTTGTTGCTGTTGTCTCCTAGGCAACGGCGTTGTTGTTGTTGTCTCCTAGGCAACGGCGTTGTTGTTGTTGTCTCCTTGGCAATGGCGTTGTTGTCTCCTAGGCAACGGCGTTGTTGTGGTTGTCTCCTATGCAACGGCGTTGTTGTTGTTGTCTCCTAGGCAACAGAGTTGTTGTTGTCTCCTAGGCAACGGCGTTGTTGTTGTTGTCTCCTAGGCAACGGCGTTGTTGTTGTCTCCTTGGCAACGGCGTTGTTGTTGTTGTCTCCTAGGCAATGGCGTTGTTGTCTCCTAGGCAACGGCGTTGTTGTTGTTGTCTCCTAGGCAACGGCGTTGTTGTTGTTGTCTCCTTGGCAACGGCGTTGTTATTGTTGTCTCCTAGGCAACGGTGTTGTTGCTGTTGTCTCCTAGGCAACGGCGTTGCTGTTGTCTCCTAGGCAACGGCGTTGTCTTTGTTGTCTCCTAGGCAACGGCGTTGTTGTTGTTGTCTCCTAGGCAACGGCGTTGTTGTTGTTGTCTCCTAGACAACAGAGTTGTTGTTGTCTCCTAGGCAACGGCGTTGTTGTTGTTGTCTCCTAGGCAACAGCGTTGTTGTTGTTGTCTCCTTGGCAACGGCGTTGTTGTTGTTGTCTCCTAGGCAACGGCGTTGTTGTTGTTGTCTCCTAGGCAACAGCGTTGTTGTTGTTGTCTCCTTGGCAACGGCGTTGTTGTTGTTGTCTCCTAGGCAACGGTGTTGTTGCTGTTGTCTCCTAGGCAACGGCGTTGCTGTTGTCTCCTAGGCAACGGCGTTGTTGTTGTCTCCTAGGCAATGGCGTTGTTGTTGTTGTCTCCTAGGCAACAGCGTTGTTGTCTCCTTGGCAACGGCGTTGTTGTTGTTGTCTCCTAGGCAACGGCGTTGTTGTTGTTGTCTCCTAGGCAACGGCGTTGTTGTTGTTGTCTCCTTGGCAACGGCGTTGTTGTTGTTGTCTCCTAGGCAACGGTGTTGTTGCTGTTGTCTCCTAGGCAACGGCGTTGTTGTTGTCTCCTAGGCAACGGCGTTGTTGTTGTTGTCTCCTAGGCAACAGAGTTGTTGTCTCCTAGGCAACGGCGTTGTTGTTGTTGTCTCCTTGGCAACGGCGTTGTTGTTGTTGTCTCCTAGGCAATGGCGTTGTTGTCTCCTAGGCAACGGCGTTGTTGTTGTTGTCTCCTAGGCAACGGCGTTGTTGTTGTTGTCTCCTTGGCAACGGCGTTGTTGTTGTTGTCTCCTAGGCAACGGTGTTGTTGCTGTTGTCTCCTAGGCAACGGCGTTGCTGTTGTCTCCTAGGCAACGGCGTTGTTGTTGTCTCCTAGGCAACGGCGTTGTTGTTGTTGTCTCCTAGGCAACAGAGTTGTTGTTGTCTCCTAGGCAACGGCGTTGTTGTTGTTGTCTCCTAGGCAACGGCGTTGTTGTTGTTGTCTCCTTGGCAACGGCGTTGTTGTTGTTGTCTCCTAGGCAATGGCGTTGTTGTCTCCTAGGCAACGGCGTTGTTGTTGTTGTCTCCTTGGCAACGGCGTTGTTGTTGTTGTCTCCTAGGCAACGGTGTTGTTGCTGTTGTCTCCTAGGCAACGGCGTTGCTGTTGTCTCCTAGGCAACGGCGTTGTTGTTGTCTCCTAGGCAACGGCGTTGTTGTTGTTGTCTCCTAGGCAACAGCGTTGTTGTTGTCTCCTAGGCAACGGCATTGTTGTTGTTGTCTCCTAGACAACAGAGTTGTTGTTGTCTCCTAGGCAACGGCGTTGTTGTTGTTGTCTCCTAGGCAACAGCGTTGTTGTTGTTGTTGTCTCCTTGGCAACGGCGTTGTTGTTGTTGTCTCCTAGGCAACGGCGTTGTTGTTGTTGTCTCCTAGGCAACGGCGTTGTTGTTGTTGTCTCCTTGGCAACGGCGTTGTTGTTGTTGTCTCCTAGGCAACGGTGTTGTTGCTGTTGTCTCCTAGGCAACGGCGTTGTTGTTGTCTCCTAGGCAACGGCGTTGTTGTTGTTGTCTCCTAGGCAACGGCGTTGTTGTTGTTGTCTCCTTGGCAATGGCGTTGTTGTCTCCTAGGCAACGGCGTTGTTGTGGTTGTCTCCTAGGCAACGGCGTTGTTGTTGTTGTCTCCTAGGCAACAGAGTTGTTGTTGTCTCCTAGGCAACGGCGTTGTTGTTGTTGTCTCCTAGGCAACGGCGTTGTTGTTGTTGTCTCCTTGGCAACGGCGTTGTTGTTGTTGTCTCCTAGGCAATGGCGTTGTTGTCTCCTAGGCAACGGCGTTGTTGTTGTTGTCTCCTAGGCAACGGCGTTGTTGTTGTTGTCTCCTTGGCAACGGCGTTGTTGTTGTTGTCTCCTAGGCAACGGTGTTGTTGCTGTTGTCTCCTAGGCAACGGCGTTGCTGTTGTCTCCTAGGCAACGGCGTTGTTGTTGTTGTCTCCTAGGCAACGGCGTTGTTGTTGTTGTCTCCTAGGCAACGGCGTTGTTGTTGTTGTCTCCTAGGCAACGGCGTTGTTGTTGTTGTCTCCTTGGCAATGGCGTTGTTGTCTCCTAGGCAACGGCGTTGTTGTTGTTGTCTCCTAGGCAACGGCGTTGTTGTTGTTGTCTCCTTGGCAACGGCGTTGTTGTTGTTGTCTCCTAGGCAACGGTGTTGTTGCTGTTGTCTCCTAGGCAACGGCGTTGCTGTTGTCTCCTAGGCAACGGCGTTGTTGTTGTTGTCTCCTAGGCAACGGCGTTGTTGTTGTTGTCTCCTAGGCAACAGAGTTGTTGTTGTCTCCTAGGCAACGGCGTTGTTGTTGTCTCCTAGGCAACGGCGTTGTTGTTGTTGTCTCCTAGGCAACAGCGTTGTTGTCTCCTTGGCAACGGCGTTGTTGTCTCCTAGGCAACGGCGTTGTTGTTGTTGTCTCCTAGGCAACGGCGTTGTTGTTGTTGTCTCCTTGGCAACGGCGTTGTTGTTGTTGTCTCCTAGGCAACGGTGTTGTTGCTGTTGTCTCCTAGGCAACGGCGTTGTTGTTGTCTCCTAGGCAACGGCGTTGTTGTTGTTGTCTCCTAGGCAACAGAGTTGTTGTCTCCTAGGCAACGGCGTTGTTGTTGTTGTCTCCTTGGCAACGGCGTTGTTGTTGTTGTCTCCTATGCAATGGCGTTGTTGTCTCCTAGGCAACGGCGTTGTTGTTGTTGTCTCCTAGGCAACGGCGTTGTTGTTGTTGTCTCCTTGGCAACGGCGTTGTTGTTGTTGTCTCCTAGGCAACGGTGTTGTTGCTGTTGTCTCCTAGGCAACGGCGTTGCTGTTGTCTCCTAGGCAACGGCGTTGTTGTTGTCTCCTAGGCAACGGCGTTGTTGTTGTTGTCTCCTAGGCAACAGAGTTGTTGTTGTCTCCTAGGCAACGGCGTTGTTGTTGTTGTCTCCTAGGCAACGGCGTTGTTGTTGTTGTCTCCTTGGCAACGGCGTTGTTGTTGTTGTCTCCTAGGCAATGGCGTTGTTGTCTCCTAGGCAACGGCGTTGTTGTTGTTGTCTCCTTGGCAACGGCGTTGTTGTTGTTGTCTCCTAGGCAACGGTGTTGTTGCTGTTGTCTCCTAGGCAACGGCGTTGCTGTTGTCTCCTAGGCAACGGCGTTGTTGTTGTCTCCTAGGCAACGGCGTTGTTGTTGTTGTCTCCTAGGCAACGGCGTTGTTGTTGTCTCCTAGGCAACGGCATTGTTGTTGTTGTCTCCTAGACAACAGAGTTGTTGTTGTCTCCTAGGCAACGGCGTTGTTGTTGTTGTCTCCTAGGCAACAGCGTTGTTGTTGTTGTCTCCTTGGCAACGGCGTTGTTGTTGTTGTCTCCTAGGCAACGGCGTTGTTGTTGTTGTCTCCTAGGCAACGGCGTTGTTGTTGTTGTCTCCTTGGCAACGGCGTTGTTGTTGTTGTCTCCTAGGCAACGGTGTTGTTGCTGTTGTCTCCTAGGCAACGGCGTTGTTGTTGTCTCCTAGGCAACGGCGTTGTTGTTGTTGTCTCCTAGGCAACGGCGTTGTTGTTGTTGTCTCCTTGGCAATGGCGTTGTTGTCTCCTAGGCAACGGCGTTGTTGTGGTTGTCTCCTAGGCAACGGCGTTGTTGTTGTTGTCTCCTAGGCAACAGAGTTGTTGTTGTCTCCTAGGCAACGGCGTTGTTGTTGTTGTCTCCTAGGCAACGGCGTTGTTGTTGTTGTCTCCTTGGCAACGGCGTTGTTGTTGTTGTCTCCTAGGCAATGGCGTTGTTGTCTCCTAGGCAACGGCGTTGTTGTTGTTGTCTCCTAGGCAACGGCGTTGTTGTTGTTGTCTCCTTGGCAACGGCGTTGTTATTGTTGTCTCCTAGGCAACGGTGTTGTTGCTGTTGTCTCCTAGGCAAAGGCGTTGCTGTTGTCTCCTAGGCAACGGCGTTGTTGTTGTTGTCTCCTAGGCAACGGCGTTGTTGTTGTTGTCTCCTAGGCAACGGCGTTGTTGTTGTTGTCTCCTAGACAACAGAGTTGTTGTTGTCTCCTAGGCAACGGCGTTGTTGTTGTTGTCTCCTAGGCAACAGCGTTGTTGTTGTTGTCTCCTTGGCAACGGCGTTGTTGTTGTTGTCTCCTAGGCAACGGCGTTGTTGTTGTTGTCTCCTAGGCAACAGCGTTGTTGTTGTTGTCTCCTTGGCAACGGCGTTGTTGTTGTTGTCTCCTAGGCAACGGTGTTGTTGCTGTTGTCTCCTAGGCAACGGCGTTGTTGTTGTCTCCTAGGCAACGGCGTTGTTGTTGTTGTCTCCTAGGCAACGGCGTTGTTGTTGTTGTCTCCTAGGCAACGGCGTTGTTGTTGTTGTCTCCTTGGCAATGGCGTTGTTGTCTCCTAGGCAACGGCGTTGTTGTTGTTGTCTCCTAGGCAACGGCGTTGTTGTTGTTGTCTCCTAGGCAACGGCGTTGTTGTTGTTGTCTCCTAGGCAACGGTGTTGTTGCTGTTGTCTCCTAGGCAACGGCGTTGCTGTTGTCTCCTAGGCAACGGCGTTGTTGTTGTTGTCTCCTAGGCAACGGCGTTGTTGTTGTCTCCTAGGCAACGGCGTTGTTGTTGTCTCCTAGGCAACGGTGTTGTTGTCTCCTAGGCAACAGAGTTGTTGTTGTCTCCTAGGCAACGGCGTTGTTGTTGTTGTCTCCTAGGCAACGGCGTTGTTGTTGTTGTCTCCTTGGCAACGGCGTTGTTGTTGTTGTCTCCTAGGCAACGGTGTTGTTGCTGTTGTCTCCTAGGCAACGGCGTTGCTGTTGTCTCCTAGGCAACGGCGTTGTTGTTGTCTCCTAGGCAACGGCGTTGTTGTTGTTGTCTCCTAGGCAACGGCGTTTTTGTTGTTGTCTCCTAGGCAACGGCGTTGTTGTTGTTGTCTCCTAGACAACAGAGTTGTTGTTGTCTCCTAGGCAACGGCGTTGTTGTTGTTGTCTCCTAGGCAACAGCGTTGTTGTTGTTGTCTCCTTGGCAACGGCGTTGTTGTTGTTGTCTCCTAGGCAACGGCGTTGTTGTTGTTGTCTCCTTGGCAACGGCGTTGTTGTTGTCTCCTAGGCAACGGTGTTGTTGTTGTTGTCTCCTAGGCAACGGCGTTGTTGTTGTTGTCTCCTAGGCAACGGCGTTGTTGTTGTTGTCTCCTTGGCAACGGCGTTGTTGTTGTTGTCTCCTAGGCAACGGTGTTGTTGTTGTTGTCTCCTAGGCAACGGCGTTGTTGTTGTTGTCTCCTTGGCAATGGCGTTGTTGTTGTCTCCTAGGCAACGGCGTTGTTGTTGTCTCCTAGGCAACGGTGTTGTTGTCTCCTAGGCAACAGAGTTGTTGTTGTCTCCTAGGCAACGGCGTTGTTGTTGTTGTCTCCTAGGCAACGGCGTTGTTGTTGTTGTCTCCTTGGCAACGGCGTTGTTGTTGTCTCCTAGGCAACGGCGTTGTTGTTGTTGTCTCCTTGGCAACGGCGTTGTTGTTGTTGTTTCCTAGGCAATGGCGTTGTTGTCTCCTAGGCAACGGCGTTGTTGTTGTTGTCTCCTAGGCAACGGCGTTGTTGTTGTCTCCTAGGCAACGGCGTTGTTGTTGTCTCCTAGGCAACGGTGTTGTTGTCTCCTAGGCAACAGAGTTGTTGTTGTCTCCTAGGCAACGGCGTTGTTGTTGTTGTCTCCTAGGCAACGGCGTTGTTGTTGTTGTCTCCTTGGCAACGGCGTTGTTGTTGTCTCCTAGGCAACGGCGTTGTTGTTGTTGTCTCCTTGGCAACGGCGTTGTTGTTGTTGTTTCCTAGGCAATGGCGTTGTTGTCTCCTAGGCAACGGCGTTGTTGTTGTTGTCTCCTAGGCAACGGCGTTGTTGTTGTTGTCTCCTAGGCAACGGCGTTGTTGTTGTTGTCTCCTAGGCAACGGCGTTGTTGTTGTCTCCTAGGCAACGGCGTTGTTGTTGTTGTCTCCTAGGCAACGGCGTTGTTGTTGTTGTCTCCTTGGCAACGGCGTTGTTGTTGTTGTCTCCTAGGCAACGGCGTTGTTGTTGTTGTCTCCTTGGCAACGGCGTTGTTGTTGTTGTTTCCTAGGCAATGGCGTTGTTGTCTCCTAGGCAACGGCGTTGTTGTTGTTGTCTCCAAGGCAACGGTGTTGTTGCTGTTGTCTCCTAGGCAACGGCGTTGCTGTTGTCTCCTAGGCAACGGCGTTGTTGTTGTTGTCTCCTAGGCAACGGCGTTGTTGTTGTTGTCTCCTTGGCAACGGCGTTGTTGTTGTTGTTTCCTAGGCAATGGCGTTGTTGTCTCCTTGGCAACGGCGTTGTTGTTGTTGTCTCCTAGGCAACGGTGTTGTTGCTGTTGTCTCCTAGGCAACGGCGTTGCTGTTGTCTCCTAGGCAACGGCGTTGTTGTTGTTGTCTCCTAGGCAACGGCGTTGTTGTTGTTGTCTCCTAGGCAACGGCGTTGTTGTTGTTGTCTCCTAGGCAACAGAGTTGTTGTTGTCTCCTAGGCAACGGCGTTGTTGTTGTTGTCTCCTAGGCAACAGCGTTGTTGTCTCCTTGGCAACGGCGTTGTTGTTGTTGTCTCCTAGGCAACGGCGTTGTTGTTGTCTCCTAGGCAACGGCGTTGTTGTTGTTGTCTCCTTGGCAACGGCGTTGTTGTTGTTGTCTCCTAGGCAACGGTGTTGTTGCTGTTGTCTCCTAGGCAACGGCATTGTTGTTGTCTCCTAGGCAACGGCGTTGTTGTTGTCTCCTAGGCAACGGCATTGTTGTTGTTGTCTCCTAGACAACAGAGTTGTTGTTGTCTCCTAGGCAACGGCGTTGTTGTTGTTGTCTCCTAGGCAACAGCGTTGTTGTTGTTGTCTCCTTGGCAACGGCGTTGTTGTTGTTGTCTCCTAGGCAACGGCGTTGTTGTTGTTGTCTCCTAGGCAACGGCGTTGTTGTTGTTGTCTCCTTGGCAACGGCGTTGTTGTTGTTGTCTCCTAGGCAACGGTGTTGTTGCTGTTGTCTCCTAGGCAACGGCGTTGTTGTTGTTGTCTCCTAGGCAACGGCGTTGTTGTTGTTGTCTCCTTGGCAATGGCGTTGTTGTCTCCTAGGCAACGGCGTTGTTGTGGTTGTCTCCTATGCAACGGCGTTGTTGTTGTTGTCTCCTAGGCAACAGAGTTGTTGTTGTCTCCTAGGCAACGGCGTTGTTGTTGTTGTCTCCTAGGCAACGGCGTTGTTGTTGTCTCCTTGGCAACGGCGTTGTTGTTGTTGTCTCCTAGGCAATGGCGTTGTTGTCTCCTAGGCAACGGCGTTGTTGTTGTTGTCTCCTAGGCAACGGCGTTGTTGTTGTTGTCTCCTTGGCAACGGCGTTGTTATTGTTGTCTCCTAGGCAACGGTGTTGTTGCTGTTGTCTCCTAGGCAACGGCGTTGCTGTTGTCTCCTAGGCAACGGCGTTGTCTTTGTTGTCTCCTAGGCAACGGCGTTGTTGTTGTTGTCTCCTAGGCAACGGCGTTGTTGTTGTTGTCTCCTAGACAACAGAGTTGTTGTTGTCTCCTAGGCAACGGCGTTGTTGTTGTTGTCTCCTAGGCAACAGCGTTGTTGTTGTTGTCTCCTTGGCAACGGCGTTGTTGTTGTTGTCTCCTAGGCAACGGCGTTGTTGTTGTTGTCTCCTAGGCAACAGCGTTGTTGTTGTTGTCTCCTTGGCAACGGCGTTGTTGTTGTTGTCTCCTAGGCAACGGTGTTGTTGCTGTTGTCTCCTAGGCAACGGCGTTGCTGTTGTCTCCTAGGCAACGGCGTTGTTGTTGTCTCCTAGGCAACGGCGTTGTTGTTGTTGTCTCCTAGGCAACGGCGTTGTTGTTGTTGTCTCCTAGGCAACGGCGTTGTTGTTGTTGTCTCCTAGACAACAGAGTTGTTGTTGTCTCCAAGGCAACGGCGTTGTTGTTTTTGTCTCCTTGGCAACGGCGTTGTTGTTGTTGTCTCCTAGGCAATGGCGTTGTTGTCTCCTAGGCAACGGCGTTGTTGTTGTTGTCTCCTAGGCAACGGCGTTGTTGTTGTTGTCTCCTTGGCAACGGCGTTGTTGTTGTTGTCTCCTAGGCAACGGTGTTGTTGCTGTTGTCTCCTAGGCAACGGCGTTGTTGTTGTCTCCTAGGCAACGGCGTTGTTGTTGTTGTCTCCTAGGCAACAGAGTTGTTGTTGTTGTCTCCTAGGCAACGGCGTTGTTGTTGTTGTCTCCTAGGCAACAGAGTTGTTGTTGTTGTCTCCTAGGCAACGGCGTTGTTGTTGTCTCCTAGGCAACGGCGTTGTTGTCTCCTAGGCAACGGCGTTGTTGTTGTTGTCTCCTAGGCAACGGCGTTGTTGTTTTTGTCTCCTTGGCAACGGCGTTGTTGTTGTTGTCTCCTAGGCAATGGCGTTGTTGTCTCCTAGGCAACGGCGTTGTTGTTGTTGTCTCCTAGGCAACGGCGTTGTTGTTGTTGTCTCCTTGGCAACGGCGTTGTTGTTGTTGTCTCCTAGGCAACGGTGTTGTTGCTGTTGTCTCCTAGGCAACGGCGTTGCTGTTGTCTCCTAGGCAACGGCGTTGTTGTTGTTGTCTCCTAGGCAACGGCGTTGTTGTTGTTGTCTCCTAGGCAACGGCGTTGTTGTTGTTGTCTCCTAGGCAACAGAGTTGTTGTTGTCTCCTAGGCAACGGTGTTGTTGTTGTTGTCTCCTAGGCAACAGCGTTGTTGTCTCCTTGGCAACGGCGTTGTTGTTGTTGTCTCCTAGGCAACGGCGTTGTTGTTGTCTCCTAGGCAACGGCGTTGTTGTTGTTGTCTCCTTGGCAACGGCGTTGTTGTTGTTGTCTCCTAGGCAACGGTGTTGTTGCTGTTGTCTCCTAGGCAACGGCATTGTTGTTGTCTCCTAGGCAACGGCGTTGTTGTTGTCTCCTAGGCAACGGCATTGTTGTTGTTGTCTCCTAGACAACAGAGTTGTTGTTGTCTCCTAGGCAACGGCGTTGTTGTTGTTGTCTCCTAGGCAACAGCGTTGTTGTTGTTGTCTCCTTGGCAACGGCGTTGTTGTTGTTGTCTCCTAGGCAACGGCGTTGTTGTTGTTGTCTCCTAGGCAACGGCGTTGTTGTTGTTGTCTCCTTGGCAACGGCGTTGTTGTTGTTGTCTCCTAGGCAACGGTGTTGTTGCTGTTGTCTCCTAGGCAACGGCGTTGTTGTTGTCTCCTAGGCAACGGCGTTGTTGTTGTTGTCTCCTAGGCAACGGCGTTGTTGTTGTTGTCTCCTTGGCAATGGCGTTGTTGTCTCCTAGGCAACGGCGTTGTTGTGGTTGTCTCCTAGGCAACGGCGTTGTTGTTGTTGTCTCCTAGGCAACAGAGTTGTTGTTGTCTCCTAGGCAACGGCGTTGTTGTTGTTGTCTCCTAGGCAACGGCGTTGTTGTTGTCTCCTTGGCAACGGCGTTGTTGTTGTTGTCTCCTAGGCAATGGCGTTGTTGTCTCCTAGGCAACGGCGTTGTTGTTGTTGTCTCCTAGGCAACGGCGTTGTTGTTGTTGTCTCCTAGGCAACGGCGTTGTTGTTGTTGTCTCCTTGGCAACGGCGTTGTTATTGTTGTCTCCTAGGCAACGGCGTTGTTGTTGTTGTCTCCTAGGCAACGGCGTTGTTGTTGTTGTCTCCTTGGCAACGGCGTTGTTGTTGTTGTCTCCTAGGCAACGGTGTTGTTGCTGTTGTCTCCTAGGCAACGGCGTTGCTGTTGTCTCCTAGGCAACGGCGTTGTTGTTGTTGTCTCCTAGGCAACGGCGTTGTTGTTGTTGTCTCCTAGGCAACGGCGTTGTTGTTGTTGTCTCCTAGGCAACAGAGTTGTTGTTGTCTCCTAGGCAACGGCGTTGTTGTTGTTGTCTCCTAGGCAACAGCGTTGTTGTCTCCTTGGCAACGGCGTTGTTGTTGTTGTCTCCTAGGCAACGGCGTTGTTGTTGTCTCCTAGGCAACGGCGTTGTTGTTGTTGTCTCCTTGGCAACGGCGTTGTTGTTGTTGTCTCCTAGGCAACGGTGTTGTTGCTGTTGTCTCCTAGGCAACGGCATTGTTGTTGTCTCCTAGGCAACGGCGTTGTTGTTGTCTCCTAGGCAACGGCATTGTTGTTGTTGTCTCCTAGACAACAGAGTTGTTGTTGTCTCCTAGGCAACGGCGTTGTTGTTGTTGTCTCCTAGGCAACAGCGTTGTTGTTGTTGTCTCCTTGGCAACGGCGTTGTTGTTGTTGTCTCCTAGGCAACGGCGTTGTTGTTGTTGTCTCCTAGGCAACGGCGTTGTTGTTGTTGTCTCCTTGGCAACGGCGTTGTTGTTGTTGTCTCCTAGGCAACGGTGTTGTTGCTGTTGTCTCCTAGGCAACGGCGTTGTTGTTGTCTCCTAGGCAACGGCGTTGTTGTTGTTGTCTCCTAGGCAACGGCGTTGTTGTTGTTGTCTCCTTGGCAATGGCGTTGTTGTCTCCTAGGCAACGGCGTTGTTGTGGTTGTCTCCTAGGCAACGGCGTTGTTGTTGTTGTCTCCTAGGCAACAGAGTTGTTGTTGTCTCCTAGGCAACGGCGTTGTTGTTGTTGTCTCCTAGGCAACGGCGTTGTTGTTGTCTCCTTGGCAACGGCGTTGTTGTTGTTGTCTCCTAGGCAATGGCGTTGTTGTCTCCTAGGCAACGGCGTTGTTGTTGTTGTCTCCTAGGCAACGGCGTTGTTGTTGTTGTCTCCTTGGCAACGGCGTTGTTATTGTTGTCTCCTAGGCAACGGTGTTGTTGCTGTTGTCTCCTAGGCAACGGCGTTGCTGTTGTCTCCTAGGCAACGGCGTTGTCTTTGTTGTCTCCTAGGCAACGGCGTTGTTGTTGTTGTCTCCTAGGCAACGGCGTTGTTGTTGTTGTCTCCTAGACAACAGAGTTGTTGTTGTCTCCTAGGCAACGGCGTTGTTGTTGTTGTCTCCTAGGCAACAGCGTTGTTGTTGTTGTCTCCTTGGCAACGGCGTTGTTGTTGTTGTCTCCTAGGCAACGGCGTTGTTGTTGTTGTCTCCTAGGCAACAGCGTTGTTGTTGTTGTCTCCTAGGCAACGGCGTTGTTGTTGTTGTCTCCTTGGCAATGGCGTTGTTGTTGTCTCCTAGGCAACGGCGTTGTTGTTGTCTCCTAGGCAACGGTGTTGTTGTCTCCTAGGCAACAGAGTTGTTGTTGTCTCCTAGGCAACGGCGTTGTTGTTGTTGTCTCCTAGGCAACGGCGTTGTTGTTGTTGTCTCCTTGGCAACGGCGTTGTTGTTGTCTCCTAGGCAACGGCGTTGTTGTTGTTGTCTCCTTGGCAACGGCGTTGTTGTTGTTGTTTCCTAGGCAATGGCGTTGTTGTCTCCTAGGCAACGGCGTTGTTGTTGTTGTCTCCTAGGCAACGGCGTTGTTGTTGTCTCCTAGGCAACGGCGTTGTTGTTGTCTCCTAGGCAACGGTGTTGTTGTCTCCTAGGCAACAGAGTTGTTGTTGTCTCCTAGGCAACGGCGTTGTTGTTGTTGTCTCCTAGGCAACGGCGTTGTTGTTGTTGTCTCCTTGGCAACGGCGTTGTTGTTGTCTCCTAGGCAACGGCGTTGTTGTTGTTGTCTCCTTGGCAACGGCGTTGTTGTTGTTGTTTCCTAGGCAATGGCGTTGTTGTCTCCTAGGCAACGGCGTTGTTGTTGTTGTCTCCTAGGCAACGGCGTTGTTGTTGTTGTCTCCTAGGCAACGGCGTTGTTGTTGTTGTCTCCTAGGCAACGGCGTTGTTGTTGTCTCCTAGGCAACGGCGTTGTTGTTGTTGTCTCCTAGGCAACGGCGTTGTTGTTGTTGTCTCCTTGGCAACGGCGTTGTTGTTGTTGTCTCCTAGGCAACGGCGTTGTTGTTGTTGTCTCCTTGGCAACGGCGTTGTTGTTGTTGTTTCCTAGGCAATGGCGTTGTTGTCTCCTAGGCAACGGCGTTGTTGTTGTTGTCTCCAAGGCAACGGCGTTGTTGTTTTTGTCTCCTTGGCAACGGCGTTGTTGTTGTTGTCTCCTAGGCAATGGCGTTGTTGTCTCCTAGGCAACGGCGTTGTTGTTGTTGTCTCCTAGGCAACGGCGTTGTTGTTGTTGTCTCCTTGGCAACGGCGTTGTTGTTGTTGTCTCCTAGGCAACGGTGTTGTTGCTGTTGTCTCCTAGGCAACGGCGTTGTTGTTGTTGTCTCCTAGGCAACAGCGTTGTTGTCTCCTTGGCAACGGCGTTGTTGTTGTTGTCTCCTAGGCAACGGCGTTGTTGTTGTCTCCTAGGCAACGGCGTTGTTGTTGTTGTCTCCTTGGCAACGGCGTTGTTGTTGTTGTCTCCTAGGCAACGGTGTTGTTGCTGTTGTCTCCTAGGCAACGGCATTGTTGTTGTCTCCTAGGCAACTGCGTTGTTGTTGTCTCCTAGGCAACGGCATTGTTGTTGTTGTCTCCTAGACAACAGAGTTGTTGTTGTCTCCTAGGCAACGGCGTTGTTGTTGTTGTCTCCTAGGCAACAGCGTTGTTGTTGTTGTCTCCTTGGCAACGGCGTTGTTGTTGTTGTCTCCTAGGCAACGGCGTTGTTGTTGTTGTCTCCTAGGCAACGGCGTTGTTGTTGTTGTCTCCTTGGCAACGGCGTTGTTGTTGTTGTCTCCTAGGCAACGGTGTTGTTGCTGTTGTCTCCTAGGCAACGGCGTTGTTGTTGTTGTCTCCTAGGCAACGGCGTTGTTGTTGTTGTCTCCTTGGCAATGGCGTTGTTGTCTCCTAGGCAACGGCGTTGTTGTGGTTGTCTCCTATGCAACGGCGTTGTTGTTGTTGTCTCCTAGGCAACAGAGTTGTTGTTGTCTCCTAGGCAACGGCGTTGTTGTTGTTGTCTCCTAGGCAACGGCGTTGTTGTTGTCTCCTTGGCAACGGCGTTGTTGTTGTTGTCTCCTAGGCAATGGCGTTGTTGTCTCCTAGGCAACGGCGTTGTTGTTGTTGTCTCCTAGGCAACGGCGTTGTTGTTGTTGTCTCCTTGGCAACGGCGTTGTTATTGTTGTCTCCTAGGCAACGGTGTTGTTGCTGTTGTCTCCTAGGCAACGGCGTTGCTGTTGTCTCCTAGGCAACGGCGTTGTCTTTGTTGTCTCCTAGGCAACGGCGTTGTTGTTGTTGTCTCCTAGGCAACGGCGTTGTTGTTGTTGTCTCCTAGACAACAGAGTTGTTGTTGTCTCCTAGGCAACGGCGTTGTTGTTGTTGTCTCCTAGGCAACAGCGTTGTTGTTGTTGTCTCCTTGGCAACGGCGTTGTTGTTGTTGTCTCCTAGGCAACGGCGTTGTTGTTGTTGTCTCCTAGGCAACAGCGTTGTTGTTGTTGTCTCCTTGGCAACGGCGTTGTTGTTGTTGTCTCCTAGGCAACGGTGTTGTTGCTGTTGTCTCCTAGGCAACGGCGTTGCTGTTGTCTCCTAGGCAACGGCGTTGTTGTTGTCTCCTAGGCAATGGCGTTGTTGTTGTTGTCTCCTAGGCAACAGCGTTGTTGTCTCCTTGGCAACGGCGTTGTTGTTGTTGTCTCCTAGGCAACGGCGTTGTTGTTGTTGTCTCCTAGGCAACGGCGTTGTTGTTGTTGTCTCCTTGGCAACGGCGTTGTTGTTGTTGTCTCCTAGGCAACGGTGTTGTTGCTGTTGTCTCCTAGGCAACGGCGTTGTTGTTGTCTCCTAGGCAACGGCGTTGTTGTTGTTGTCTCCTAGGCAACAGAGTTGTTGTCTCCTAGGCAACGGCGTTGTTGTTGTTGTCTCCTTGGCAACGGCGTTGTTGTTGTTGTCTCCTAGGCAATGGCGTTGTTGTCTCCTAGGCAACGGCGTTGTTGTTGTTGTCTCCTAGGCAACGGCGTTGTTGTTGTTGTCTCCTTGGCAACGGCGTTGTTGTTGTTGTCTCCTAGGCAACGGTGTTGTTGCTGTTGTCTCCTAGGCAACGGCGTTGCTGTTGTCTCCTAGGCAACGGCGTTGTTGTTGTCTCCTAGGCAACGGCGTTGTTGTTGTTGTCTCCTAGGCAACAGAGTTGTTGTTGTCTCCTAGGCAACGGCGTTGTTGTTGTTGTCTCCTAGGCAACGGCGTTGTTGTTGTTGTCTCCTTGGCAACGGCGTTGTTGTTGTTGTCTCCTAGGCAATGGCGTTGTTGTCTCCTAGGCAACGGCGTTGTTGTTGTTGTCTCCTTGGCAACGGCGTTGTTGTTGTTGTCTCCTAGGCAACGGTGTTGTTGCTGTTGTCTCCTAGGCAACGGCGTTGCTGTTGTCTCCTAGGCAACGGCGTTGTTGTTGTCTCCTAGGCAACGGCGTTGTTGTTGTTGTCTCCTAGGCAACAGCGTTGTTGTTGTCTCCTAGGCAACGGCATTGTTGTTGTTGTCTCCTAGACAACAGAGTTGTTGTTGTCTCCTAGGCAACGGCGTTGTTGTTGTTGTCTCCTAGGCAACAGCGTTGTTGTTGTTGTTGTCTCCTTGGCAACGGCGTTGTTGTTGTTGTCTCCTAGGCAACGGCGTTGTTGTTGTTGTCTCCTAGGCAACGGCGTTGTTGTTGTTGTCTCCTTGGCAACGGCGTTGTTGTTGTTGTCTCCTAGGCAACGGTGTTGTTGCTGTTGTCTCCTAGGCAACGGCGTTGTTGTTGTCTCCTAGGCAACGGCGTTGTTGTTGTTGTCTCCTAGGCAACGGCGTTGTTGTTGTTGTCTCCTTGGCAATGGCGTTGTTGTCTCCTAGGCAACGGCGTTGTTGTGGTTGTCTCCTAGGCAACGGCGTTGTTGTTGTTGTCTCCTAGGCAACAGAGTTGTTGTTGTCTCCTAGGCAACGGCGTTGTTGTTGTTGTCTCCTAGGCAACGGCGTTGTTGTTGTTGTCTCCTTGGCAACGGCGTTGTTGTTGTTGTCTCCTAGGCAATGGCGTTGTTGTCTCCTAGGCAACGGCGTTGTTGTTGTTGTCTCCTAGGCAACGGCGTTGTTGTTGTTGTCTCCTTGGCAACGGCGTTGTTGTTGTTGTCTCCTAGGCAACGGTGTTGTTGCTGTTGTCTCCTAGGCAACGGCGTTGCTGTTGTCTCCTAGGCAACGGCGTTGTTGTTGTTGTCTCCTAGGCAACGGCGTTGTTGTTGTTGTCTCCTAGGCAACGGCGTTGTTGTTGTTGTCTCCTAGGCAACGGCGTTGTTGTTGTTGTCTCCTTGGCAATGGCGTTGTTGTCTCCTAGGCAACGGCGTTGTTGTTGTTGTCTCCTAGGCAACGGCGTTGTTGTTGTTGTCTCCTTGGCAACGGCGTTGTTGTTGTTGTCTCCTAGGCAACGGTGTTGTTGCTGTTGTCTCCTAGGCAACGGCGTTGCTGTTGTCTCCTAGGCAACGGCGTTGTTGTTGTTGTCTCCTAGGCAACGGCGTTGTTGTTGTTGTCTCCTAGGCAACAGAGTTGTTGTTGTCTCCTAGGCAACGGCGTTGTTGTTGTCTCCTAGGCAACGGCGTTGTTGTTGTTGTCTCCTAGGCAACAGCGTTGTTGTCTCCTTGGCAACGGCGTTGTTGTCTCCTAGGCAACGGCGTTGTTGTTGTTGTCTCCTAGGCAACGGCGTTGTTGTTGTTGTCTCCTTGGCAACGGCGTTGTTGTTGTTGTCTCCTAGGCAACGGTGTTGTTGCTGTTGTCTCCTAGGCAACGGCGTTGTTGTTGTCTCCTAGGCAACGGCGTTGTTGTTGTTGTCTCCTAGGCAACAGAGTTGTTGTCTCCTAGGCAACGGCGTTGTTGTTGTTGTCTCCTTGGCAACGGCGTTGTTGTTGTTGTCTCCTATGCAATGGCGTTGTTGTCTCCTAGGCAACGGCGTTGTTGTTGTTGTCTCCTAGGCAACGGCGTTGTTGTTGTTGTCTCCTTGGCAACGGCGTTGTTGTTGTTGTCTCCTAGGCAACGGTGTTGTTGCTGTTGTCTCCTAGGCAACGGCGTTGCTGTTGTCTCCTAGGCAACGGCGTTGTTGTTGTCTCCTAGGCAACGGCGTTGTTGTTGTTGTCTCCTAGGCAACAGAGTTGTTGTTGTCTCCTAGGCAACGGCGTTGTTGTTGTTGTCTCCTAGGCAACGGCGTTGTTGTTGTTGTCTCCTTGGCAACGGCGTTGTTGTTGTTGTCTCCTAGGCAATGGCGTTGTTGTCTCCTAGGCAACGGCGTTGTTGTTGTTGTCTCCTTGGCAACGGCGTTGTTGTTGTTGTCTCCTAGGCAACGGTGTTGTTGCTGTTGTCTCCTAGGCAACGGCGTTGCTGTTGTCTCCTAGGCAACGGCGTTGTTGTTGTCTCCTAGGCAACGGCGTTGTTGTTGTTGTCTCCTAGGCAACGGCGTTGTTGTTGTCTCCTAGGCAACGGCATTGTTGTTGTTGTCTCCTAGACAACAGAGTTGTTGTTGTCTCCTAGGCAACGGCGTTGTTGTTGTTGTCTCCTAGGCAACAGCGTTGTTGTTGTTGTCTCCTTGGCAACGGCGTTGTTGTTGTTGTCTCCTAGGCAACGGCGTTGTTGTTGTTGTCTCCTAGGCAACGGCGTTGTTGTTGTTGTCTCCTTGGCAACGGCGTTGTTGTTGTTGTCTCCTAGGCAACGGTGTTGTTGCTGTTGTCTCCTAGGCAACGGCGTTGTTGTTGTCTCCTAGGCAACGGCGTTGTTGTTGTTGTCTCCTAGGCAACGGCGTTGTTGTTGTTGTCTCCTTGGCAATGGCGTTGTTGTCTCCTAGGCAACGGCGTTGTTGTGGTTGTCTCCTAGGCAACGGCGTTGTTGTTGTTGTCTCCTAGGCAACAGAGTTGTTGTTGTCTCCTAGGCAACGGCGTTGTTGTTGTTGTCTCCTAGGCAACGGCGTTGTTGTTGTTGTCTCCTTGGCAACGGCGTTGTTGTTGTTGTCTCCTAGGCAATGGCGTTGTTGTCTCCTAGGCAACGGCGTTGTTGTTGTTGTCTCCTAGGCAACGGCGTTGTTGTTGTTGTCTCCTTGGCAACGGCGTTGTTATTGTTGTCTCCTAGGCAACGGTGTTGTTGCTGTTGTCTCCTAGGCAAAGGCGTTGCTGTTGTCTCCTAGGCAACGGCGTTGTTGTTGTTGTCTCCTAGGCAACGGCGTTGTTGTTGTTGTCTCCTAGGCAACGGCGTTGTTGTTGTTGTCTCCTAGACAACAGAGTTGTTGTTGTCTCCTAGGCAACGGCGTTGTTGTTGTTGTCTCCTAGGCAACAGCGTTGTTGTTGTTGTCTCCTTGGCAACGGCGTTGTTGTTGTTGTCTCCTAGGCAACGGCGTTGTTGTTGTTGTCTCCTAGGCAACAGCGTTGTTGTTGTTGTCTCCTTGGCAACGGCGTTGTTGTTGTTGTCTCCTAGGCAACGGTGTTGTTGCTGTTGTCTCCTAGGCAACGGCGTTGTTGTTGTCTCCTAGGCAACGGCGTTGTTGTTGTTGTCTCCTAGGCAACGGCGTTGTTGTTGTTGTCTCCTAGGCAACGGCGTTGTTGTTGTTGTCTCCTTGGCAATGGCGTTGTTGTCTCCTAGGCAACGGCGTTGTTGTTGTTGTCTCCTAGGCAACGGCGTTGTTGTTGTTGTCTCCTAGGCAACGGCGTTGTTGTTGTTGTCTCCTAGGCAACGGTGTTGTTGCTGTTGTCTCCTAGGCAACGGCGTTGCTGTTGTCTCCTAGGCAACGGCGTTGTTGTTGTTGTCTCCTAGGCAACGGCGTTGTTGTTGTCTCCTAGGCAACGGCGTTGTTGTTGTCTCCTAGGCAACGGTGTTGTTGTCTCCTAGGCAACAGAGTTGTTGTTGTCTCCTAGGCAACGGCGTTGTTGTTGTTGTCTCCTAGGCAACGGCGTTGTTGTTGTTGTCTCCTTGGCAACGGCGTTGTTGTTGTTGTCTCCTAGGCAACGGTGTTGTTGCTGTTGTCTCCTAGGCAACGGCGTTGCTGTTGTCTCCTAGGCAACGGCGTTGTTGTTGTCTCCTAGGCAACGGCGTTGTTGTTGTTGTCTCCTAGGCAACGGCGTTTTTGTTGTTGTCTCCTAGGCAACGGCGTTGTTGTTGTTGTCTCCTAGACAACAGAGTTGTTGTTGTCTCCTAGGCAACGGCGTTGTTGTTGTTGTCTCCTAGGCAACAGCGTTGTTGTTGTTGTCTCCTTGGCAACGGCGTTGTTGTTGTTGTCTCCTAGGCAACGGCGTTGTTGTTGTTGTCTCCTTGGCAACGGCGTTGTTGTTGTCTCCTAGGCAACGGTGTTGTTGTTGTTGTCTCCTAGGCAACGGCGTTGTTGTTGTTGTCTCCTAGGCAACGGCGTTGTTGTTGTTGTCTCCTTGGCAACGGCGTTGTTGTTGTTGTCTCCTAGGCAACGGTGTTGTTGTTGTTGTCTCCTAGGCAACGGCGTTGTTGTTGTTGTCTCCTTGGCAATGGCGTTGTTGTTGTCTCCTAGGCAACGGCGTTGTTGTTGTCTCCTAGGCAACGGTGTTGTTGTCTCCTAGGCAACAGAGTTGTTGTTGTCTCCTAGGCAACGGCGTTGTTGTTGTTGTCTCCTAGGCAACGGCGTTGTTGTTGTTGTCTCCTTGGCAACGGCGTTGTTGTTGTCTCCTAGGCAACGGCGTTGTTGTTGTTGTCTCCTTGGCAACGGCGTTGTTGTTGTTGTTTCCTAGGCAATGGCGTTGTTGTCTCCTAGGCAACGGCGTTGTTGTTGTTGTCTCCTAGGCAACGGCGTTGTTGTTGTCTCCTAGGCAACGGCGTTGTTGTTGTCTCCTAGGCAACGGTGTTGTTGTCTCCTAGGCAACAGAGTTGTTGTTGTCTCCTAGGCAACGGCGTTGTTGTTGTTGTCTCCTAGGCAACGGCGTTGTTGTTGTTGTCTCCTTGGCAACGGCGTTGTTGTTGTCTCCTAGGCAACGGCGTTGTTGTTGTTGTCTCCTTGGCAACGGCGTTGTTGTTGTTGTTTCCTAGGCAATGGCGTTGTTGTCTCCTAGGCAACGGCGTTGTTGTTGTTGTCTCCTAGGCAACGGCGTTGTTGTTGTTGTCTCCTAGGCAACGGCGTTGTTGTTGTTGTCTCCTAGGCAACGGCGTTGTTGTTGTCTCCTAGGCAACGGCGTTGTTGTTGTTGTCTCCTAGGCAACGGCGTTGTTGTTGTTGTCTCCTTGGCAACGGCGTTGTTGTTGTTGTCTCCTAGGCAACGGCGTTGTTGTTGTTGTCTCCTTGGCAACGGCGTTGTTGTTGTTGTTTCCTAGGCAATGGCGTTGTTGTCTCCTAGGCAACGGCGTTGTTGTTGTTGTCTCCAAGGCAACGGTGTTGTTGCTGTTGTCTCCTAGGCAACGGCGTTGCTGTTGTCTCCTAGGCAACGGCGTTGTTGTTGTTGTCTCCTAGGCAACGGCGTTGTTGTTGTTGTCTCCTTGGCAACGGCGTTGTTGTTGTTGTTTCCTAGGCAATGGCGTTGTTGTCTCCTTGGCAACGGCGTTGTTGTTGTTGTCTCCTAGGCAACGGTGTTGTTGCTGTTGTCTCCTAGGCAACGGCGTTGCTGTTGTCTCCTAGGCAACGGCGTTGTTGTTGTTGTCTCCTAGGCAACGGCGTTGTTGTTGTTGTCTCCTAGGCAACGGCGTTGTTGTTGTTGTCTCCTAGGCAACAGAGTTGTTGTTGTCTCCTAGGCAACGGCGTTGTTGTTGTTGTCTCCTAGGCAACAGCGTTGTTGTCTCCTTGGCAACGGCGTTGTTGTTGTTGTCTCCTAGGCAACGGCGTTGTTGTTGTCTCCTAGGCAACGGCGTTGTTGTTGTTGTCTCCTTGGCAACGGCGTTGTTGTTGTTGTCTCCTAGGCAACGGTGTTGTTGCTGTTGTCTCCTAGGCAACGGCATTGTTGTTGTCTCCTAGGCAACGGCGTTGTTGTTGTCTCCTAGGCAACGGCATTGTTGTTGTTGTCTCCTAGACAACAGAGTTGTTGTTGTCTCCTAGGCAACGGCGTTGTTGTTGTTGTCTCCTAGGCAACAGCGTTGTTGTTGTTGTCTCCTTGGCAACGGCGTTGTTGTTGTTGTCTCCTAGGCAACGGCGTTGTTGTTGTTGTCTCCTAGGCAACGGCGTTGTTGTTGTTGTCTCCTTGGCAACGGCGTTGTTGTTGTTGTCTCCTAGGCAACGGTGTTGTTGCTGTTGTCTCCTAGGCAACGGCGTTGTTGTTGTTGTCTCCTAGGCAACGGCGTTGTTGTTGTTGTCTCCTTGGCAATGGCGTTGTTGTCTCCTAGGCAACGGCGTTGTTGTGGTTGTCTCCTATGCAACGGCGTTGTTGTTGTTGTCTCCTAGGCAACAGAGTTGTTGTTGTCTCCTAGGCAACGGCGTTGTTGTTGTTGTCTCCTAGGCAACGGCGTTGTTGTTGTCTCCTTGGCAACGGCGTTGTTGTTGTTGTCTCCTAGGCAATGGCGTTGTTGTCTCCTAGGCAACGGCGTTGTTGTTGTTGTCTCCTAGGCAACGGCGTTGTTGTTGTTGTCTCCTTGGCAACGGCGTTGTTATTGTTGTCTCCTAGGCAACGGTGTTGTTGCTGTTGTCTCCTAGGCAACGGCGTTGCTGTTGTCTCCTAGGCAACGGCGTTGTCTTTGTTGTCTCCTAGGCAACGGCGTTGTTGTTGTTGTCTCCTAGGCAACGGCGTTGTTGTTGTTGTCTCCTAGACAACAGAGTTGTTGTTGTCTCCTAGGCAACGGCGTTGTTGTTGTTGTCTCCTAGGCAACAGCGTTGTTGTTGTTGTCTCCTTGGCAACGGCGTTGTTGTTGTTGTCTCCTAGGCAACGGCGTTGTTGTTGTTGTCTCCTAGGCAACAGCGTTGTTGTTGTTGTCTCCTTGGCAACGGCGTTGTTGTTGTTGTCTCCTAGGCAACGGTGTTGTTGCTGTTGTCTCCTAGGCAACGGCGTTGCTGTTGTCTCCTAGGCAACGGCGTTGTTGTTGTCTCCTAGGCAACGGCGTTGTTGTTGTTGTCTCCTAGGCAACGGCGTTGTTGTTGTTGTCTCCTAGGCAACGGCGTTGTTGTTGTTGTCTCCTAGACAACAGAGTTGTTGTTGTCTCCAAGGCAACGGCGTTGTTGTTTTTGTCTCCTTGGCAACGGCGTTGTTGTTGTTGTCTCCTAGGCAATGGCGTTGTTGTCTCCTAGGCAACGGCGTTGTTGTTGTTGTCTCCTAGGCAACGGCGTTGTTGTTGTTGTCTCCTTGGCAACGGCGTTGTTGTTGTTGTCTCCTAGGCAACGGTGTTGTTGCTGTTGTCTCCTAGGCAACGGCGTTGTTGTTGTCTCCTAGGCAACGGCGTTGTTGTTGTTGTCTCCTAGGCAACAGAGTTGTTGTTGTTGTCTCCTAGGCAACGGCGTTGTTGTTGTTGTCTCCTAGGCAACAGAGTTGTTGTTGTTGTCTCCTAGGCAACGGCGTTGTTGTTGTCTCCTAGGCAACGGCGTTGTTGTCTCCTAGGCAACGGCGTTGTTGTTGTTGTCTCCTAGGCAACGGCGTTGTTGTTTTTGTCTCCTTGGCAACGGCGTTGTTGTTGTTGTCTCCTAGGCAATGGCGTTGTTGTCTCCTAGGCAACGGCGTTGTTGTTGTTGTCTCCTAGGCAACGGCGTTGTTGTTGTTGTCTCCTTGGCAACGGCGTTGTTGTTGTTGTCTCCTAGGCAACGGTGTTGTTGCTGTTGTCTCCTAGGCAACGGCGTTGCTGTTGTCTCCTAGGCAACGGCGTTGTTGTTGTTGTCTCCTAGGCAACGGCGTTGTTGTTGTTGTCTCCTAGGCAACGGCGTTGTTGTTGTTGTCTCCTAGGCAACAGAGTTGTTGTTGTCTCCTAGGCAACGGTGTTGTTGTTGTTGTCTCCTAGGCAACAGCGTTGTTGTCTCCTTGGCAACGGCGTTGTTGTTGTTGTCTCCTAGGCAACGGCGTTGTTGTTGTCTCCTAGGCAACGGCGTTGTTGTTGTTGTCTCCTTGGCAACGGCGTTGTTGTTGTTGTCTCCTAGGCAACGGTGTTGTTGCTGTTGTCTCCTAGGCAACGGCATTGTTGTTGTCTCCTAGGCAACGGCGTTGTTGTTGTCTCCTAGGCAACGGCATTGTTGTTGTTGTCTCCTAGACAACAGAGTTGTTGTTGTCTCCTAGGCAACGGCGTTGTTGTTGTTGTCTCCTAGGCAACAGCGTTGTTGTTGTTGTCTCCTTGGCAACGGCGTTGTTGTTGTTGTCTCCTAGGCAACGGCGTTGTTGTTGTTGTCTCCTAGGCAACGGCGTTGTTGTTGTTGTCTCCTTGGCAACGGCGTTGTTGTTGTTGTCTCCTAGGCAACGGTGTTGTTGCTGTTGTCTCCTAGGCAACGGCGTTGTTGTTGTCTCCTAGGCAACGGCGTTGTTGTTGTTGTCTCCTAGGCAACGGCGTTGTTGTTGTTGTCTCCTTGGCAATGGCGTTGTTGTCTCCTAGGCAACGGCGTTGTTGTGGTTGTCTCCTAGGCAACGGCGTTGTTGTTGTTGTCTCCTAGGCAACAGAGTTGTTGTTGTCTCCTAGGCAACGGCGTTGTTGTTGTTGTCTCCTAGGCAACGGCGTTGTTGTTGTCTCCTTGGCAACGGCGTTGTTGTTGTTGTCTCCTAGGCAATGGCGTTGTTGTCTCCTAGGCAACGGCGTTGTTGTTGTTGTCTCCTAGGCAACGGCGTTGTTGTTGTTGTCTCCTAGGCAACGGCGTTGTTGTTGTTGTCTCCTTGGCAACGGCGTTGTTATTGTTGTCTCCTAGGCAACGGCGTTGTTGTTGTTGTCTCCTAGGCAACGGCGTTGTTGTTGTTGTCTCCTTGGCAACGGCGTTGTTGTTGTTGTCTCCTAGGCAACGGTGTTGTTGCTGTTGTCTCCTAGGCAACGGCGTTGCTGTTGTCTCCTAGGCAACGGCGTTGTTGTTGTTGTCTCCTAGGCAACGGCGTTGTTGTTGTTGTCTCCTAGGCAACGGCGTTGTTGTTGTTGTCTCCTAGGCAACAGAGTTGTTGTTGTCTCCTAGGCAACGGCGTTGTTGTTGTTGTCTCCTAGGCAACAGCGTTGTTGTCTCCTTGGCAACGGCGTTGTTGTTGTTGTCTCCTAGGCAACGGCGTTGTTGTTGTCTCCTAGGCAACGGCGTTGTTGTTGTTGTCTCCTTGGCAACGGCGTTGTTGTTGTTGTCTCCTAGGCAACGGTGTTGTTGCTGTTGTCTCCTAGGCAACGGCATTGTTGTTGTCTCCTAGGCAACGGCGTTGTTGTTGTCTCCTAGGCAACGGCATTGTTGTTGTTGTCTCCTAGACAACAGAGTTGTTGTTGTCTCCTAGGCAACGGCGTTGTTGTTGTTGTCTCCTAGGCAACAGCGTTGTTGTTGTTGTCTCCTTGGCAACGGCGTTGTTGTTGTTGTCTCCTAGGCAACGGCGTTGTTGTTGTTGTCTCCTAGGCAACGGCGTTGTTGTTGTTGTCTCCTTGGCAACGGCGTTGTTGTTGTTGTCTCCTAGGCAACGGTGTTGTTGCTGTTGTCTCCTAGGCAACGGCGTTGTTGTTGTCTCCTAGGCAACGGCGTTGTTGTTGTTGTCTCCTAGGCAACGGCGTTGTTGTTGTTGTCTCCTTGGCAATGGCGTTGTTGTCTCCTAGGCAACGGCGTTGTTGTGGTTGTCTCCTAGGCAACGGCGTTGTTGTTGTTGTCTCCTAGGCAACAGAGTTGTTGTTGTCTCCTAGGCAACGGCGTTGTTGTTGTTGTCTCCTAGGCAACGGCGTTGTTGTTGTCTCCTTGGCAACGGCGTTGTTGTTGTTGTCTCCTAGGCAATGGCGTTGTTGTCTCCTAGGCAACGGCGTTGTTGTTGTTGTCTCCTAGGCAACGGCGTTGTTGTTGTTGTCTCCTTGGCAACGGCGTTGTTATTGTTGTCTCCTAGGCAACGGTGTTGTTGCTGTTGTCTCCTAGGCAACGGCGTTGCTGTTGTCTCCTAGGCAACGGCGTTGTCTTTGTTGTCTCCTAGGCAACGGCGTTGTTGTTGTTGTCTCCTAGGCAACGGCGTTGTTGTTGTTGTCTCCTAGACAACAGAGTTGTTGTTGTCTCCTAGGCAACGGCGTTGTTGTTGTTGTCTCCTAGGCAACAGCGTTGTTGTTGTTGTCTCCTTGGCAACGGCGTTGTTGTTGTTGTCTCCTAGGCAACGGCGTTGTTGTTGTTGTCTCCTAGGCAACAGCGTTGTTGTTGTTGTCTCCTTGGCAACGGCGTTGTTGTTGTTGTCTCCTAGGCAACGGTGTTGTTGCTGTTGTCTCCTAGGCAACGGCGTTGTTGTTGTCTCCTAGGCAACGGTGTTGTTGCTGTTGTCTCCTAGGCAACGGCGTTGCTGTTGTCTCCTAGGCAACGGCGTTGTTGTTGTTGTCTCCTAGGCAACGGCGTTGTTGTTGTCTCCTAGGCAACGGCGTTGTTGTTGTCTCCTAGGCAACGGTGTTGTTGTCTCCTAGGCAACAGAGTTGTTGTTGTCTCCTAGGCAACGGCGTTGTTGTTGTTGTCTCCTAGGCAACGGTGTTGTTGCTGTTGTCTCCTAGGCAACGGCGTTGCTGTTGTCTCCTAGGCAACGGCGTTGTTGTTGTTGTCTCCTTGGCAATGGCGTTGTTGTCTCCTAGGCAACGGCGTTGTTGTTGTTGTCTCCTAGGCAACGGCGTTGTTGTTGTTGTCTCCTAGGCAACGGCGTTGTTGTTGTTGTCTCCTAGGCAACGGCGTTGTTGTTGTCTCCTAGGCAACGGCGTTGTTGTTGTTGTCTCCTAGGCAACGGCGTTGTTGTTGTTGTCTCCTTGGCAACGGCGTTGTTGTTGTTGTCTCCTAGGCAACGGCGTTGTTGTTGTTGTCTCCTTGGCAACGGCGTTGTTGTTGTTGTTTCCTAGGCAATGGCGTTGTTGTCTCCTAGGCAACGGCGTTGTTGTTGTTGTCTCCAAGGTAACGGCGTTGTTGTTTTTGTCTCCTTGGCAACGGCGTTGTTGTTGTTGTCTCCTAGGCAATGGCGTTGTTGTCTCCTAGGCAACGGCGTTGTTGTTGTTGTCTCCTAGGCAACGGCGTTGTTGTTGTTGTCTCCTTGGCAACGGCGTTGTTGTTGTTGTCTCCTAGGCAACGGTGTTGTTGCTGTTGTCTCCTAGGCAACGGCGTTGCTGTTGTCTCCTAGGCAACGGCGTTGTTGTTGTTGTCTCCTAGGCAACGGCGTTGTTGTTGTTGTCTCCTAGGCAACGGCGTTGTTGTTGTTGTCTCCTAGGCAACGGCGTTGTTGTTGTTGTCTCCTAGGCAACAGAGTTGTTGTTGTCTCCTAGGCAACGGCGTTGTTGTTGTTGTCTCCTAGGCAACAGCGTTGTTGTCTCCTTGGCAACGGCGTTGTTGTTGTTGTCTCCTAGGCAACGGCGTTGTTGTTGTTGTCTCCTAGGCAACGGCGTTGTTGTTGTTGTCTCCTTGGCAACGGCGTTGTTGTTGTTGTCTCCTAGGCAACGGTGTTGTTGCTGTTGTCTCCTAGGCAACGGCATTGTTGTTGTCTCCTAGGCAACGGCGTTGTTGTTGTTGTCTCCTAGGCAACAGAGTTGTTGTCTCCTAGGCAACGGCGTTGTTGTTGTTGTCTCCTTGGCAACGGCGTTGTTGTCTCCTAGGCAACGGCGTTGTTGTTGTTGTCTCCTAGGCAACGGCGTTGTTGTTGTTGTCTCCTTGGCAACGGCGTTGTTGTTGTTGTCTCCTAGGCAACGGTGTTGTTGCTGTTGTCTCCTAGGCAACGGCGTTGCTGTTGTCTCCTAGGCAACGGCGTTGTTGTTGTTGTCTCCTAGGCAACGGCGTTGTTGTTGTCTCCTAGGCAACGGCGTTGTTGTTGTCTCCTAGGCAACGGTGTTGTTGTTGTTGTCTCCTAGGCAACAGAGTTGTTGTTGTCTCCTAGGCAACGGCGTTGTTGTTGTTGTCTCCTAGGCAACGGCGTTGTTGTTGTCTCCTTGGCAACGGCGTTGTTGTTGTTGTCTCCTAGGCAACGGCGTTGTTGTTGTTGTCTCCTTGGCAATGGCGTTGTTGTTGTTGTCTCCTAGGCAATGGCGTTGTTGTCTCCTAGGCAACGGCGTTGTTGTTGTTGTCTCCTAGGCAACGGCGTTGTTGTTGTCTCCTTGGCAACGGCGTTGTTGTTGTTGTCTCCTAGGCAATGGCGTTGTTGTCTCCTAGGCAACGGCGTTGTTGTTGTTGTCTCCTAGGCAACGGCGTTGTTGTTGTTGTCTCCTTGGCAACGGCGTTGTTGTTGTTGTCTCCTAGGCAACGGTGTTGTTGCTGTTGTCTCCTAGGCAACGGTGTTGTTGCTGTTGTCTCCTAGGCAACGGCGTTGCTGTTGTCTCCTAGGCAACGGCGTTGTTGTTGTCTCCTAGGCAACGGCGTTGTTGTTGTCTCCTAGGCAACGGCGTTGTTGTTGTTGTCTCCTAGGCAACGGCGTTGTTGTTGTTGTCTCCTAGGCAACAGAGTTGTTGTTGTCTCCTAGGCAACGGCGTTGTTGTTGTTGTCTCCTAGGCAACAGCGTTGTTGTCTCCTTGGCAACGGCGTTGTTGTTGTTGTCTCCTAGGCAACGGCGTTGTTGTTGTTGTCTCCTAGGCAACGGCGTTGTTGTTGTTGTCTCCTAGGTAACGGTGTTGTTGTCTCCTAGGCAACAGAGTTGTTGTTGTCTCCTAGGCAACGGCGTTGTTGTTGTTGTCTCCTAGGCAACGGCGTTGTTGTTGTTGTCTCCTTGGCAACGGCGTTGTTGTTGTTGTCTCCTAGGCAACGGCGTTGTTGTTGTTGTCTCCTTGGCAACGGCGTTGTTGTTGTTGTTTCCTAGGCAATGGCGTTGTTGTCTCCTAGGCAACGGCGTTGTTGTTGTTGTCTCCAAGGCAACGGCGTTGTTGTTGTTGTCTCCTTGGCAACGGCGTTGTTGTTGTTGTCTCCTAGGCAACGGTGTTGTTGCTGTTGTCTCCTAGGCAACGGCGTTGCTGTTGTCTCCTAGGCAACGGCGTTGTTGTTGTTGTCTCCTAGGCAACGGCGTTGTTGTTGTTGTCTCCTAGGCAACAGAGTTGTTGTTGTCTCCTAGGCAACGGCGTTGTTGTTGTTGTCTCCTAGGCAATGGCGTTGTTGTCTCCTAGGCAACGGCGTTGTTGTTGTTGTCTCCTAGGCAACGGCGTTGTTGTTGTTGTCTCCTTGGCAACGGCGTTGTTGTTGTTGTCTCCTAGGCAACGGTGTTGTTGCTGTTGTCTCCTAGGCAACGGCGTTGCTGTTGTCTCCTAGGCAACGGCGTTGTTGTTGTCTCCTAGGCAACGGCGTTGTTGTTGTTGTCTCCTTGGCAACGGCGTTGTTGTTGTCTCCTAGGCAACGGCGTTGTTGTTGTTGTCTCCTTGGCAACGGCGTTGTTGTTGTTGTTTCCTAGGCAATGGCGTTGTTGTCTCCTAGGCAACGGCGTTGTTGTTGTTGTCTCCTAGGCAACGGCGTTGTTGTTGTTGTCTCCTTGGCAACGGCGTTGTTGTTGTTGTCTCCTAGGCAATGGCGTTGTTGTCTCCTAGGCAACGGCGTTGTTGTTGTTGTTGTCTCCTAGGCAACGGCGTTGTTGTTGTTGTCTCCTTGGCAACGGCGTTGTTGTTGTTGTCTCCTAGGCAACGGTGTTGTTGCTGTTGTCTCCTAGGCAACGGCGTTGCTGTTGTCTCCTAGGCAACGGCGTTGTTGTTGTTGTCTCCTAGGCAACGGCGTTGTTGTTGTTGTCTCCTAGGCAACGGCGTTCTTGTTGTTGTCTCCTAGGCAACGGCGTTGTTGTTGTTGTCTCCTAGGCAACAGAGTTGTTGTTGTCTCCTAGGCAATGGCGTTGTTGTTGTTGTCTCCTAGGCAACAGCGTTGTTGTCTCCTTGGCAACGGCGTTGTTGTTGTTGTCTCCTAGGCAACGGCGTTGTTGTTGTTGTCTCCTAGGCAACGGCGTTGTTGTTGTTGTCTCCTTGGCAACGGCGTTGTTGTTGTTGTCTCCTAGGCAACGGTGTTGTTGCTGTTGTCTCCTAGGCAACGGCGTTGTTGTTGTCTCCTAGGCAACGGCGTTGTTGTTGTTGTCTCCTAGGCAACAGAGTTGTTGTCTCCTAGGCAACGGCGTTGTTGTTGTTGTCTCCTTGGCAACGGCGTTGTTGTTGTTGTCTCCTAGGCAATGGCGTTGTTGTCTCCTAGGCAACGGCGTTGTTGTTGTTGTCTCCTAGGCAACGGCGTTGTTGTTGTTGTCTCCTTGGCAACGGCGTTGTTGTTGTTGTCTCCTAGGCAACGGTGTTGTTGCTGTTGTCTCCTAGGCAACGGCGTTGCTGTTGTCTCCTAGGCAACGGCGTTGTTGTTGTCTCCTAGGCAACGGCGTTGTTGTTGTTGTCTCCTAGGCAACAGAGTTGTTGTTGTCTCCTAGGCAACGGCGTTGTTGTTGTTGTCTCCTAGGCAACGGCGTTGTTGTTGTTGTCTCCTTGGCAACGGCGTTGTTGTTGTTGTCTCCTAGGCAATGGCGTTGTTGTCTCCTAGGCAACGGCGTTGTTGTTGTTGTCTCCTTGGCAACGGCGTTGTTGTTGTTGTCTCCTAGGCAACGGTGTTGTTGCTGTTGTCTCCTAGGCAACGGCGTTGCTGTTGTCTCCTAGGCAACGGCGTTGTTGTTGTCTCCTAGGCAACGGCGTTGTTGTTGTTGTCTCCTAGGCAACAGCGTTGTTGTTGTCTCCTAGGCAACGGCATTGTTGTTGTTGTCTCCTAGACAACAGAGTTGTTGTTGTCTCCTAGGCAACGGCGTTGTTGTTGTTGTCTCCTAGGCAACAGCGTTGTTGTTGTTGTTGTCTCCTTGGCAACGGCGTTGTTGTTGTTGTCTCCTAGGCAACGGCGTTGTTGTTGTTGTCTCCTAGGCAACGGCGTTGTTGTTGTTGTCTCCTTGGCAACGGCGTTGTTGTTGTTGTCTCCTAGGCAACGGTGTTGTTGCTGTTGTCTCCTAGGCAACGGCGTTGTTGTTGTCTCCTAGGCAACGGCGTTGTTGTTGTTGTCTCCTAGGCAACGGCGTTGTTGTTGTTGTCTCCTTGGCAATGGCGTTGTTGTCTCCTAGGCAACGGCGTTGTTGTGGTTGTCTCCTAGGCAACGGCGTTGTTGTTGTTGTCTCCTAGGCAACAGAGTTGTTGTTGTCTCCTAGGCAACGGCGTTGTTGTTGTTGTCTCCTAGGCAACGGCGTTGTTGTTGTTGTCTCCTTGGCAACGGCGTTGTTGTTGTTGTCTCCTAGGCAATGGCGTTGTTGTCTCCTAGGCAACGGCGTTGTTGTTGTTGTCTCCTAGGCAACGGCGTTGTTGTTGTTGTCTCCTTGGCAACGGCGTTGTTGTTGTTGTCTCCTAGGCAACGGTGTTGTTGCTGTTGTCTCCTAGGCAACGGCGTTGCTGTTGTCTCCTAGGCAACGGCGTTGTTGTTGTTGTCTCCTAGGCAACGGCGTTGTTGTTGTTGTCTCCTAGGCAACGGCGTTGTTGTTGTTGTCTCCTAGACAACAGAGTTGTTGTTGTCTCCTAGACAACAGAGTTGTTGTTGTCTCCTAGGCAACGGCGTTGTTGTTGTTGTCTCCTAGGCAACGGCGTTGTTGTTGTTGTCTCCTTGGCAACGGCGTTGTTGTTGTTGTCTCCTAGGCAACGGTGTTGTTGCTGTTGTCTCCTAGGCAACGGCGTTGTTGTTGTCTCCTAGGCAACGGCGTTGTTGTTGTTGTCTCCTAGGCAACGGCGTTGTTGTTGTTGTCTCCTAGGCAACGGCGTTGTTGTTGTTGTCTCCTTGGCAACGGCGTTGTTGTTGTTGTCTCCTAGGCAACGGTGTTGTTGCTGTTGTCTCCTAGGCAACGGCGTTGCTGTTGTCTCCTAGGCAACGGCGTTGTTGTTGTTGTCTCCTAGGCAACGGCGTTGTTGTTGTTGTCTCCTAGGCAACAGAGTTGTTGTTGTCTCCTAGGCAACGGCGTTGTTGTTGTCTCCTAGGCAACGGCGTTGTTGTTGTTGTCTCCTAGGCAACAGCGTTGTTGTCTCCTTGGCAACGGCGTTGTTGTCTCCTAGGCAACGGCGTTGTTGTTGTTGTCTCCTAGGCAACGGCGTTGTTGTTGTTGTCTCCTTGGCAACGGCGTTGTTGTTGTTGTCTCCTAGGCAACGGTGTTGTTGCTGTTGTCTCCTAGGCAACGGCGTTGTTGTTGTCTCCTAGGCAACGGCGTTGTTGTTGTTGTCTCCTAGGCAACAGAGTTGTTGTCTCCTAGGCAACGGCGTTGTTGTTGTTGTCTCCTTGGCAACGGCGTTGTTGTTGTTGTCTCCTATGCAATGGCGTTGTTGTCTCCTAGGCAACGGCGTTGTTGTTGTTGTCTCCTAGGCAACGGCGTTGTTGTTGTTGTCTCCTTGGCAACGGCGTTGTTGTTGTTGTCTCCTAGGCAACGGTGTTGTTGCTGTTGTCTCCTAGGCAACGGCGTTGCTGTTGTCTCCTAGGCAACGGCGTTGTTGTTGTCTCCTAGGCAACGGCGTTGTTGTTGTTGTCTCCTAGGCAACAGAGTTGTTGTTGTCTCCTAGGCAACGGCGTTGTTGTTGTTGTCTCCTAGGCAACGGCGTTGTTGTTGTTGTCTCCTTGGCAACGGCGTTGTTGTTGTTGTCTCCTAGGCAATGGCGTTGTTGTCTCCTAGGCAACGGCGTTGTTGTTGTTGTCTCCTTGGCAACGGCGTTGTTGTTGTTGTCTCCTAGGCAACGGTGTTGTTGCTGTTGTCTCCTAGGCAACGGCGTTGCTGTTGTCTCCTAGGCAACGGCGTTGTTGTTGTCTCCTAGGCAACGGCGTTGTTGTTGTTGTCTCCTAGGCAACGGCGTTGTTGTTGTCTCCTAGGCAACGGCATTGTTGTTGTTGTCTCCTAGACAACAGAGTTGTTGTTGTCTCCTAGGCAACGGCGTTGTTGTTGTTGTCTCCTAGGCAACAGCGTTGTTGTTGTTGTCTCCTTGGCAACGGCGTTGTTGTTGTTGTCTCCTAGGCAACGGCGTTGTTGTTGTTGTCTCCTAGGCAACGGCGTTGTTGTTGTTGTCTCCTTGGCAACGGCGTTGTTGTTGTTGTCTCCTAGGCAACGGTGTTGTTGCTGTTGTCTCCTAGGCAACGGCGTTGTTGTTGTCTCCTAGGCAACGGCGTTGTTGTTGTTGTCTCCTAGGCAACGGCGTTGTTGTTGTTGTCTCCTTGGCAATGGCGTTGTTGTCTCCTAGGCAACGGCGTTGTTGTGGTTGTCTCCTAGGCAACGGCGTTGTTGTTGTTGTCTCCTAGGCAACAGAGTTGTTGTTGTCTCCTAGGCAACGGCGTTGTTGTTGTTGTCTCCTAGGCAACGGCGTTGTTGTTGTTGTCTCCTTGGCAACGGCGTTGTTGTTGTTGTCTCCTAGGCAATGGCGTTGTTGTCTCCTAGGCAACGGCGTTGTTGTTGTTGTCTCCTAGGCAACGGCGTTGTTGTTGTTGTCTCCTTGGCAACGGCGTTGTTATTGTTGTCTCCTAGGCAACGGTGTTGTTGCTGTTGTCTCCTAGGCAAAGGCGTTGCTGTTGTCTCCTAGGCAACGGCGTTGTTGTTGTTGTCTCCTAGGCAACGGCGTTGTTGTTGTTGTCTCCTAGGCAACGGCGTTGTTGTTGTTGTCTCCTAGACAACAGAGTTGTTGTTGTCTCCTAGGCAACGGCGTTGTTGTTGTTGTCTCCTAGGCAACAGCGTTGTTGTTGTTGTCTCCTTGGCAACGGCGTTGTTGTTGTTGTCTCCTAGGCAACGGCGTTGTTGTTGTTGTCTCCTAGGCAACAGCGTTGTTGTTGTTGTCTCCTTGGCAACGGCGTTGTTGTTGTTGTCTCCTAGGCAACGGTGTTGTTGTTGTTGTCTCCTAGGCAACAGCGTTGTTGTTGTTGTCTCCTAGGCAACGGCGTTGTTGTTGTTGTCTCCTTGGCAATGGCGTTGTTGTCTCCTAGGCAACGGCGTTGTTGTTGTTGTCTCCTAGGCAACGGCGTTGTTGTTGTTGTCTCCTAGGCAACGGCGTTGTTGTTGTTGTCTCCTAGGCAACGGTGTTGTTGCTGTTGTCTCCTAGGCAACGGCGTTGCTGTTGTCTCCTAGGCAACGGCGTTGTTGTTGTTGTCTCCTAGGCAACGGCGTTGTTGTTGTCTCCTAGGCAACGGCGTTGTTGTTGTCTCCTAGGCAACGGTGTTGTTGTCTCCTAGGCAACAGAGTTGTTGTTGTCTCCTAGGCAACGGCGTTGTTGTTGTTGTCTCCTAGGCAACGGCGTTGTTGTTGTTGTCTCCTTGGCAACGGCGTTGTTGTTGTTGTCTCCTAGGCAACGGTGTTGTTGCTGTTGTCTCCTAGGCAACGGCGTTGCTGTTGTCTCCTAGGCAACGGCGTTGTTGTTGTCTCCTAGGCAACGGCGTTGTTGTTGTTGTCTCCTAGGCAACGGCGTTGTTGTTGTTGTCTCCTAGGCAACGGCGTTGTTGTTGTTGTCTCCTAGACAACAGAGTTGTTGTTGTCTCCTAGGCAACGGCGTTGTTGTTGTTGTCTCCTAGGCAACAGCGTTGTTGTTGTTGTCTCCTTGGCAACGGCGTTGTTGTTGTTGTCTCCTAGGCAACGGCGTTGTTGTTGTTGTCTCCTTGGCAACGGCGTTGTTGTTGTCTCCTAGGCAACGGTGTTGTTGTTGTTGTCTCCTAGGCAACGGCGTTGTTGTTGTTGTCTCCTAGGCAACGGCGTTGTTGTTGTTGTCTCCTTGGCAACGGCGTTGTTGTTGTTGTCTCCTAGGCAACGGTGTTGTTGTTGTTGTCTCCTAGGCAACGGCGTTGTTGTTGTTGTCTCCTTGGCAATGGCGTTGTTGTTGTCTCCTAGGCAACGGCGTTGTTGTTGTCTCCTAGGCAACGGTGTTGTTGTCTCCTAGGCAACAGAGTTGTTGTTGTCTCCTAGGCAACGGCGTTGTTGTTGTTGTCTCCTAGGCAACGGCGTTGTTGTTGTTGTCTCCTTGGCAACGGCGTTGTTGTTGTCTCCTAGGCAACGGCGTTGTTGTTGTTGTCTCCTTGGCAACGGCGTTGTTGTTGTTGTTTCCTAGGCAATGGCGTTGTTGTCTCCTAGGCAACGGCGTTGTTGTTGTTGTCTCCTAGGCAACGGCGTTGTTGTTGTCTCCTAGGCAACGGCGTTGTTGTTGTCTCCTAGGCAACGGTGTTGTTGTCTCCTAGGCAACAGAGTTGTTGTTGTCTCCTAGGCAACGGCGTTGTTGTTGTTGTCTCCTAGGCAACGGCGTTGTTGTTGTTGTCTCCTTGGCAACGGCGTTGTTGTTGTCTCCTAGGCAACGGCGTTGTTGTTGTTGTCTCCTTGGCAACGGCGTTGTTGTTGTTGTTTCCTAGGCAATGGCGTTGTTGTCTCCTAGGCAACGGCGTTGTTGTTGTTGTCTCCTAGGCAACGGCGTTGTTGTTGTTGTCTCCTAGGCAACGGCGTTGTTGTTGTTGTCTCCTAGGCAACGGCGTTGTTGTTGTCTCCTAGGCAACGGCGTTGTTGTTGTTGTCTCCTAGGCAACGGCGTTGTTGTTGTTGTCTCCTTGGCAACGGCGTTGTTGTTGTTGTCTCCTAGGCAACGGCGTTGTTGTTGTTGTCTCCTTGGCAACGGCGTTGTTGTTGTTGTTTCCTAGGCAATGGCGTTGTTGTCTCCTAGGCAACGGCGTTGTTGTTGTTGTCTCCAAGGCAACGGCGTTGTTGTTTTTGTCTCCTTGGCAACGGCGTTGTTGTTGTTGTCTCCTAGGCAATGGCGTTGTTGTCTCCTAGGCAACGGCGTTGTTGTTGTTGTCTCCTAGGCAACGGCGTTGTTGTTGTTGTCTCCTTGGCAACGGCGTTGTTGTTGTTGTCTCCTAGGCAACGGTGTTGTTGCTGTTGTCTCCTAGGCAACGGCGTTGCTGTTGTCTCCTAGGCAACGGCGTTGTTGTTGTTGTCTCCTAGGCAACGGCGTTGTTGTTGTTGTCTCCTAGGCAACGGCGTTGTTGTTGTTGTCTCCTAGGCAACAGAGTTGTTGTTGTCTCCTAGGCAACGGCGTTGTTGTTGTTGTCTCCTAGGCAACAGCGTTGTTGTCTCCTTGGCAACGGCGTTGTTGTTGTTGTCTCCTAGGCAACGGCGTTGTTGTTGTCTCCTAGGCAACGGCGTTGTTGTTGTTGTCTCCTTGGCAACGGCGTTGTTGTTGTTGTCTCCTAGGCAACGGTGTTGTTGCTGTTGTCTCCTAGGCAACGGCATTGTTGTTGTCTCCTAGGCAACGGCGTTGTTGTTGTCTCCTAGGCAACGGCATTGTTGTTGTTGTCTCCTAGACAACAGAGTTGTTGTTGTCTCCTAGGCAACGGCGTTGTTGTTGTTGTCTCCTAGGCAACAGCGTTGTTGTTGTTGTCTCCTTGGCAACGGCGTTGTTGTTGTTGTCTCCTAGGCAACGGCGTTGTTGTTGTTGTCTCCTAGGCAACGGCGTTGTTGTTGTTGTCTCCTTGGCAACGGCGTTGTTGTTGTTGTCTCCTAGGCAACGGTGTTGTTGCTGTTGTCTCCTAGGCAACGGCGTTGTTGTTGTTGTCTCCTAGGCAACGGCGTTGTTGTTGTTGTCTCCTTGGCAATGGCGTTGTTGTCTCCTAGGCAACGGCGTTGTTGTGGTTGTCTCCTAGGCAACGGCGTTGTTGTTGTTGTCTCCTAGGCAACAGAGTTGTTGTTGTCTCCTAGGCAACGGCGTTGTTGTTGTTGTCTCCTAGGCAACGGCGTTGTTGTTGTCTCCTTGGCAACGGCGTTGTTGTTGTTGTCTCCTAGGCAATGGCGTTGTTGTCTCCTAGGCAACGGCGTTGTTGTTGTTGTCTCCTAGGCAACGGCGTTGTTGTTGTTGTCTCCTTGGCAACGGCGTTGTTATTGTTGTCTCCTAGGCAACGGTGTTGTTGCTGTTGTCTCCTAGGCAACGGCGTTGCTGTTGTCTCCTAGGCAACGGCGTTGTCTTTGTTGTCTCCTAGGCAACGGCGTTGTTGTTGTTGTCTCCTAGGCAACGGCGTTGTTGTTGTTGTCTCCTAGACAACAGAGTTGTTGTTGTCTCCTAGGCAACGGCGTTGTTGTTGTTGTCTCCTAGGCAACAGCGTTGTTGTTGTTGTCTCCTTGGCAACGGCGTTGTTGTTGTTGTCTCCTAGGCAACGGCGTTGTTGTTGTTGTCTCCTAGGCAACAGCGTTGTTGTTGTTGTCTCCTTGGCAACGGCGTTGTTGTTGTTGTCTCCTAGGCAACGGTGTTGTTGCTGTTGTCTCCTAGGCAACGGCGTTGTTGTTGTTGTCTCCTAGGCAACGGCGTTGTTGTTGTTGTCTCCTAGGCAACGGCGTTGTTGTTGTTGTCTCCTAGGCAACGGCGTTGTTGTTGTTGTCTCCTAGGCAACGGCGTTGTTGTTGTTGTCTCCTAGACAACAGAGTTGTTGTTGTCTCCTAGGCAACGGCGTTGTTGTTGTTGTCTCCTAGGCAACAGCGTTGTTGTTGTTGTCTCCTTGGCAACGGCGTTGTTGTTGTTGTCTCCTAGGCAACGGCGTTGTTGTTGTTGTCTCCTAGGCAACGGCGTTGTTGTTGTTGTCTCCTTGGCAACGGCGTTGTTGTTGTCTCCTAGGCAACGGTGTTGTTGTTGTTGTCTCCTAGGCAACGGCGTTGTTGTTGTTGTCTCCTAGGCAACGGCGTTGTTGTTGTTGTCTCCTTGGCAACGGCGTTGTTGTTGTTGTCTCCTAGGCAACGGTGTTGTTGTTGTTGTCTCCTAGGCAACGGCGTTGTTGTTGTTGTCTCCTTGGCAATGGCGTTGTTGTTGTCTCCTAGGCAACGGCGTTGTTGTTGTCTCCTAGGCAACGGTGTTGTTGTCTCCTAGGCAACAGAGTTGTTGTTGTCTCCTAGGCAACGGCGTTGTTGTTGTTGTCTCCTAGGCAACGGCGTTGTTGTTGTTGTCTCCTTGGCAACGGCGTTGTTGTTGTCTCCTAGGCAACGGCGTTGTTGTTGTTGTCTCCTTGGCAACGGCGTTGTTGTTGTTGTTTCCTAGGCAATGGCGTTGTTGTCTCCTAGGCAACGGCGTTGTTGTTGTTGTCTCCTAGGCAACGGCGTTGTTGTTGTCTCCTAGGCAACGGCGTTGTTGTTGTCTCCTAGGCAACGGTGTTGTTGTCTCCTAGGCAACAGAGTTGTTGTTGTCTCCTAGGCAACGGCGTTGTTGTTGTTGTCTCCTAGGCAACGGCGTTGTTGTTGTTGTCTCCTTGGCAACGGCGTTGTTGTTGTCTCCTAGGCAACGGCGTTGTTGTTGTTGTCTCCTTGGCAACGGCGTTGTTGTTGTTGTTTCCTAGGCAATGGCGTTGTTGTCTCCTAGGCAACGGCGTTGTTGTTGTTGTCTCCTAGGCAACGGCGTTGTTGTTGTTGTCTCCTAGGCAACGGCGTTGTTGTTGTTGTCTCCTAGGCAACGGCGTTGTTGTTGTCTCCTAGGCAACGGCGTTGTTGTTGTTGTCTCCTAGGCAACGGCGTTGTTGTTGTTGTCTCCTTGGCAACGGCGTTGTTGTTGTTGTCTCCTAGGCAACGGCGTTGTTGTTGTTGTCTCCTTGGCAACGGCGTTGTTGTTGTTGTTTCCTAGGCAATGGCGTTGTTGTCTCCTAGGCAACGGCGTTGTTGTTGTTGTCTCCAAGGCAACGGCGTTGTTGTTTTTGTCTCCTTGGCAACGGCGTTGTTGTTGTTGTCTCCTAGGCAATGGCGTTGTTGTCTCCTAGGCAACGGCGTTGTTGTTGTTGTCTCCTAGGCAACGGCGTTGTTGTTGTTGTCTCCTTGGCAACGGCGTTGTTGTTGTTGTCTCCTAGGCAACGGTGTTGTTGCTGTTGTCTCCTAGGCAACGGCGTTGCTGTTGTCTCCTAGGCAACGGCGTTGTTGTTGTTGTCTCCTAGGCAACGGCGTTGTTGTTGTTGTCTCCTAGGCAACGGCGTTGTTGTTGTTGTCTCCTAGGCAACAGAGTTGTTGTTGTCTCCTAGGCAACGGCGTTGTTGTTGTTGTCTCCTAGGCAACAGCGTTGTTGTCTCCTTGGCAACGGCGTTGTTGTTGTTGTCTCCTAGGCAACGGCGTTGTTGTTGTCTCCTAGGCAACGGCGTTGTTGTTGTTGTCTCCTTGGCAACGGCGTTGTTGTTGTTGTCTCCTAGGCAACGGTGTTGTTGCTGTTGTCTCCTAGGCAACGGCATTGTTGTTGTCTCCTAGGCAACGGCGTTGTTGTTGTCTCCTAGGCAACGGCATTGTTGTTGTTGTCTCCTAGACAACAGAGTTGTTGTTGTCTCCTAGGCAACGGCGTTGTTGTTGTTGTCTCCTAGGCAACAGCGTTGTTGTTGTTGTCTCCTTGGCAACGGCGTTGTTGTTGTTGTCTCCTAGGCAACGGCGTTGTTGTTGTTGTCTCCTAGGCAACGGCGTTGTTGTTGTTGTCTCCTTGGCAACGGCGTTGTTGTTGTTGTCTCCTAGGCAACGGTGTTGTTGCTGTTGTCTCCTAGGCAACGGCGTTGTTGTTGTCTCCTAGGCAACGGCGTTGTTGTTGTTGTCTCCTAGGCAACGGCGTTGTTGTTGTTGTCTCCTTGGCAATGGCGTTGTTGTCTCCTAGGCAACGGCGTTGTTGTGGTTGTCTCCTAGGCAACGGCGTTGTTGTTGTTGTCTCCTAGGCAACAGAGTTGTTGTTGTCTCCTAGGCAACGGCGTTGTTGTTGTTGTCTCCTAGGCAACGGCGTTGTTGTTGTCTCCTTGGCAACGGCGTTGTTGTTGTTGTCTCCTAGGCAATGGCGTTGTTGTCTCCTAGGCAACGGCGTTGTTGTTGTTGTCTCCTAGGCAACGGCGTTGTTGTTGTTGTCTCCTTGGCAACGGCGTTGTTATTGTTGTCTCCTAGGCAACGGTGTTGTTGCTGTTGTCTCCTAGGCAACGGCGTTGCTGTTGTCTCCTAGGCAACGGCGTTGTCTTTGTTGTCTCCTAGGCAACGGCGTTGTTGTTGTTGTCTCCTAGGCAACGGCGTTGTTGTTGTTGTCTCCTAGACAACAGAGTTGTTGTTGTCTCCTAGGCAACGGCGTTGTTGTTGTTGTCTCCTAGGCAACAGCGTTGTTGTTGTTGTCTCCTTGGCAACGGCGTTGTTGTTGTTGTCTCCTAGGCAACGGCGTTGTTGTTGTTGTCTCCTAGGCAACAGCGTTGTTGTTGTTGTCTCCTTGGCAACGGCGTTGTTGTTGTTGTCTCCTAGGCAACGGTGTTGTTGCTGTTGTCTCCTAGGCAACGGCGTTGTTGTTGTTGTCTCCTAGGCAACGGCGTTGTTGTTGTTGTCTCCTAGGCAACGGCGTTGTTGTTGTTGTCTCCTAGGCAACGGCGTTGTTGTTGTTGTCTCCTTGGCAATGGCGTTGTTGTCTCCTAGGCAACGGCGTTGTTGTTGTTGTCTCCTAGGCAACGGCGTTGTTGTTGTTGTCTCCTAGGCAACGGCGTTGTTGTTGTTGTCTCCTAGGCAACGGCGTTGTTGTTGTTGTCTCCTAGGCAACGGTGTTGTTGCTGTTGTCTCCTAGGCAACGGCGTTGCTGTTGTCTCCTAGGCAACGGCGTTGTTGTTGTTGTCTCCTAGGCAACGGCGTTGTTGTTGTCTCCTAGGCAACGGCGTTGTTGTTGTCTCCTAGGCAACGGTGTTGTTGTCTCCTAGGCAACAGAGTTGTTGTTGTCTCCTAGGCAACGGCGTTGTTGTTGTTGTCTCCTAGGCAACGGTGTTGTTGCTGTTGTCTCCTAGGCAACGGCGTTGCTGTTGTCTCCTAGGCAACGGCGTTGTTGTTGTTGTCTCCTTGGCAATGGCGTTGTTGTCTCCTAGGCAACGGCGTTGTTGTTGTTGTCTCCTAGGCAACGGCGTTGTTGTTGTTGTCTCCTAGGCAACGGCGTTGTTGTTGTTGTCTCCTAGGCAACGGCGTTGTTGTTGTCTCCTAGGCAACGGCGTTGTTGTTGTTGTCTCCTAGGCAACGGCGTTGTTGTTGTTGTCTCCTTGGCAACGGCGTTGTTGTTGTTGTCTCCTAGGCAACGGCGTTGTTGTTGTTGTCTCCTTGGCAACGGCGTTGTTGTTGTTGTTTCCTAGGCAATGGCGTTGTTGTCTCCTAGGCAACGGCGTTGTTGTTGTTGTCTCCAAGGCAACGGCGTTGTTGTTTTTGTCTCCTTGGCAACGGCGTTGTTGTTTTTGTCTCCTAGGCAATGGCGTTGTTGTCTCCTAGGCAACGGCGTTGTTGTTGTTGTCTCCTAGGCAACGGCGTTGTTGTTGTTGTCTCCTTGGCAACGGCGTTGTTGTTGTTGTCTCCTAGGCAACGGTGTTGTTGCTGTTGTCTCCTAGGCAACGGCGTTGCTGTTGTCTCCTAGGCAACGGCGTTGTTGTTGTTGTCTCCTAGGCAACGGCGTTGTTGTTGTTGTCTCCTAGGCAACGGCGTTGTTGTTGTTGTCTCCTAGGCAACAGAGTTGTTGTTGTCTCCTAGGCAACGGCGTTGTTGTTGTTGTCTCCTAGGCAACAGCGTTGTTGTCTCCTTGGCAACGGCGTTGTTGTTGTTGTCTCCTAGGCAACGGCGTTGTTGTTGTCTCCTAGGCAACGGCGTTGTTGTTGTTGTCTCCTTGGCAACGGCGTTGTTGTTGTTGTCTCCTAGGCAACGGTGTTGTTGCTGTTGTCTCCTAGGCAACGGCATTGTTGTTGTCTCCTAGGCAACGGCGTTGTTGTTGTTGTCTCCTAGGCAACAGAGTTGTTGTCTCCTAGGCAACGGCGTTGTTGTTGTTGTCTCCTAGGCAACGGCGTTGTTGTTGTTGTCTCCTTGGCAACGGCGTTGTTGTCTCCTAGGCAACGGCGTTGTTGTTGTTGTCTCCTAGGCAACGGCGTTGTTGTTGTTGTCTCCTTGGCAACGGCGTTGTTGTTGTTGTCTCCTAGGCAACGGTGTTGTTGCTGTTGTCTCCTAGGCAACGGCGTTGCTGTTGTCTCCTAGGCAACGGCGTTGTTGTTGTTGTCTCCTAGGCAACGGCGTTGTTGTTGTCTCCTAGGCAACGGCGTTGTTGTTGTCTCCTAGGCAACGGCGTTGTTGTTGTCTCCTAGGCAACGGTGTTGTTGTTGTTGTCTCCTAGGCAACAGAGTTGTTGTTGTCTCCTAGGCAACGGCGTTGTTGTTGTTGTCTCCTAGGCAACGGCGTTGTTGTTGTCTCCTTGGCAACGGCGTTGTTGTTGTTGTCTCCTAGGCAACGGCGTTGTTGTTGTTGTCTCCTTGGCAATGGCGTTGTTGTTGTTGTCTCCTAGGCAATGGCGTTGTTGTCTCCTAGGCAACGGCGTTGTTGTTGTTGTCTCCTAGGCAACGGCGTTGTTGTTGTTGTCTCCTAGGCAATGGCGTTGTTGTCTCCTAGGCAACGGCGTTGTTGTTGTTGTCTCCTAGGCAACGGCGTTGTTGTTGTTGTCTCCTTGGCAACGGCGTTGTTGTTGTTGTCTCCTAGGCAACGGTGTTGTTGCTGTTGTCTCCTAGGCAACGGTGTTGTTGCTGTTGTCTCCTAGGCAACGGCGTTGCTGTTGTCTCCTAGGCAATGGCGTTGTTGTTGTTGTCTCCTAGGCAACAGCGTTGTTGTTGTCTCCTAGGCAACGGCGTTGTTGTTGTTGTCTCCTAGGCAACAGAGTTGTTGTTGTCTCCTAGGCAACGGCGTTGTTGTTGTTGTCTCCTAGGCAACAGCGTTGTTGTTGTTGTCTCCTAGGCAACAGCGTTGTTGTTGTTGTCTCCTTGGCAACAGCGTTGTTGTTGTTGTCTCCTAGGCAACGGCGTTGTTGTTGTTGTCTCCTAGGCAACGGCGTTGTTGTTGTTGTCTCCTTGGCAACGGCGTTGTTGTTGTTGTCTCCTAGGCAACGGTGTTGTTGCTGTTGTCTCCTAGGCAACGGCGTTGTTGTTGTCTCCTAGGCAACGGCGTTGTTGTTGTTGTCTCCTAGGCAACAGAGTTGTTGTCTCCTAGGCAACAGCGTTGTTGTTGTTGTCTCCTAGGCAACGGCGTTGTTGTCTCCTAGGCAACGGCGTTGTTGTTGTTGTCTCCTAGGCAACGGCGTTGTTGTTGTCTCCTAGGCAACGGCGTTGTTGTTGTCTCCTAGGCAACGGCGTTGTTGTTGTTGTCTCCTAGGCAACAGAGTTGTTGTTGTTGTCTCCTAGGCAACGGCGTTGTTGTTGTTGTCTCCTAGGCAACAGAGTTGTTGTTGTTGTCTCCTAGGCAACGGCGTTGTTGTTGTCTCCTAGGCAACGGCGTTGTTGTCTCCTAGGCAACGGCGTTGTTGTTGTTGTCTCCTAGGCAACGGCGTTGTTGTCTCCTTGGCAACGGCGTTGTTGTTGTTGTCTCCTAGGCAACGGCGTTGTTGTTGTTGTCTCCTAGGCAACGGCGTTGTTGTTGTTGTCTCCTTGGCAACGGCGTTGTTGTTGTTGTCTCCTAGGCAACGGTGTTGTTGCTGTTGTCTCCTAGGCAACGGCATTGTTGTTGTCTCCTAGGCAACGGCGTTGTTGTTGTTGTCTCCTAGGCAACAGAGTTGTTGTCTCCTAGGCAACGGCGTTGTTGTTGTTGTCTCCTTGGCAACGGCGTTGTTGTCTCCTAGGCAACGGCGTTGTTGTTGTTGTCTCCTAGGCAACGGCGTTGTTGTTGTTGTCTCCTTGGCAACGGCGTTGTTGTTGTTGTCTCCTAGGCAACGGTGTTGTTGCTGTTGTCTCCTAGGCAACGGCGTTGCTGTTGTCTCCTAGGCAACGGCGTTGTTGTTGTTGTCTCCTAGGCAACGGCGTTGTTGTTGTCTCCTAGGCAACGGCGTTGTTGTTGTCTCCTAGGCAACGGTGTTGTTGTTGTTGTCTCCTAGGCAACAGAGTTGTTGTTGTCTCCTAGGCAACGGCGTTGTTGTTGTTGTCTCCTAGGCAACGGCGTTGTTGTTGTCTCCTTGGCAACGGCGTTGTTGTTGTTGTCTCCTAGGCAACGGCGTTGTTGTTGTTGTCTCCTTGGCAATGGCGTTGTTGTTGTTGTCTCCTAGGCAATGGCGTTGTTGTCTCCTAGGCAACGGCGTTGTTGTTGTTGTCTCCTAGGCAACGGCGTTGTTGTTGTCTCCTTGGCAACGGCATTGTTGTTGTTGTCTCCTAGGCAATGGCGTTGTTGTCTCCTAGGCAACGGCGTTGTTGTTGTTGTCTCCTAGGCAACGGCGTTGTTGTTGTTGTCTCCTTGGCAACGGCGTTGTTGTTGTTGTCTCCTAGGCAACGGTGTTGTTGCTGTTGTCTCCTAGGCAACGGTGTTGTTGCTGTTGTCTCCTAGGCAACGGCGTTGCTGTTGTCTCCTAGGCAACGGCGTTGTTGTTGTCTCCTAGGCAACGGCGTTGTTGTTGTCTCCTAGGCAACGGCGTTGTTGTTGTTGTCTCCTAGGCAACGGCGTTGTTGTTGTTGTCTCCTAGGCAACAGAGTTGTTGTTGTCTCCTAGGCAACGGCGTTGTTGTTGTTGTCTCCTAGGCAACAGCGTTGTTGTCTCCTTGGCAACGGCGTTGTTGTTGTTGTCTCCTAGGCAACGGCGTTGTTGTTGTTGTCTCCTAGGCAACGGCGTTGTTGTTGTTGTCTCCTAGGTAACGGTGTTGTTGTCTCCTAGGCAACAGAGTTGTTGTTGTCTCCTAGGCAACGGCGTTGTTGTTGTTGTCTCCTAGGCAACGGCGTTGTTGTTGTTGTCTCCTTGGCAACGGCGTTGTTGTTGTTGTCTCCTAGGCAACGGCGTTGTTGTTGTTGTCTCCTTGGCAACGGCGTTGTTGTTGTTGTTTCCTAGGCAATGGCGTTGTTGTCTCCTAGGCAACGGCGTTGTTGTTGTTGTCTCCAAGGCAACGGCGTTGTTGTTGTTGTCTCCTTGGCAACGGCGTTGTTGTTGTTGTCTCCTAGGCAACGGTGTTGTTGCTGTTGTCTCCTAGGCAACGGCGTTGCTGTTGTCTCCTAGGCAACGGCGTTGTTGTTGTTGTCTCCTAGGCAACGGCGTTGTTGTTGTTGTCTCCTAGGCAACAGAGTTGTTGTTGTCTCCTAGGCAACGGCGTTGTTGTTGTTGTCTCCTAGGCAATGGCGTTGTTGTCTCCTAGGCAACGGCGTTGTTGTTGTTGTCTCCTAGGCAACGGCGTTGTTGTTGTTGTCTCCTTGGCAACGGCGTTGTTGTTGTTGTCTCCTAGGCAACGGTGTTGTTGCTGTTGTCTCCTAGGCAACGGCGTTGCTGTTGTCTCCTAGGCAACGGCGTTGTTGTTGTCTCCTAGGCAACGGCGTTGTTGTTGTTGTCTCCTTGGCAACGGCGTTGTTGTTGTCTCCTAGGCAACGGCGTTGTTGTTGTTGTCTCCTTGGCAACGGCGTTGTTGTTGTTGTTTCCTAGGCAATGGCGTTGTTGTCTCCTAGGCAACGGCGTTGTTGTTGTTGTCTCCTAGGCAACGGCGTTGTTGTTGTTGTCTCCTTGGCAACGGCGTTGTTGTTGTTGTCTCCTAGGCAATGGCGTTGTTGTCTCCTAGGCAACGGCGTTGTTGTTGTTGTTGTCTCCTAGGCAACGGCGTTGTTGTTGTTGTCTCCTTGGCAACGGCGTTGTTGTTGTTGTCTCCTAGGCAACGGTGTTGTTGCTGTTGTCTCCTAGGCAACGGCGTTGCTGTTGTCTCCTAGGCAACGGCGTTGTTGTTGTTGTCTCCTAGGCAACGGCGTTGTTGTTGTTGTCTCCTAGGCAACGGCGTTCTTGTTGTTGTCTCCTAGGCAACGGCGTTGTTGTTGTTGTCTCCTAGGCAACAGAGTTGTTGTTGTCTCCTAGGCAATGGCGTTGTTGTTGTTGTCTCCTAGGCAACAGCGTTGTTGTCTCCTTGGCAACGGCGTTGTTGTTGTTGTCTCCTAGGCAACGGCGTTGTTGTTGTTGTCTCCTAGGCAACGGCGTTGTTGTTGTTGTCTCCTTGGCAACGGCGTTGTTGTTGTTGTCTCCTAGGCAACGGTGTTGTTGCTGTTGTCTCCTAGGCAACGGCGTTGTTGTTGTCTCCTAGGCAACGGCGTTGTTGTTGTTGTCTCCTAGGCAACAGAGTTGTTGTCTCCTAGGCAACGGCGTTGTTGTTGTTGTCTCCTTGGCAACGGCGTTGTTGTTGTTGTCTCCTAGGCAATGGCGTTGTTGTCTCCTAGGCAACGGCGTTGTTGTTGTTGTCTCCTAGGCAACGGCGTTGTTGTTGTTGTCTCCTTGGCAACGGCGTTGTTGTTGTTGTCTCCTAGGCAACGGTGTTGTTGCTGTTGTCTCCTAGGCAACGGCGTTGCTGTTGTCTCCTAGGCAACGGCGTTGTTGTTGTCTCCTAGGCAACGGCGTTGTTGTTGTTGTCTCCTAGGCAACAGAGTTGTTGTTGTCTCCTAGGCAACGGCGTTGTTGTTGTTGTCTCCTAGGCAACGGCGTTGTTGTTGTTGTCTCCTTGGCAACGGCGTTGTTGTTGTTGTCTCCTAGGCAATGGCGTTGTTGTCTCCTAGGCAACGGCGTTGTTGTTGTTGTCTCCTTGGCAACGGCGTTGTTGTTGTTGTCTCCTAGGCAACGGTGTTGTTGCTGTTGTCTCCTAGGCAACGGCGTTGCTGTTGTCTCCTAGGCAACGGCGTTGTTGTTGTCTCCTAGGCAACGGCGTTGTTGTTGTTGTCTCCTAGGCAACAGCGTTGTTGTTGTCTCCTAGGCAACGGCATTGTTGTTGTTGTCTCCTAGACAACAGAGTTGTTGTTGTCTCCTAGGCAACGGCGTTGTTGTTGTTGTCTCCTAGGCAACAGCGTTGTTGTTGTTGTTGTCTCCTTGGCAACGGCGTTGTTGTTGTTGTCTCCTAGGCAACGGCGTTGTTGTTGTTGTCTCCTAGGCAACGGCGTTGTTGTTGTTGTCTCCTTGGCAACGGCGTTGTTGTTGTTGTCTCCTAGGCAACGGTGTTGTTGCTGTTGTCTCCTAGGCAACGGCGTTGTTGTTGTCTCCTAGGCAACGGCGTTGTTGTTGTTGTCTCCTAGGCAACGGCGTTGTTGTTGTTGTCTCCTTGGCAATGGCGTTGTTGTCTCCTAGGCAACGGCGTTGTTGTGGTTGTCTCCTAGGCAACGGCGTTGTTGTTGTTGTCTCCTAGGCAACAGAGTTGTTGTTGTCTCCTAGGCAACGGCGTTGTTGTTGTTGTCTCCTAGGCAACGGCGTTGTTGTTGTTGTCTCCTTGGCAACGGCGTTGTTGTTGTTGTCTCCTAGGCAATGGCGTTGTTGTCTCCTAGGCAACGGCGTTGTTGTTGTTGTCTCCTAGGCAACGGCGTTGTTGTTGTTGTCTCCTTGGCAACGGCGTTGTTGTTGTTGTCTCCTAGGCAACGGTGTTGTTGCTGTTGTCTCCTAGGCAACGGCGTTGCTGTTGTCTCCTAGGCAACGGCGTTGTTGTTGTTGTCTCCTAGGCAACGGCGTTGTTGTTGTTGTCTCCTAGGCAACGGCGTTGTTGTTGTTGTCTCCTAGACAACAGAGTTGTTGTTGTCTCCTAGACAACAGAGTTGTTGTTGTCTCCTAGGCAACGGCGTTGTTGTTGTTGTCTCCTAGGCAACGGCGTTGTTGTTGTTGTCTCCTTGGCAACGGCGTTGTTGTTGTTGTCTCCTAGGCAACGGTGTTGTTGCTGTTGTCTCCTAGGCAACGGCGTTGTTGTTGTCTCCTAGGCAACGGCGTTGTTGTTGTTGTCTCCTAGGCAACGGCGTTGTTGTTGTTGTCTCCTAGGCAACGGCGTTGTTGTTGTTGTCTCCTTGGCAACGGCGTTGTTGTTGTTGTCTCCTAGGCAACGGTGTTGTTGCTGTTGTCTCCTAGGCAACGGCGTTGCTGTTGTCTCCTAGGCAACGGCGTTGTTGTTGTTGTCTCCTAGGCAACGGCGTTGTTGTTGTTGTCTCCTAGGCAACAGAGTTGTTGTTGTCTCCTAGGCAACGGCGTTGTTGTTGTCTCCTAGGCAACGGCGTTGTTGTTGTTGTCTCCTAGGCAACAGCGTTGTTGTCTCCTTGGCAACGGCGTTGTTGTTGTTGTCTCCTAGGCAACGGCGTTGTTGTTGTTGTCTCCTTGGCAACGGCGTTGTTGTTGTTGTCTCCTAGGCAACGGTGTTGTTGCTGTTGTCTCCTAGGCAACGGCGTTGTTGTTGTCTCCTAGGCAACGGCGTTGTTGTTGTTGTCTCCTAGGCAACAGAGTTGTTGTCTCCTAGGCAACGGCGTTGTTGTTGTTGTCTCCTTGGCAACGGCGTTGTTGTTGTTGTCTCCTATGCAATGGCGTTGTTGTCTCCTAGGCAACGGCGTTGTTGTTGTTGTCTCCTAGGCAACGGCGTTGTTGTTGTTGTCTCCTTGGCAACGGCGTTGTTGTTGTTGTCTCCTAGGCAACGGTGTTGTTGCTGTTGTCTCCTAGGCAACGGCGTTGCTGTTGTCTCCTAGGCAACGGCGTTGTTGTTGTCTCCTAGGCAACGGCGTTGTTGTTGTTGTCTCCTAGGCAACAGAGTTGTTGTTGTCTCCTAGGCAACGGCGTTGTTGTTGTTGTCTCCTAGGCAACGGCGTTGTTGTTGTTGTCTCCTTGGCAACGGCGTTGTTGTTGTTGTCTCCTAGGCAATGGCGTTGTTGTCTCCTAGGCAACGGCGTTGTTGTTGTTGTCTCCTTGGCAACGGCGTTGTTGTTGTTGTCTCCTAGGCAACGGTGTTGTTGCTGTTGTCTCCTAGGCAACGGCGTTGCTGTTGTCTCCTAGGCAACGGCGTTGTTGTTGTCTCCTAGGCAACGGCGTTGTTGTTGTTGTCTCCTAGGCAACGGCGTTGTTGTTGTCTCCTAGGCAACGGCATTGTTGTTGTTGTCTCCTAGACAACAGAGTTGTTGTTGTCTCCTAGGCAACGGCGTTGTTGTTGTTGTCTCCTAGGCAACAGCGTTGTTGTTGTTGTCTCCTTGGCAACGGCGTTGTTGTTGTTGTCTCCTAGGCAACGGCGTTGTTGTTGTTGTCTCCTAGGCAACGGCGTTGTTGTTGTTGTCTCCTTGGCAACGGCGTTGTTGTTGTTGTCTCCTAGGCAACGGTGTTGTTGCTGTTGTCTCCTAGGCAACGGCGTTGTTGTTGTCTCCTAGGCAACGGCGTTGTTGTTGTTGTCTCCTAGGCAACGGCGTTGTTGTTGTTGTCTCCTTGGCAATGGCGTTGTTGTCTCCTAGGCAACGGCGTTGTTGTGGTTGTCTCCTAGGCAACGGCGTTGTTGTTGTTGTCTCCTAGGCAACAGAGTTGTTGTTGTCTCCTAGGCAACGGCGTTGTTGTTGTTGTCTCCTAGGCAACGGCGTTGTTGTTGTTGTCTCCTTGGCAACGGCGTTGTTGTTGTTGTCTCCTAGGCAATGGCGTTGTTGTCTCCTAGGCAACGGCGTTGTTGTTGTTGTCTCCTAGGCAACGGCGTTGTTGTTGTTGTCTCCTTGGCAACGGCGTTGTTATTGTTGTCTCCTAGGCAACGGTGTTGTTGCTGTTGTCTCCTAGGCAAAGGCGTTGCTGTTGTCTCCTAGGCAACGGCGTTGTTGTTGTTGTCTCCTAGGCAACGGCGTTGTTGTTGTTGTCTCCTAGGCAACGGCGTTGTTGTTGTTGTCTCCTAGACAACAGAGTTGTTGTTGTCTCCTAGGCAACGGCGTTGTTGTTGTTGTCTCCTAGGCAACAGCGTTGTTGTTGTTGTCTCCTTGGCAACGGCGTTGTTGTTGTTGTCTCCTAGGCAACGGCGTTGTTGTTGTTGTCTCCTAGGCAACAGCGTTGTTGTTGTTGTCTCCTTGGCAACGGCGTTGTTGTTGTTGTCTCCTAGGCAACGGTGTTGTTGTTGTTGTCTCCTAGGCAACAGCGTTGTTGTTGTTGTCTCCTAGGCAACGGCGTTGTTGTTGTTGTCTCCTTGGCAATGGCGTTGTTGTCTCCTAGGCAACGGCGTTGTTGTTGTTGTCTCCTAGGCAACGGCGTTGTTGTTGTTGTCTCCTAGGCAACGGCGTTGTTGTTGTTGTCTCCTAGGCAACGGTGTTGTTGCTGTTGTCTCCTAGGCAACGGCGTTGCTGTTGTCTCCTAGGCAACGGCGTTGTTGTTGTTGTCTCCTAGGAAACGGCGTTGTTGTTGTCTCCTAGGCAACGGCGTTGTTGTTGTCTCCTAGGCAACGGTGTTGTTGTCTCCTAGGCAACAGAGTTGTTGTTGTCTCCTAGGCAACGGCGTTGTTGTTGTTGTCTCCTAGGCAACGGCGTTGTTGTTGTTGTCTCCTTGGCAACGGCGTTGTTGTTGTTGTCTCCTAGGCAACGGTGTTGTTGCTGTTGTCTCCTAGGCAACGGCGTTGCTGTTGTCTCCTAGGCAACGGCGTTGTTGTTGTCTCCTAGGCAACGGCGTTGTTGTTGTTGTCTCCTAGGCAACGGCGTTGTTGTTGTTGTCTCCTAGGCAACGGCGTTGTTGTTGTTGTCTCCTAGACAACAGAGTTGTTGTTGTCTCCTAGGCAACGGCGTTGTTGTTGTTGTCTCCTAGGCAACAGCGTTGTTGTTGTTGTCTCCTTGGCAACGGCGTTGTTGTTGTTGTCTCCTAGGCAACGGCGTTGTTGTTGTTGTCTCCTTGGCAACGGCGTTGTTGTTGTCTCCTAGGCAACGGTGTTGTTGTTGTTGTCTCCTAGGCAACGGCGTTGTTGTTGTTGTCTCCTAGGCAACGGCGTTGTTGTTGTTGTCTCCTTGGCAACGGCGTTGTTGTTGTTGTCTCCTAGGCAACGGTGTTGTTGTTGTTGTCTCCTAGGCAACGGCGTTGTTGTTGTTGTCTCCTTGGCAATGGCGTTGTTGTTGTCTCCTAGGCAACGGCGTTGTTGTTGTCTCCTAGGCAACGGTGTTGTTGTCTCCTAGGCAACAGAGTTGTTGTTGTCTCCTAGGCAACGGCGTTGTTGTTGTTGTCTCCTAGGCAACGGCGTTGTTGTTGTTGTCTCCTTGGCAACGGCGTTGTTGTTGTCTCCTAGGCAACGGCGTTGTTGTTGTTGTCTCCTTGGCAACGGCGTTGTTGTTGTTGTTTCCTAGGCAATGGCGTTGTTGTCTCCTAGGCAACGGCGTTGTTGTTGTTGTCTCCTAGGCAACGGCGTTGTTGTTGTCTCCTAGGCAACGGCGTTGTTGTTGTCTCCTAGGCAACGGTGTTGTTGTCTCCTAGGCAACAGAGTTGTTGTTGTCTCCTAGGCAACGGCGTTGTTGTTGTTGTCTCCTAGGCAACGGCGTTGTTGTTGTTGTCTCCTTGGCAACGGCGTTGTTGTTGTCTCCTAGGCAACGGCGTTGTTGTTGTTGTCTCCTTGGCAACGGCGTTGTTGTTGTTGTTTCCTAGGCAATGGCGTTGTTGTCTCCTAGGCAACGGCGTTGTTGTTGTTGTCTCCTAGGCAACGGCGTTGTTGTTGTTGTCTCCTAGGCAACGGCGTTGTTGTTGTTGTCTCCTAGGCAACGGCGTTGTTGTTGTCTCCTAGGCAACGGCGTTGTTGTTGTTGTCTCCTAGGCAACGGCGTTGTTGTTGTTGTCTCCTTGGCAACGGCGTTGTTGTTGTTGTCTCCTAGGCAACGGCGTTGTTGTTGTTGTCTCCTTGGCAACGGCGTTGTTGTTGTTGTTTCCTAGGCAATGGCGTTGTTGTCTCCTAGGCAACGGCGTTGTTGTTGTTGTCTCCAAGGCAACGGCGTTGTTGTTTTTGTCTCCTTGGCAACGGCGTTGTTGTTGTTGTCTCCTAGGCAATGGCGTTGTTGTCTCCTAGGCAACGGCGTTGTTGTTGTTGTCTCCTAGGCAACGGCGTTGTTGTTGTTGTCTCCTTGGCAACGGCGTTGTTGTTGTTGTCTCCTAGGCAACGGTGTTGTTGCTGTTGTCTCCTAGGCAACGGCGTTGCTGTTGTCTCCTAGGCAACGGCGTTGTTGTTGTTGTCTCCTAGGCAACGGCGTTGTTGTTGTTGTCTCCTAGGCAACGGCGTTGTTGTTGTTGTCTCCTAGGCAACAGAGTTGTTGTTGTCTCCTAGGCAACGGCGTTGTTGTTGTTGTCTCCTAGGCAACAGCGTTGTTGTCTCCTTGGCAACGGCGTTGTTGTTGTTGTCTCCTAGGCAACGGCGTTGTTGTTGTCTCCTAGGCAACGGCGTTGTTGTTGTTGTCTCCTAGGCAACGGTGTTGTTGCTGTTGTCTCCTAGGCAACGGCGTTGCTGTTGTCTCCTAGGCAACGGCGTTGTTGTTGTTGTCTCCTAGGCAACGGCGTTGTTGTTGTCTCCTAGGCAACGGCGTTGTTGTTGTCTCCTAGGCAACGGTGTTGTTGTCTCCTAGGCAACAGAGTTGTTGTTGTCTCCTAGGCAACGGCGTTGTTGTTGTTGTCTCCTAGGCAACGGTGTTGTTGCTGTTGTCTCCTAGGCAACGGCGTTGCTGTTGTCTCCTAGGCAACGGCGTTGTTGTTGTTGTCTCCTTGGCAATGGCGTTGTTGTCTCCTAGGCAACGGCGTTGTTGTTGTTGTCTCCTAGGCAACGGCGTTGTTGTTGTTGTCTCCTAGGCAACGGCGTTGTTGTTGTTGTCTCCTAGGCAACGGCGTTGTTGTTGTCTCCTAGGCAACGGCGTTGTTGTTGTTGTCTCCTAGGCAACGGCGTTGTTGTTGTTGTCTCCTTGGCAACGGCGTTGTTGTTGTTGTCTCCTAGGCAACGGCGTTGTTGTTGTTGTCTCCTTGGCAACGGCGTTGTTGTTGTTTCCTAGGCAATGGCGTTGTTGTCTCCTAGGCAACGGCGTTGTTGTTGTTGTCTCCAAGGCAACGGCGTTGTTGTTTTTGTCTCCTTGGCAACGGCGTTGTTGTTGTTGTCTCCTAGGCAATGGCGTTGTTGTCTCCTAGGCAACGGCGTTGTTGTTGTTGTCTCCTAGGCAACGGCGTTGTTGTTGTTGTCTCCTTGGCAACGGCGTTGTTGTTGTTGTCTCCTAGGCAACGGTGTTGTTGCTGTTGTCTCCTAGGCAACGGCGTTGCTGTTGTCTCCTAGGCAACGGCGTTGTTGTTGTTGTCTCCTAGGCAACGGCGTTGTTGTTGTTGTCTCCTAGGCAACGGCGTTGTTGTTGTTGTCTCCTAGGCAACGGCGTTGTTGTTGTTGTCTCCTAGGCAACAGAGTTGTTGTTGTCTCCTAGGCAACGGCGTTGTTGTTGTTGTCTCCTAGGCAACAGCGTTGTTGTCTCCTTGGCAACGGCGTTGTTGTTGTTGTCTCCTAGGCAACGGCGTTGTTGTTGTTGTCTCCTAGGCAACGGCGTTGTTGTTGTTGTCTCCTTGGCAACGGTGTTGTTGCTGTTGTCTCCTAGGCAACGGCATTGTTGTTGTCTCCTAGGCAACGGCGTTGTTGTTGTTGTCTCCTAGGCAACAGAGTTGTTGTCTCCTAGGCAACGGCGTTGTTGTTGTTGTCTCCTAGGCAACGGCGTTGTTGTTGTTGTCTCCTTGGCAACGGCGTTGTTGTCTCCTAGGCAACGGCGTTGTTGTTGTTGTCTCCTAGGCAACGGCGTTGTTGTTGTTGTCTCCTTGGCAACGGCGTTGTTGTTGTTGTCTCCTAGGCAACGGTGTTGTTGCTGTTGTCTCCTAGGCAACGGCGTTGCTGTTGTCTCCTAGGCAACGGCGTTGTTGTTGTTGTCTCCTAGGCAACGGCGTTGTTGTTGTTGTCTCCTTGGCAATGGCGTTGTTGTCTCCTAGGCAACGGCGTTGTTGTGGTTGTCTCCTAGGCAACGGCGTTGTTGTTGTTGTCTCCTAGGCAACGGCGTTGTTGTTGTTGTCTCCTAGGCAACGGCGTTGTTGTTGTCTCCTAGGCAACGGCGTTGTTGTTGTTGTCTCCTAGGCAACGGCGTTGTTGTTGTTGTCTCCTTGGCAACGGCGTTGTTGTTGTTGTCTCCTAGGCAACGGCGTTGTTGTTGTTGTCTCCTTGGCAACGGCGTTGTTGTTGTTGTTTCCTAGGCAATGGCGTTGTTGTCTCCTAGGCAACGGCGTTGTTGTTGTTGTCTCCAAGGCAACGGCGTTGTTGTTTTTGTCTCCTTGGCAACGGCGTTGTTGTTGTTGTCTCCTAGGCAATGGCGTTGTTGTCTCCTAGGCAACGGCGTTGTTGTTGTTGTCTCCTAGGCAACGGCGTTGTTGTTGTTGTCTCCTTGGCAACGGCGTTGTTGTTGTTGTCTCCTAGGCAACGGTGTTGTTGCTGTTGTCTCCTAGGCAACGGCGTTGTTGTTGTTGTCTCCTAGGCAACAGCGTTGTTGTCTCCTTGGCAACGGCGTTGTTGTTGTTGTCTCCTAGGCAACGGCGTTGTTGTTGTCTCCTAGGCAACGGCGTTGTTGTTGTTGTCTCCTTGGCAACGGCGTTGTTGTTGTTGTCTCCTAGGCAACGGTGTTGTTGCTGTTGTCTCCTAGGCAACGGCATTGTTGTTGTCTCCTAGGCAACTGCGTTGTTGTTGTCTCCTAGGCAACGGCATTGTTGTTGTTGTCTCCTAGACAACAGAGTTGTTGTTGTCTCCTAGGCAACGGCGTTGTTGTTGTTGTCTCCTAGGCAACAGCGTTGTTGTTGTTGTCTCCTTGGCAACGGCGTTGTTGTTGTTGTCTCCTAGGCAACGGCGTTGTTGTTGTTGTCTCCTAGGCAACGGCGTTGTTGTTGTTGTCTCCTTGGCAACGGCGTTGTTGTTGTTGTCTCCTAGGCAACGGTGTTGTTGCTGTTGTCTCCTAGGCAACGGCGTTGTTGTTGTTGTCTCCTAGGCAACGGCGTTGTTGTTGTTGTCTCCTTGGCAATGGCGTTGTTGTCTCCTAGGCAACGGCGTTGTTGTGGTTGTCTCCTATGCAACGGCGTTGTTGTTGTTGTCTCCTAGGCAACAGAGTTGTTGTTGTCTCCTAGGCAACGGCGTTGTTGTTGTTGTCTCCTAGGCAACGGCGTTGTTGTTGTCTCCTTGGCAACGGCGTTGTTGTTGTTGTCTCCTAGGCAATGGCGTTGTTGTCTCCTAGGCAACGGCGTTGTTGTTGTTGTCTCCTAGGCAACGGCGTTGTTGTTGTTGTCTCCTTGGCAACGGCGTTGTTATTGTTGTCTCCTAGGCAACGGTGTTGTTGCTGTTGTCTCCTAGGCAACGGCGTTGCTGTTGTCTCCTAGGCAACGGCGTTGTCTTTGTTGTCTCCTAGGCAACGGCGTTGTTGTTGTTGTCTCCTAGGCAACGGCGTTGTTGTTGTTGTCTCCTAGACAACAGAGTTGTTGTTGTCTCCTAGGCAACGGCGTTGTTGTTGTTGTCTCCTAGGCAACAGCGTTGTTGTTGTTGTCTCCTTGGCAACGGCGTTGTTGTTGTTGTCTCCTAGGCAACGGCGTTGTTGTTGTTGTCTCCTAGGCAACAGCGTTGTTGTTGTTGTCTCCTTGGCAACGGCGTTGTTGTTGTTGTCTCCTAGGCAACGGTGTTGTTGCTGTTGTCTCCTAGGCAACGGCGTTGCTGTTGTCTCCTAGGCAACGGCGTTGTTGTTGTCTCCTAGGCAATGGCGTTGTTGTTGTTGTCTCCTAGGCAACAGCGTTGTTGTCTCCTTGGCAACGGCGTTGTTGTTGTTGTCTCCTAGGCAACGGCGTTGTTGTTGTTGTCTCCTAGGCAACGGCGTTGTTGTTGTTGTCTCCTTGGCAACGGCGTTGTTGTTGTTGTCTCCTAGGCAACGGTGTTGTTGCTGTTGTCTCCTAGGCAACGGCGTTGTTGTTGTCTCCTAGGCAACGGCGTTGTTGTTGTTGTCTCCTAGGCAACAGAGTTGTTGTCTCCTAGGCAACGGCGTTGTTGTTGTTGTCTCCTTGGCAACGGCGTTGTTGTTGTTGTCTCCTAGGCAATGGCGTTGTTGTCTCCTAGGCAACGGCGTTGTTGTTGTTGTCTCCTAGGCAACGGCGTTGTTGTTGTTGTCTCCTTGGCAACGGCGTTGTTGTTGTTGTCTCCTAGGCAACGGTGTTGTTGCTGTTGTCTCCTAGGCAACGGCGTTGCTGTTGTCTCCTAGGCAACGGCGTTGTTGTTGTCTCCTAGGCAACGGCGTTGTTGTTGTTGTCTCCTAGGCAACAGAGTTGTTGTTGTCTCCTAGGCAACGGCGTTGTTGTTGTTGTCTCCTAGGCAACGGCGTTGTTGTTGTTGTCTCCTTGGCAACGGCGTTGTTGTTGTTGTCTCCTAGGCAATGGCGTTGTTGTCTCCTAGGCAACGGCGTTGTTGTTGTTGTCTCCTTGGCAACGGCGTTGTTGTTGTTGTCTCCTAGGCAACGGTGTTGTTGCTGTTGTCTCCTAGGCAACGGCGTTGCTGTTGTCTCCTAGGCAACGGCGTTGTTGTTGTCTCCTAGGCAACGGCGTTGTTGTTGTTGTCTCCTAGGCAACAGCGTTGTTGTTGTCTCCTAGGCAACGGCATTGTTGTTGTTGTCTCCTAGACAACAGAGTTGTTGTTGTCTCCTAGGCAACGGCGTTGTTGTTGTTGTCTCCTAGGCAACAGCGTTGTTGTTGTTGTTGTCTCCTTGGCAACGGCGTTGTTGTTGTTGTCTCCTAGGCAACGGCGTTGTTGTTGTTGTCTCCTAGGCAACGGCGTTGTTGTTGTTGTCTCCTTGGCAACGGCGTTGTTGTTGTTGTCTCCTAGGCAACGGTGTTGTTGCTGTTGTCTCCTAGGCAACGGCGTTGTTGTTGTCTCCTAGGCAACGGCGTTGTTGTTGTTGTCTCCTAGGCAACGGCGTTGTTGTTGTTGTCTCCTTGGCAATGGCGTTGTTGTCTCCTAGGCAACGGCGTTGTTGTGGTTGTCTCCTAGGCAACGGCGTTGTTGTTGTTGTCTCCTAGGCAACAGAGTTGTTGTTGTCTCCTAGGCAACGGCGTTGTTGTTGTTGTCTCCTAGGCAACGGCGTTGTTGTTGTTGTCTCCTTGGCAACGGCGTTGTTGTTGTTGTCTCCTAGGCAATGGCGTTGTTGTCTCCTAGGCAACGGCGTTGTTGTTGTTGTCTCCTAGGCAACGGCGTTGTTGTTGTTGTCTCCTTGGCAACGGCGTTGTTGTTGTTGTCTCCTAGGCAACGGTGTTGTTGCTGTTGTCTCCTAGGCAACGGCGTTGCTGTTGTCTCCTAGGCAACGGCGTTGTTGTTGTTGTCTCCTAGGCAACGGCGTTGTTGTTGTTGTCTCCTAGGCAACGGCGTTGTTGTTGTTGTCTCCTAGGCAACGGCGTTGTTGTTGTTGTCTCCTTGGCAATGGCGTTGTTGTCTCCTAGGCAACGGCGTTGTTGTTGTTGTCTCCTAGGCAACGGCGTTGTTGTTGTTGTCTCCTTGGCAACGGCGTTGTTGTTGTTGTCTCCTAGGCAACGGTGTTGTTGCTGTTGTCTCCTAGGCAACGGCGTTGCTGTTGTCTCCTAGGCAACGGCGTTGTTGTTGTTGTCTCCTAGGCAACGGCGTTGTTGTTGTTGTCTCCTAGGCAACAGAGTTGTTGTTGTCTCCTAGGCAACGGCGTTGTTGTTGTCTCCTAGGCAACGGCGTTGTTGTTGTTGTCTCCTAGGCAACAGCGTTGTTGTCTCCTTGGCAACGGCGTTGTTGTCTCCTAGGCAACGGCGTTGTTGTTGTTGTCTCCTAGGCAACGGCGTTGTTGTTGTTGTCTCCTTGGCAACGGCGTTGTTGTTGTTGTCTCCTAGGCAACGGTGTTGTTGCTGTTGTCTCCTAGGCAACGGCGTTGTTGTTGTCTCCTAGGCAACGGCGTTGTTGTTGTTGTCTCCTAGGCAACAGAGTTGTTGTCTCCTAGGCAACGGCGTTGTTGTTGTTGTCTCCTTGGCAACGGCGTTGTTGTTGTTGTCTCCTATGCAATGGCGTTGTTGTCTCCTAGGCAACGGCGTTGTTGTTGTTGTCTCCTAGGCAACGGCGTTGTTGTTGTTGTCTCCTTGGCAACGGCGTTGTTGTTGTTGTCTCCTAGGCAACGGTGTTGTTGCTGTTGTCTCCTAGGCAACGGCGTTGCTGTTGTCTCCTAGGCAACGGCGTTGTTGTTGTCTCCTAGGCAACGGCGTTGTTGTTGTTGTCTCCTAGGCAACAGAGTTGTTGTTGTCTCCTAGGCAACGGCGTTGTTGTTGTTGTCTCCTAGGCAACGGCGTTGTTGTTGTTGTCTCCTTGGCAACGGCGTTGTTGTTGTTGTCTCCTAGGCAATGGCGTTGTTGTCTCCTAGGCAACGGCGTTGTTGTTGTTGTCTCCTTGGCAACGGCGTTGTTGTTGTTGTCTCCTAGGCAACGGTGTTGTTGCTGTTGTCTCCTAGGCAACGGCGTTGCTGTTGTCTCCTAGGCAACGGCGTTGTTGTTGTCTCCTAGGCAACGGCGTTGTTGTTGTTGTCTCCTAGGCAACGGCGTTGTTGTTGTCTCCTAGGCAACGGCATTGTTGTTGTTGTCTCCTAGACAACAGAGTTGTTGTTGTCTCCTAGGCAACGGCGTTGTTGTTGTTGTCTCCTAGGCAACAGCGTTGTTGTTGTTGTCTCCTTGGCAACGGCGTTGTTGTTGTTGTCTCCTAGGCAACGGCGTTGTTGTTGTTGTCTCCTAGGCAACGGCGTTGTTGTTGTTGTCTCCTTGGCAACGGCGTTGTTGTTGTTGTCTCCTAGGCAACGGTGTTGTTGCTGTTGTCTCCTAGGCAACGGCGTTGTTGTTGTCTCCTAGGCAACGGCGTTGTTGTTGTTGTCTCCTAGGCAACGGCGTTGTTGTTGTTGTCTCCTTGGCAATGGCGTTGTTGTCTCCTAGGCAACGGCGTTGTTGTGGTTGTCTCCTAGGCAACGGCGTTGTTGTTGTTGTCTCCTAGGCAACAGAGTTGTTGTTGTCTCCTAGGCAACGGCGTTGTTGTTGTTGTCTCCTAGGCAACGGCGTTGTTGTTGTTGTCTCCTTGGCAACGGCGTTGTTGTTGTTGTCTCCTAGGCAATGGCGTTGTTGTCTCCTAGGCAACGGCGTTGTTGTTGTTGTCTCCTAGGCAACGGCGTTGTTGTTGTTGTCTCCTTGGCAACGGCGTTGTTATTGTTGTCTCCTAGGCAACGGTGTTGTTGCTGTTGTCTCCTAGGCAAAGGCGTTGCTGTTGTCTCCTAGGCAACGGCGTTGTTGTTGTTGTCTCCTAGGCAACGGCGTTGTTGTTGTTGTCTCCTAGGCAACGGCGTTGTTGTTGTTGTCTCCTAGACAACAGAGTTGTTGTTGTCTCCTAGGCAACGGCGTTGTTGTTGTTGTCTCCTAGGCAACAGCGTTGTTGTTGTTGTCTCCTTGGCAACGGCGTTGTTGTTGTTGTCTCCTAGGCAACGGCGTTGTTGTTGTTGTCTCCTAGGCAACAGCGTTGTTGTTGTTGTCTCCTTGGCAACGGCGTTGTTGTTGTTGTCTCCTAGGCAACGGTGTTGTTGCTGTTGTCTCCTAGGCAACGGCGTTGTTGTTGTCTCCTAGGCAACGGCGTTGTTGTTGTTGTCTCCTAGGCAACGGCGTTGTTGTTGTTGTCTCCTAGGCAACGGCGTTGTTGTTGTTGTCTCCTTGGCAATGGCGTTGTTGTCTCCTAGGCAACGGCGTTGTTGTTGTTGTCTCCTAGGCAACGGCGTTGTTGTTGTTGTCTCCTAGGCAACGGCGTTGTTGTTGTTGTCTCCTAGGCAACGGTGTTGTTGCTGTTGTCTCCTAGGCAACGGCGTTGCTGTTGTCTCCTAGGCAACGGCGTTGTTGTTGTTGTCTCCTAGGCAACGGCGTTGTTGTTGTCTCCTAGGCAACGGCGTTGTTGTTGTCTCCTAGGCAACGGTGTTGTTGTCTCCTAGGCAACAGAGTTGTTGTTGTCTCCTAGGCAACGGCGTTGTTGTTGTTGTCTCCTAGGCAACGGCGTTGTTGTTGTTGTCTCCTTGGCAACGGCGTTGTTGTTGTTGTCTCCTAGGCAACGGTGTTGTTGCTGTTGTCTCCTAGGCAACGGCGTTGCTGTTGTCTCCTAGGCAACGGCGTTGTTGTTGTCTCCTAGGCAACGGCGTTGTTGTTGTTGTCTCCTAGGCAACGGCGTTTTTGTTGTTGTCTCCTAGGCAACGGCGTTGTTGTTGTTGTCTCCTAGACAACAGAGTTGTTGTTGTCTCCTAGGCAACGGCGTTGTTGTTGTTGTCTCCTAGGCAACAGCGTTGTTGTTGTTGTCTCCTTGGCAACGGCGTTGTTGTTGTTGTCTCCTAGGCAACGGCGTTGTTGTTGTTGTCTCCTTGGCAACGGCGTTGTTGTTGTCTCCTAGGCAACGGTGTTGTTGTTGTTGTCTCCTAGGCAACGGCGTTGTTGTTGTTGTCTCCTAGGCAACGGCGTTGTTGTTGTTGTCTCCTTGGCAACGGCGTTGTTGTTGTTGTCTCCTAGGCAACGGTGTTGTTGTTGTTGTCTCCTAGGCAACGGCGTTGTTGTTGTTGTCTCCTTGGCAATGGCGTTGTTGTTGTCTCCTAGGCAACGGCGTTGTTGTTGTCTCCTAGGCAACGGTGTTGTTGTCTCCTAGGCAACAGAGTTGTTGTTGTCTCCTAGGCAACGGCGTTGTTGTTGTTGTCTCCTAGGCAACGGCGTTGTTGTTGTTGTCTCCTTGGCAACGGCGTTGTTGTTGTCTCCTAGGCAACGGCGTTGTTGTTGTTGTCTCCTTGGCAACGGCGTTGTTGTTGTTGTTTCCTAGGCAATGGCGTTGTTGTCTCCTAGGCAACGGCGTTGTTGTTGTTGTCTCCTAGGCAACGGCGTTGTTGTTGTCTCCTAGGCAACGGCGTTGTTGTTGTCTCCTAGGCAACGGTGTTGTTGTCTCCTAGGCAACAGAGTTGTTGTTGTCTCCTAGGCAACGGCGTTGTTGTTGTTGTCTCCTAGGCAACGGCGTTGTTGTTGTTGTCTCCTTGGCAACGGCGTTGTTGTTGTCTCCTAGGCAACGGCGTTGTTGTTGTTGTCTCCTTGGCAACGGCGTTGTTGTTGTTGTTTCCTAGGCAATGGCGTTGTTGTCTCCTAGGCAACGGCGTTGTTGTTGTTGTCTCCTAGGCAACGGCGTTGTTGTTGTTGTCTCCTAGGCAACGGCGTTGTTGTTGTTGTCTCCTAGGCAACGGCGTTGTTGTTGTCTCCTAGGCAACGGCGTTGTTGTTGTTGTCTCCTAGGCAACGGCGTTGTTGTTGTTGTCTCCTTGGCAACGGCGTTGTTGTTGTTGTCTCCTAGGCAACGGCGTTGTTGTTGTTGTCTCCTTGGCAACGGCGTTGTTGTTGTTGTTTCCTAGGCAATGGCGTTGTTGTCTCCTAGGCAACGGCGTTGTTGTTGTTGTCTCCAAGGCAACGGTGTTGTTGCTGTTGTCTCCTAGGCAACGGCGTTGCTGTTGTCTCCTAGGCAACGGCGTTGTTGTTGTTGTCTCCTAGGCAACGGCGTTGTTGTTGTTGTCTCCTTGGCAACGGCGTTGTTGTTGTTGTTTCCTAGGCAATGGCGTTGTTGTCTCCTTGGCAACGGCGTTGTTGTTGTTGTCTCCTAGGCAACGGTGTTGTTGCTGTTGTCTCCTAGGCAACGGCGTTGCTGTTGTCTCCTAGGCAACGGCGTTGTTGTTGTTGTCTCCTAGGCAACGGCGTTGTTGTTGTTGTCTCCTAGGCAACGGCGTTGTTGTTGTTGTCTCCTAGGCAACAGAGTTGTTGTTGTCTCCTAGGCAACGGCGTTGTTGTTGTTGTCTCCTAGGCAACAGCGTTGTTGTCTCCTTGGCAACGGCGTTGTTGTTGTTGTCTCCTAGGCAACGGCGTTGTTGTTGTCTCCTAGGCAACGGCGTTGTTGTTGTTGTCTCCTTGGCAACGGCGTTGTTGTTGTTGTCTCCTAGGCAACGGTGTTGTTGCTGTTGTCTCCTAGGCAACGGCATTGTTGTTGTCTCCTAGGCAACGGCGTTGTTGTTGTCTCCTAGGCAACGGCATTGTTGTTGTTGTCTCCTAGACAACAGAGTTGTTGTTGTCTCCTAGGCAACGGCGTTGTTGTTGTTGTCTCCTAGGCAACAGCGTTGTTGTTGTTGTCTCCTTGGCAACGGCGTTGTTGTTGTTGTCTCCTAGGCAACGGCGTTGTTGTTGTTGTCTCCTAGGCAACGGCGTTGTTGTTGTTGTCTCCTTGGCAACGGCGTTGTTGTTGTTGTCTCCTAGGCAACGGTGTTGTTGCTGTTGTCTCCTAGGCAACGGCGTTGTTGTTGTTGTCTCCTAGGCAACGGCGTTGTTGTTGTTGTCTCCTTGGCAATGGCGTTGTTGTCTCCTAGGCAACGGCGTTGTTGTGGTTGTCTCCTATGCAACGGCGTTGTTGTTGTTGTCTCCTAGGCAACAGAGTTGTTGTTGTCTCCTAGGCAACGGCGTTGTTGTTGTTGTCTCCTAGGCAACGGCGTTGTTGTTGTCTCCTTGGCAACGGCGTTGTTGTTGTTGTCTCCTAGGCAATGGCGTTGTTGTCTCCTAGGCAACGGCGTTGTTGTTGTTGTCTCCTAGGCAACGGCGTTGTTGTTGTTGTCTCCTTGGCAACGGCGTTGTTATTGTTGTCTCCTAGGCAACGGTGTTGTTGCTGTTGTCTCCTAGGCAACGGCGTTGCTGTTGTCTCCTAGGCAACGGCGTTGTCTTTGTTGTCTCCTAGGCAACGGCGTTGTTGTTGTTGTCTCCTAGGCAACGGCGTTGTTGTTGTTGTCTCCTAGACAACAGAGTTGTTGTTGTCTCCTAGGCAACGGCGTTGTTGTTGTTGTCTCCTAGGCAACAGCGTTGTTGTTGTTGTCTCCTTGGCAACGGCGTTGTTGTTGTTGTCTCCTAGGCAACGGCGTTGTTGTTGTTGTCTCCTAGGCAACAGCGTTGTTGTTGTTGTCTCCTTGGCAACGGCGTTGTTGTTGTTGTCTCCTAGGCAACGGTGTTGTTGCTGTTGTCTCCTAGGCAACGGCGTTGCTGTTGTCTCCTAGGCAACGGCGTTGTTGTTGTCTCCTAGGCAACGGCGTTGTTGTTGTTGTCTCCTAGGCAACGGCGTTGTTGTTGTTGTCTCCTAGGCAACGGCGTTGTTGTTGTTGTCTCCTAGACAACAGAGTTGTTGTTGTCTCCAAGGCAACGGCGTTGTTGTTTTTGTCTCCTTGGCAACGGCGTTGTTGTTGTTGTCTCCTAGGCAATGGCGTTGTTGTCTCCTAGGCAACGGCGTTGTTGTTGTTGTCTCCTAGGCAACGGCGTTGTTGTTGTTGTCTCCTTGGCAACGGCGTTGTTGTTGTTGTCTCCTAGGCAACGGTGTTGTTGCTGTTGTCTCCTAGGCAACGGCGTTGTTGTTGTCTCCTAGGCAACGGCGTTGTTGTTGTTGTCTCCTAGGCAACAGAGTTGTTGTTGTTGTCTCCTAGGCAACGGCGTTGTTGTTGTTGTCTCCTAGGCAACAGAGTTGTTGTTGTTGTCTCCTAGGCAACGGCGTTGTTGTTGTCTCCTAGGCAACGGCGTTGTTGTCTCCTAGGCAACGGCGTTGTTGTTGTTGTCTCCTAGGCAACGGCGTTGTTGTTTTTGTCTCCTTGGCAACGGCGTTGTTGTTGTTGTCTCCTAGGCAATGGCGTTGTTGTCTCCTAGGCAACGGCGTTGTTGTTGTTGTCTCCTAGGCAACGGCGTTGTTGTTGTTGTCTCCTTGGCAACGGCGTTGTTGTTGTTGTCTCCTAGGCAACGGTGTTGTTGCTGTTGTCTCCTAGGCAACGGCGTTGCTGTTGTCTCCTAGGCAACGGCGTTGTTGTTGTTGTCTCCTAGGCAACGGCGTTGTTGTTGTTGTCTCCTAGGCAACGGCGTTGTTGTTGTTGTCTCCTAGGCAACAGAGTTGTTGTTGTCTCCTAGGCAACGGTGTTGTTGTTGTTGTCTCCTAGGCAACAGCGTTGTTGTCTCCTTGGCAACGGCGTTGTTGTTGTTGTCTCCTAGGCAACGGCGTTGTTGTTGTCTCCTAGGCAACGGCGTTGTTGTTGTTGTCTCCTTGGCAACGGCGTTGTTGTTGTTGTCTCCTAGGCAACGGTGTTGTTGCTGTTGTCTCCTAGGCAACGGCATTGTTGTTGTCTCCTAGGCAACGGCGTTGTTGTTGTCTCCTAGGCAACGGCATTGTTGTTGTTGTCTCCTAGACAACAGAGTTGTTGTTGTCTCCTAGGCAACGGCGTTGTTGTTGTTGTCTCCTAGGCAACAGCGTTGTTGTTGTTGTCTCCTTGGCAACGGCGTTGTTGTTGTTGTCTCCTAGGCAACGGCGTTGTTGTTGTTGTCTCCTAGGCAACGGCGTTGTTGTTGTTGTCTCCTTGGCAACGGCGTTGTTGTTGTTGTCTCCTAGGCAACGGTGTTGTTGCTGTTGTCTCCTAGGCAACGGCGTTGTTGTTGTCTCCTAGGCAACGGCGTTGTTGTTGTTGTCTCCTAGGCAACGGCGTTGTTGTTGTTGTCTCCTTGGCAATGGCGTTGTTGTCTCCTAGGCAACGGCGTTGTTGTGGTTGTCTCCTAGGCAACGGCGTTGTTGTTGTTGTCTCCTAGGCAACAGAGTTGTTGTTGTCTCCTAGGCAACGGCGTTGTTGTTGTTGTCTCCTAGGCAACGGCGTTGTTGTTGTCTCCTTGGCAACGGCGTTGTTGTTGTTGTCTCCTAGGCAATGGCGTTGTTGTCTCCTAGGCAACGGCGTTGTTGTTGTTGTCTCCTAGGCAACGGCGTTGTTGTTGTTGTCTCCTAGGCAACGGCGTTGTTGTTGTTGTCTCCTTGGCAACGGCGTTGTTATTGTTGTCTCCTAGGCAACGGCGTTGTTGTTGTTGTCTCCTAGGCAACGGCGTTGTTGTTGTTGTCTCCTTGGCAACGGCGTTGTTGTTGTTGTCTCCTAGGCAACGGTGTTGTTGCTGTTGTCTCCTAGGCAACGGCGTTGCTGTTGTCTCCTAGGCAACGGCGTTGTTGTTGTTGTCTCCTAGGCAACGGCGTTGTTGTTGTTGTCTCCTAGGCAACGGCGTTGTTGTTGTTGTCTCCTAGGCAACAGAGTTGTTGTTGTCTCCTAGGCAACGGCGTTGTTGTTGTTGTCTCCTAGGCAACAGCGTTGTTGTCTCCTTGGCAACGGCGTTGTTGTTGTTGTCTCCTAGGCAACGGCGTTGTTGTTGTCTCCTAGGCAACGGCGTTGTTGTTGTTGTCTCCTTGGCAACGGCGTTGTTGTTGTTGTCTCCTAGGCAACGGTGTTGTTGCTGTTGTCTCCTAGGCAACGGCATTGTTGTTGTCTCCTAGGCAACGGCGTTGTTGTTGTCTCCTAGGCAACGGCATTGTTGTTGTTGTCTCCTAGACAACAGAGTTGTTGTTGTCTCCTAGGCAACGGCGTTGTTGTTGTTGTCTCCTAGGCAACAGCGTTGTTGTTGTTGTCTCCTTGGCAACGGCGTTGTTGTTGTTGTCTCCTAGGCAACGGCGTTGTTGTTGTTGTCTCCTAGGCAACGGCGTTGTTGTTGTTGTCTCCTTGGCAACGGCGTTGTTGTTGTTGTCTCCTAGGCAACGGTGTTGTTGCTGTTGTCTCCTAGGCAACGGCGTTGTTGTTGTCTCCTAGGCAACGGCGTTGTTGTTGTTGTCTCCTAGGCAACGGCGTTGTTGTTGTTGTCTCCTTGGCAATGGCGTTGTTGTCTCCTAGGCAACGGCGTTGTTGTGGTTGTCTCCTAGGCAACGGCGTTGTTGTTGTTGTCTCCTAGGCAACAGAGTTGTTGTTGTCTCCTAGGCAACGGCGTTGTTGTTGTTGTCTCCTAGGCAACGGCGTTGTTGTTGTCTCCTTGGCAACGGCGTTGTTGTTGTTGTCTCCTAGGCAATGGCGTTGTTGTCTCCTAGGCAACGGCGTTGTTGTTGTTGTCTCCTAGGCAACGGCGTTGTTGTTGTTGTCTCCTTGGCAACGGCGTTGTTATTGTTGTCTCCTAGGCAACGGTGTTGTTGCTGTTGTCTCCTAGGCAACGGCGTTGCTGTTGTCTCCTAGGCAACGGCGTTGTCTTTGTTGTCTCCTAGGCAACGGCGTTGTTGTTGTTGTCTCCTAGGCAACGGCGTTGTTGTTGTTGTCTCCTAGACAACAGAGTTGTTGTTGTCTCCTAGGCAACGGCGTTGTTGTTGTTGTCTCCTAGGCAACAGCGTTGTTGTTGTTGTCTCCTTGGCAACGGCGTTGTTGTTGTTGTCTCCTAGGCAACGGCGTTGTTGTTGTTGTCTCCTAGGCAACAGCGTTGTTGTTGTTGTCTCCTTGGCAACGGCGTTGTTGTTGTTGTCTCCTAGGCAACGGTGTTGTTGCTGTTGTCTCCTAGGCAACGGCGTTGTTGTTGTCTCCTAGGCAACGGTGTTGTTGCTGTTGTCTCCTAGGCAACGGCGTTGCTGTTGTCTCCTAGGCAACGGCGTTGTTGTTGTTGTCTCCTAGGCAACGGCGTTGTTGTTGTCTCCTAGGCAACGGCGTTGTTGTTGTCTCCTAGGCAACGGTGTTGTTGTCTCCTAGGCAACAGAGTTGTTGTTGTCTCCTAGGCAACGGCGTTGTTGTTGTTGTCTCCTAGGCAACGGTGTTGTTGCTGTTGTCTCCTAGGCAACGGCGTTGCTGTTGTCTCCTAGGCAACGGCGTTGTTGTTGTTGTCTCCTTGGCAATGGCGTTGTTGTCTCCTAGGCAACGGCGTTGTTGTTGTTGTCTCCTAGGCAACGGCGTTGTTGTTGTTGTCTCCTAGGCAACGGCGTTGTTGTTGTTGTCTCCTAGGCAACGGCGTTGTTGTTGTCTCCTAGGCAACGGCGTTGTTGTTGTTGTCTCCTAGGCAACGGCGTTGTTGTTGTTGTCTCCTTGGCAACGGCGTTGTTGTTGTTGTCTCCTAGGCAACGGCGTTGTTGTTGTTGTCTCCTTGGCAACGGCGTTGTTGTTGTTGTTTCCTAGGCAATGGCGTTGTTGTCTCCTAGGCAACGGCGTTGTTGTTGTTGTCTCCAAGGTAACGGCGTTGTTGTTTTTGTCTCCTTGGCAACGGCGTTGTTGTTGTTGTCTCCTAGGCAATGGCGTTGTTGTCTCCTAGGCAACGGCGTTGTTGTTGTTGTCTCCTAGGCAACGGCGTTGTTGTTGTTGTCTCCTTGGCAACGGCGTTGTTGTTGTTGTCTCCTAGGCAACGGTGTTGTTGCTGTTGTCTCCTAGGCAACGGCGTTGCTGTTGTCTCCTAGGCAACGGCGTTGTTGTTGTTGTCTCCTAGGCAACGGCGTTGTTGTTGTTGTCTCCTAGGCAACGGCGTTGTTGTTGTTGTCTCCTAGGCAACGGCGTTGTTGTTGTTGTCTCCTAGGCAACAGAGTTGTTGTTGTCTCCTAGGCAACGGCGTTGTTGTTGTTGTCTCCTAGGCAACAGCGTTGTTGTCTCCTTGGCAACGGCGTTGTTGTTGTTGTCTCCTAGGCAACGGCGTTGTTGTTGTTGTCTCCTAGGCAACGGCGTTGTTGTTGTTGTCTCCTTGGCAACGGCGTTGTTGTTGTTGTCTCCTAGGCAACGGTGTTGTTGCTGTTGTCTCCTAGGCAACGGCATTGTTGTTGTCTCCTAGGCAACGGCGTTGTTGTTGTTGTCTCCTAGGCAACAGAGTTGTTGTCTCCTAGGCAACGGCGTTGTTGTTGTTGTCTCCTTGGCAACGGCGTTGTTGTCTCCTAGGCAACGGCGTTGTTGTTGTTGTCTCCTAGGCAACGGCGTTGTTGTTGTTGTCTCCTTGGCAACGGCGTTGTTGTTGTTGTCTCCTAGGCAACGGTGTTGTTGCTGTTGTCTCCTAGGCAACGGCGTTGCTGTTGTCTCCTAGGCAACGGCGTTGTTGTTGTTGTCTCCTAGGCAACGGCGTTGTTGTTGTCTCCTAGGCAACGGCGTTGTTGTTGTCTCCTAGGCAACGGTGTTGTTGTTGTTGTCTCCTAGGCAACAGAGTTGTTGTTGTCTCCTAGGCAACGGCGTTGTTGTTGTTGTCTCCTAGGCAACGGCGTTGTTGTTGTCTCCTTGGCAACGGCGTTGTTGTTGTTGTCTCCTAGGCAACGGCGTTGTTGTTGTTGTCTCCTTGGCAATGGCGTTGTTGTTGTTGTCTCCTAGGCAATGGCGTTGTTGTCTCCTAGGCAACGGCGTTGTTGTTGTTGTCTCCTAGGCAACGGCGTTGTTGTTGTCTCCTTGGCAACGGCGTTGTTGTTGTTGTCTCCTAGGCAATGGCGTTGTTGTCTCCTAGGCAACGGCGTTGTTGTTGTTGTCTCCTAGGCAACGGCGTTGTTGTTGTTGTCTCCTTGGCAACGGCGTTGTTGTTGTTGTCTCCTAGGCAACGGTGTTGTTGCTGTTGTCTCCTAGGCAACGGTGTTGTTGCTGTTGTCTCCTAGGCAACGGCGTTGCTGTTGTCTCCTAGGCAACGGCGTTGTTGTTGTCTCCTAGGCAACGGCGTTGTTGTTGTCTCCTAGGCAACGGCGTTGTTGTTGTTGTCTCCTAGGCAACGGCGTTGTTGTTGTTGTCTCCTAGGCAACAGAGTTGTTGTTGTCTCCTAGGCAACGGCGTTGTTGTTGTTGTCTCCTAGGCAACAGCGTTGTTGTCTCCTTGGCAACGGCGTTGTTGTTGTTGTCTCCTAGGCAACGGCGTTGTTGTTGTTGTCTCCTAGGCAACGGCGTTGTTGTTGTTGTCTCCTAGGTAACGGTGTTGTTGTCTCCTAGGCAACAGAGTTGTTGTTGTCTCCTAGGCAACGGCGTTGTTGTTGTTGTCTCCTAGGCAACGGCGTTGTTGTTGTTGTCTCCTTGGCAACGGCGTTGTTGTTGTTGTCTCCTAGGCAACGGCGTTGTTGTTGTTGTCTCCTTGGCAACGGCGTTGTTGTTGTTGTTTCCTAGGCAATGGCGTTGTTGTCTCCTAGGCAACGGCGTTGTTGTTGTTGTCTCCAAGGCAACGGCGTTGTTGTTGTTGTCTCCTTGGCAACGGCGTTGTTGTTGTTGTCTCCTAGGCAACGGTGTTGTTGCTGTTGTCTCCTAGGCAACGGCGTTGCTGTTGTCTCCTAGGCAACGGCGTTGTTGTTGTTGTCTCCTAGGCAACGGCGTTGTTGTTGTTGTCTCCTAGGCAACAGAGTTGTTGTTGTCTCCTAGGCAACGGCGTTGTTGTTGTTGTCTCCTAGGCAATGGCGTTGTTGTCTCCTAGGCAACGGCGTTGTTGTTGTTGTCTCCTAGGCAACGGCGTTGTTGTTGTTGTCTCCTTGGCAACGGCGTTGTTGTTGTTGTCTCCTAGGCAACGGTGTTGTTGCTGTTGTCTCCTAGGCAACGGCGTTGCTGTTGTCTCCTAGGCAACGGCGTTGTTGTTGTCTCCTAGGCAACGGCGTTGTTGTTGTTGTCTCCTTGGCAACGGCGTTGTTGTTGTCTCCTAGGCAACGGCGTTGTTGTTGTTGTCTCCTTGGCAACGGCGTTGTTGTTGTTGTTTCCTAGGCAATGGCGTTGTTGTCTCCTAGGCAACGGCGTTGTTGTTGTTGTCTCCTAGGCAACGGCGTTGTTGTTGTTGTCTCCTTGGCAACGGCGTTGTTGTTGTTGTCTCCTAGGCAATGGCGTTGTTGTCTCCTAGGCAACGGCGTTGTTGTTGTTGTTGTCTCCTAGGCAACGGCGTTGTTGTTGTTGTCTCCTTGGCAACGGCGTTGTTGTTGTTGTCTCCTAGGCAACGGTGTTGTTGCTGTTGTCTCCTAGGCAACGGCGTTGCTGTTGTCTCCTAGGCAACGGCGTTGTTGTTGTTGTCTCCTAGGCAACGGCGTTGTTGTTGTTGTCTCCTAGGCAACGGCGTTCTTGTTGTTGTCTCCTAGGCAACGGCGTTGTTGTTGTTGTCTCCTAGGCAACAGAGTTGTTGTTGTCTCCTAGGCAATGGCGTTGTTGTTGTTGTCTCCTAGGCAACAGCGTTGTTGTCTCCTTGGCAACGGCGTTGTTGTTGTTGTCTCCTAGGCAACGGCGTTGTTGTTGTTGTCTCCTAGGCAACGGCGTTGTTGTTGTTGTCTCCTTGGCAACGGCGTTGTTGTTGTTGTCTCCTAGGCAACGGTGTTGTTGCTGTTGTCTCCTAGGCAACGGCGTTGTTGTTGTCTCCTAGGCAACGGCGTTGTTGTTGTTGTCTCCTAGGCAACAGAGTTGTTGTCTCCTAGGCAACGGCGTTGTTGTTGTTGTCTCCTTGGCAACGGCGTTGTTGTTGTTGTCTCCTAGGCAATGGCGTTGTTGTCTCCTAGGCAACGGCGTTGTTGTTGTTGTCTCCTAGGCAACGGCGTTGTTGTTGTTGTCTCCTTGGCAACGGCGTTGTTGTTGTTGTCTCCTAGGCAACGGTGTTGTTGCTGTTGTCTCCTAGGCAACGGCGTTGCTGTTGTCTCCTAGGCAACGGCGTTGTTGTTGTCTCCTAGGCAACGGCGTTGTTGTTGTTGTCTCCTAGGCAACAGAGTTGTTGTTGTCTCCTAGGCAACGGCGTTGTTGTTGTTGTCTCCTAGGCAACGGCGTTGTTGTTGTTGTCTCCTTGGCAACGGCGTTGTTGTTGTTGTCTCCTAGGCAATGGCGTTGTTGTCTCCTAGGCAACGGCGTTGTTGTTGTTGTCTCCTTGGCAACGGCGTTGTTGTTGTTGTCTCCTAGGCAACGGTGTTGTTGCTGTTGTCTCCTAGGCAACGGCGTTGCTGTTGTCTCCTAGGCAACGGCGTTGTTGTTGTCTCCTAGGCAACGGCGTTGTTGTTGTTGTCTCCTAGGCAACAGCGTTGTTGTTGTCTCCTAGGCAACGGCATTGTTGTTGTTGTCTCCTAGACAACAGAGTTGTTGTTGTCTCCTAGGCAACGGCGTTGTTGTTGTTGTCTCCTAGGCAACAGCGTTGTTGTTGTTGTTGTCTCCTTGGCAACGGCGTTGTTGTTGTTGTCTCCTAGGCAACGGCGTTGTTGTTGTTGTCTCCTAGGCAACGGCGTTGTTGTTGTTGTCTCCTTGGCAACGGCGTTGTTGTTGTTGTCTCCTAGGCAACGGTGTTGTTGCTGTTGTCTCCTAGGCAACGGCGTTGTTGTTGTCTCCTAGGCAACGGCGTTGTTGTTGTTGTCTCCTAGGCAACGGCGTTGTTGTTGTTGTCTCCTTGGCAATGGCGTTGTTGTCTCCTAGGCAACGGCGTTGTTGTGGTTGTCTCCTAGGCAACGGCGTTGTTGTTGTTGTCTCCTAGGCAACAGAGTTGTTGTTGTCTCCTAGGCAACGGCGTTGTTGTTGTTGTCTCCTAGGCAACGGCGTTGTTGTTGTTGTCTCCTTGGCAACGGCGTTGTTGTTGTTGTCTCCTAGGCAATGGCGTTGTTGTCTCCTAGGCAACGGCGTTGTTGTTGTTGTCTCCTAGGCAACGGCGTTGTTGTTGTTGTCTCCTTGGCAACGGCGTTGTTGTTGTTGTCTCCTAGGCAACGGTGTTGTTGCTGTTGTCTCCTAGGCAACGGCGTTGCTGTTGTCTCCTAGGCAACGGCGTTGTTGTTGTTGTCTCCTAGGCAACGGCGTTGTTGTTGTTGTCTCCTAGGCAACGGCGTTGTTGTTGTTGTCTCCTAGACAACAGAGTTGTTGTTGTCTCCTAGACAACAGAGTTGTTGTTGTCTCCTAGGCAACGGCGTTGTTGTTGTTGTCTCCTAGGCAACGGCGTTGTTGTTGTTGTCTCCTTGGCAACGGCGTTGTTGTTGTTGTCTCCTAGGCAACGGTGTTGTTGCTGTTGTCTCCTAGGCAACGGCGTTGTTGTTGTCTCCTAGGCAACGGCGTTGTTGTTGTTGTCTCCTAGGCAACGGCGTTGTTGTTGTTGTCTCCTAGGCAACGGCGTTGTTGTTGTTGTCTCCTTGGCAACGGCGTTGTTGTTGTTGTCTCCTAGGCAACGGTGTTGTTGCTGTTGTCTCCTAGGCAACGGCGTTGCTGTTGTCTCCTAGGCAACGGCGTTGTTGTTGTTGTCTCCTAGGCAACGGCGTTGTTGTTGTTGTCTCCTAGGCAACAGAGTTGTTGTTGTCTCCTAGGCAACGGCGTTGTTGTTGTCTCCTAGGCAACGGCGTTGTTGTTGTTGTCTCCTAGGCAACAGCGTTGTTGTCTCCTTGGCAACGGCGTTGTTGTCTCCTAGGCAACGGCGTTGTTGTTGTTGTCTCCTAGGCAACGGCGTTGTTGTTGTTGTCTCCTTGGCAACGGCGTTGTTGTTGTTGTCTCCTAGGCAACGGTGTTGTTGCTGTTGTCTCCTAGGCAACGGCGTTGTTGTTGTCTCCTAGGCAACGGCGTTGTTGTTGTTGTCTCCTAGGCAACAGAGTTGTTGTCTCCTAGGCAACGGCGTTGTTGTTGTTGTCTCCTTGGCAACGGCGTTGTTGTTGTTGTCTCCTATGCAATGGCGTTGTTGTCTCCTAGGCAACGGCGTTGTTGTTGTTGTCTCCTAGGCAACGGCGTTGTTGTTGTTGTCTCCTTGGCAACGGCGTTGTTGTTGTTGTCTCCTAGGCAACGGTGTTGTTGCTGTTGTCTCCTAGGCAACGGCGTTGCTGTTGTCTCCTAGGCAACGGCGTTGTTGTTGTCTCCTAGGCAACGGCGTTGTTGTTGTTGTCTCCTAGGCAACAGAGTTGTTGTTGTCTCCTAGGCAACGGCGTTGTTGTTGTTGTCTCCTAGGCAACGGCGTTGTTGTTGTTGTCTCCTTGGCAACGGCGTTGTTGTTGTTGTCTCCTAGGCAATGGCGTTGTTGTCTCCTAGGCAACGGCGTTGTTGTTGTTGTCTCCTTGGCAACGGCGTTGTTGTTGTTGTCTCCTAGGCAACGGTGTTGTTGCTGTTGTCTCCTAGGCAACGGCGTTGCTGTTGTCTCCTAGGCAACGGCGTTGTTGTTGTCTCCTAGGCAACGGCGTTGTTGTTGTTGTCTCCTAGGCAACGGCGTTGTTGTTGTCTCCTAGGCAACGGCATTGTTGTTGTTGTCTCCTAGACAACAGAGTTGTTGTTGTCTCCTAGGCAACGGCGTTGTTGTTGTTGTCTCCTAGGCAACAGCGTTGTTGTTGTTGTCTCCTTGGCAACGGCGTTGTTGTTGTTGTCTCCTAGGCAACGGCGTTGTTGTTGTTGTCTCCTAGGCAACGGCGTTGTTGTTGTTGTCTCCTTGGCAACGGCGTTGTTGTTGTTGTCTCCTAGGCAACGGTGTTGTTGCTGTTGTCTCCTAGGCAACGGCGTTGTTGTTGTCTCCTAGGCAACGGCGTTGTTGTTGTTGTCTCCTAGGCAACGGCGTTGTTGTTGTTGTCTCCTTGGCAATGGCGTTGTTGTCTCCTAGGCAACGGCGTTGTTGTGGTTGTCTCCTAGGCAACGGCGTTGTTGTTGTTGTCTCCTAGGCAACAGAGTTGTTGTTGTCTCCTAGGCAACGGCGTTGTTGTTGTTGTCTCCTAGGCAACGGCGTTGTTGTTGTTGTCTCCTTGGCAACGGCGTTGTTGTTGTTGTCTCCTAGGCAATGGCGTTGTTGTCTCCTAGGCAACGGCGTTGTTGTTGTTGTCTCCTAGGCAACGGCGTTGTTGTTGTTGTCTCCTTGGCAACGGCGTTGTTATTGTTGTCTCCTAGGCAACGGTGTTGTTGCTGTTGTCTCCTAGGCAAAGGCGTTGCTGTTGTCTCCTAGGCAACGGCGTTGTTGTTGTTGTCTCCTAGGCAACGGCGTTGTTGTTGTTGTCTCCTAGGCAACGGCGTTGTTGTTGTTGTCTCCTAGACAACAGAGTTGTTGTTGTCTCCTAGGCAACGGCGTTGTTGTTGTTGTCTCCTAGGCAACAGCGTTGTTGTTGTTGTCTCCTTGGCAACGGCGTTGTTGTTGTTGTCTCCTAGGCAACGGCGTTGTTGTTGTTGTCTCCTAGGCAACAGCGTTGTTGTTGTTGTCTCCTTGGCAACGGCGTTGTTGTTGTTGTCTCCTAGGCAACGGTGTTGTTGTTGTTGTCTCCTAGGCAACAGCGTTGTTGTTGTTGTCTCCTAGGCAACGGCGTTGTTGTTGTTGTCTCCTTGGCAATGGCGTTGTTGTCTCCTAGGCAACGGCGTTGTTGTTGTTGTCTCCTAGGCAACGGCGTTGTTGTTGTTGTCTCCTAGGCAACGGCGTTGTTGTTGTTGTCTCCTAGGCAACGGTGTTGTTGCTGTTGTCTCCTAGGCAACGGCGTTGCTGTTGTCTCCTAGGCAACGGCGTTGTTGTTGTTGTCTCCTAGGCAACGGCGTTGTTGTTGTCTCCTAGGCAACGGCGTTGTTGTTGTCTCCTAGGCAACGGTGTTGTTGTCTCCTAGGCAACAGAGTTGTTGTTGTCTCCTAGGCAACGGCGTTGTTGTTGTTGTCTCCTAGGCAACGGCGTTGTTGTTGTTGTCTCCTTGGCAACGGCGTTGTTGTTGTTGTCTCCTAGGCAACGGTGTTGTTGCTGTTGTCTCCTAGGCAACGGCGTTGCTGTTGTCTCCTAGGCAACGGCGTTGTTGTTGTCTCCTAGGCAACGGCGTTGTTGTTGTTGTCTCCTAGGCAACGGCGTTGTTGTTGTTGTCTCCTAGGCAACGGCGTTGTTGTTGTTGTCTCCTAGACAACAGAGTTGTTGTTGTCTCCTAGGCAACGGCGTTGTTGTTGTTGTCTCCTAGGCAACAGCGTTGTTGTTGTTGTCTCCTTGGCAACGGCGTTGTTGTTGTTGTCTCCTAGGCAACGGCGTTGTTGTTGTTGTCTCCTTGGCAACGGCGTTGTTGTTGTCTCCTAGGCAACGGTGTTGTTGTTGTTGTCTCCTAGGCAACGGCGTTGTTGTTGTTGTCTCCTAGGCAACGGCGTTGTTGTTGTTGTCTCCTTGGCAACGGCGTTGTTGTTGTTGTCTCCTAGGCAACGGTGTTGTTGTTGTTGTCTCCTAGGCAACGGCGTTGTTGTTGTTGTCTCCTTGGCAATGGCGTTGTTGTTGTCTCCTAGGCAACGGCGTTGTTGTTGTCTCCTAGGCAACGGTGTTGTTGTCTCCTAGGCAACAGAGTTGTTGTTGTCTCCTAGGCAACGGCGTTGTTGTTGTTGTCTCCTAGGCAACGGCGTTGTTGTTGTTGTCTCCTTGGCAACGGCGTTGTTGTTGTCTCCTAGGCAACGGCGTTGTTGTTGTTGTCTCCTTGGCAACGGCGTTGTTGTTGTTGTTTCCTAGGCAATGGCGTTGTTGTCTCCTAGGCAACGGCGTTGTTGTTGTTGTCTCCTAGGCAACGGCGTTGTTGTTGTCTCCTAGGCAACGGCGTTGTTGTTGTCTCCTAGGCAACGGTGTTGTTGTCTCCTAGGCAACAGAGTTGTTGTTGTCTCCTAGGCAACGGCGTTGTTGTTGTTGTCTCCTAGGCAACGGCGTTGTTGTTGTTGTCTCCTTGGCAACGGCGTTGTTGTTGTCTCCTAGGCAACGGCGTTGTTGTTGTTGTCTCCTTGGCAACGGCGTTGTTGTTGTTGTTTCCTAGGCAATGGCGTTGTTGTCTCCTAGGCAACGGCGTTGTTGTTGTTGTCTCCTAGGCAACGGCGTTGTTGTTGTTGTCTCCTAGGCAACGGCGTTGTTGTTGTTGTCTCCTAGGCAACGGCGTTGTTGTTGTCTCCTAGGCAACGGCGTTGTTGTTGTTGTCTCCTAGGCAACGGCGTTGTTGTTGTTGTCTCCTTGGCAACGGCGTTGTTGTTGTTGTCTCCTAGGCAACGGCGTTGTTGTTGTTGTCTCCTTGGCAACGGCGTTGTTGTTGTTGTTTCCTAGGCAATGGCGTTGTTGTCTCCTAGGCAACGGCGTTGTTGTTGTTGTCTCCAAGGCAACGGCGTTGTTGTTTTTGTCTCCTTGGCAACGGCGTTGTTGTTGTTGTCTCCTAGGCAATGGCGTTGTTGTCTCCTAGGCAACGGCGTTGTTGTTGTTGTCTCCTAGGCAACGGCGTTGTTGTTGTTGTCTCCTTGGCAACGGCGTTGTTGTTGTTGTCTCCTAGGCAACGGTGTTGTTGCTGTTGTCTCCTAGGCAACGGCGTTGCTGTTGTCTCCTAGGCAACGGCGTTGTTGTTGTTGTCTCCTAGGCAACGGCGTTGTTGTTGTTGTCTCCTAGGCAACGGCGTTGTTGTTGTTGTCTCCTAGGCAACAGAGTTGTTGTTGTCTCCTAGGCAACGGCGTTGTTGTTGTTGTCTCCTAGGCAACAGCGTTGTTGTCTCCTTGGCAACGGCGTTGTTGTTGTTGTCTCCTAGGCAACGGCGTTGTTGTTGTCTCCTAGGCAACGGCGTTGTTGTTGTTGTCTCCTTGGCAACGGCGTTGTTGTTGTTGTCTCCTAGGCAACGGTGTTGTTGCTGTTGTCTCCTAGGCAACGGCATTGTTGTTGTCTCCTAGGCAACGGCGTTGTTGTTGTCTCCTAGGCAACGGCATTGTTGTTGTTGTCTCCTAGACAACAGAGTTGTTGTTGTCTCCTAGGCAACGGCGTTGTTGTTGTTGTCTCCTAGGCAACAGCGTTGTTGTTGTTGTCTCCTTGGCAACGGCGTTGTTGTTGTTGTCTCCTAGGCAACGGCGTTGTTGTTGTTGTCTCCTAGGCAACGGCGTTGTTGTTGTTGTCTCCTTGGCAACGGCGTTGTTGTTGTTGTCTCCTAGGCAACGGTGTTGTTGCTGTTGTCTCCTAGGCAACGGCGTTGTTGTTGTTGTCTCCTAGGCAACGGCGTTGTTGTTGTTGTCTCCTTGGCAATGGCGTTGTTGTCTCCTAGGCAACGGCGTTGTTGTGGTTGTCTCCTAGGCAACGGCGTTGTTGTTGTTGTCTCCTAGGCAACAGAGTTGTTGTTGTCTCCTAGGCAACGGCGTTGTTGTTGTTGTCTCCTAGGCAACGGCGTTGTTGTTGTCTCCTTGGCAACGGCGTTGTTGTTGTTGTCTCCTAGGCAATGGCGTTGTTGTCTCCTAGGCAACGGCGTTGTTGTTGTTGTCTCCTAGGCAACGGCGTTGTTGTTGTTGTCTCCTTGGCAACGGCGTTGTTATTGTTGTCTCCTAGGCAACGGTGTTGTTGCTGTTGTCTCCTAGGCAACGGCGTTGCTGTTGTCTCCTAGGCAACGGCGTTGTCTTTGTTGTCTCCTAGGCAACGGCGTTGTTGTTGTTGTCTCCTAGGCAACGGCGTTGTTGTTGTTGTCTCCTAGACAACAGAGTTGTTGTTGTCTCCTAGGCAACGGCGTTGTTGTTGTTGTCTCCTAGGCAACAGCGTTGTTGTTGTTGTCTCCTTGGCAACGGCGTTGTTGTTGTTGTCTCCTAGGCAACGGCGTTGTTGTTGTTGTCTCCTAGGCAACAGCGTTGTTGTTGTTGTCTCCTTGGCAACGGCGTTGTTGTTGTTGTCTCCTAGGCAACGGTGTTGTTGCTGTTGTCTCCTAGGCAACGGCGTTGTTGTTGTTGTCTCCTAGGCAACGGCGTTGTTGTTGTTGTCTCCTAGGCAACGGCGTTGTTGTTGTTGTCTCCTAGGCAACGGCGTTGTTGTTGTTGTCTCCTAGGCAACGGCGTTGTTGTTGTTGTCTCCTAGACAACAGAGTTGTTGTTGTCTCCTAGGCAACGGCGTTGTTGTTGTTGTCTCCTAGGCAACAGCGTTGTTGTTGTTGTCTCCTTGGCAACGGCGTTGTTGTTGTTGTCTCCTAGGCAACGGCGTTGTTGTTGTTGTCTCCTAGGCAACGGCGTTGTTGTTGTTGTCTCCTTGGCAACGGCGTTGTTGTTGTCTCCTAGGCAACGGTGTTGTTGTTGTTGTCTCCTAGGCAACGGCGTTGTTGTTGTTGTCTCCTAGGCAACGGCGTTGTTGTTGTTGTCTCCTTGGCAACGGCGTTGTTGTTGTTGTCTCCTAGGCAACGGTGTTGTTGTTGTTGTCTCCTAGGCAACGGCGTTGTTGTTGTTGTCTCCTTGGCAATGGCGTTGTTGTTGTCTCCTAGGCAACGGCGTTGTTGTTGTCTCCTAGGCAACGGTGTTGTTGTCTCCTAGGCAACAGAGTTGTTGTTGTCTCCTAGGCAACGGCGTTGTTGTTGTTGTCTCCTAGGCAACGGCGTTGTTGTTGTTGTCTCCTTGGCAACGGCGTTGTTGTTGTCTCCTAGGCAACGGCGTTGTTGTTGTTGTCTCCTTGGCAACGGCGTTGTTGTTGTTGTTTCCTAGGCAATGGCGTTGTTGTCTCCTAGGCAACGGCGTTGTTGTTGTTGTCTCCTAGGCAACGGCGTTGTTGTTGTCTCCTAGGCAACGGCGTTGTTGTTGTCTCCTAGGCAACGGTGTTGTTGTCTCCTAGGCAACAGAGTTGTTGTTGTCTCCTAGGCAACGGCGTTGTTGTTGTTGTCTCCTAGGCAACGGCGTTGTTGTTGTTGTCTCCTTGGCAACGGCGTTGTTGTTGTCTCCTAGGCAACGGCGTTGTTGTTGTTGTCTCCTTGGCAACGGCGTTGTTGTTGTTGTTTCCTAGGCAATGGCGTTGTTGTCTCCTAGGCAACGGCGTTGTTGTTGTTGTCTCCTAGGCAACGGCGTTGTTGTTGTTGTCTCCTAGGCAACGGCGTTGTTGTTGTTGTCTCCTAGGCAACGGCGTTGTTGTTGTCTCCTAGGCAACGGCGTTGTTGTTGTTGTCTCCTAGGCAACGGCGTTGTTGTTGTTGTCTCCTTGGCAACGGCGTTGTTGTTGTTGTCTCCTAGGCAACGGCGTTGTTGTTGTTGTCTCCTTGGCAACGGCGTTGTTGTTGTTGTTTCCTAGGCAATGGCGTTGTTGTCTCCTAGGCAACGGCGTTGTTGTTGTTGTCTCCAAGGCAACGGCGTTGTTGTTTTTGTCTCCTTGGCAACGGCGTTGTTGTTGTTGTCTCCTAGGCAATGGCGTTGTTGTCTCCTAGGCAACGGCGTTGTTGTTGTTGTCTCCTAGGCAACGGCGTTGTTGTTGTTGTCTCCTTGGCAACGGCGTTGTTGTTGTTGTCTCCTAGGCAACGGTGTTGTTGCTGTTGTCTCCTAGGCAACGGCGTTGCTGTTGTCTCCTAGGCAACGGCGTTGTTGTTGTTGTCTCCTAGGCAACGGCGTTGTTGTTGTTGTCTCCTAGGCAACGGCGTTGTTGTTGTTGTCTCCTAGGCAACAGAGTTGTTGTTGTCTCCTAGGCAACGGCGTTGTTGTTGTTGTCTCCTAGGCAACAGCGTTGTTGTCTCCTTGGCAACGGCGTTGTTGTTGTTGTCTCCTAGGCAACGGCGTTGTTGTTGTCTCCTAGGCAACGGCGTTGTTGTTGTTGTCTCCTTGGCAACGGCGTTGTTGTTGTTGTCTCCTAGGCAACGGTGTTGTTGCTGTTGTCTCCTAGGCAACGGCATTGTTGTTGTCTCCTAGGCAACGGCGTTGTTGTTGTCTCCTAGGCAACGGCATTGTTGTTGTTGTCTCCTAGACAACAGAGTTGTTGTTGTCTCCTAGGCAACGGCGTTGTTGTTGTTGTCTCCTAGGCAACAGCGTTGTTGTTGTTGTCTCCTTGGCAACGGCGTTGTTGTTGTTGTCTCCTAGGCAACGGCGTTGTTGTTGTTGTCTCCTAGGCAACGGCGTTGTTGTTGTTGTCTCCTTGGCAACGGCGTTGTTGTTGTTGTCTCCTAGGCAACGGTGTTGTTGCTGTTGTCTCCTAGGCAACGGCGTTGTTGTTGTCTCCTAGGCAACGGCGTTGTTGTTGTTGTCTCCTAGGCAACGGCGTTGTTGTTGTTGTCTCCTTGGCAATGGCGTTGTTGTCTCCTAGGCAACGGCGTTGTTGTGGTTGTCTCCTAGGCAACGGCGTTGTTGTTGTTGTCTCCTAGGCAACAGAGTTGTTGTTGTCTCCTAGGCAACGGCGTTGTTGTTGTTGTCTCCTAGGCAACGGCGTTGTTGTTGTCTCCTTGGCAACGGCGTTGTTGTTGTTGTCTCCTAGGCAATGGCGTTGTTGTCTCCTAGGCAACGGCGTTGTTGTTGTTGTCTCCTAGGCAACGGCGTTGTTGTTGTTGTCTCCTTGGCAACGGCGTTGTTATTGTTGTCTCCTAGGCAACGGTGTTGTTGCTGTTGTCTCCTAGGCAACGGCGTTGCTGTTGTCTCCTAGGCAACGGCGTTGTCTTTGTTGTCTCCTAGGCAACGGCGTTGTTGTTGTTGTCTCCTAGGCAACGGCGTTGTTGTTGTTGTCTCCTAGACAACAGAGTTGTTGTTGTCTCCTAGGCAACGGCGTTGTTGTTGTTGTCTCCTAGGCAACAGCGTTGTTGTTGTTGTCTCCTTGGCAACGGCGTTGTTGTTGTTGTCTCCTAGGCAACGGCGTTGTTGTTGTTGTCTCCTAGGCAACAGCGTTGTTGTTGTTGTCTCCTTGGCAACGGCGTTGTTGTTGTTGTCTCCTAGGCAACGGTGTTGTTGCTGTTGTCTCCTAGGCAACGGCGTTGTTGTTGTTGTCTCCTAGGCAACGGCGTTGTTGTTGTTGTCTCCTAGGCAACGGCGTTGTTGTTGTTGTCTCCTAGGCAACGGCGTTGTTGTTGTTGTCTCCTTGGCAATGGCGTTGTTGTCTCCTAGGCAACGGCGTTGTTGTTGTTGTCTCCTAGGCAACGGCGTTGTTGTTGTTGTCTCCTAGGCAACGGCGTTGTTGTTGTTGTCTCCTAGGCAACGGCGTTGTTGTTGTTGTCTCCTAGGCAACGGTGTTGTTGCTGTTGTCTCCTAGGCAACGGCGTTGCTGTTGTCTCCTAGGCAACGGCGTTGTTGTTGTTGTCTCCTAGGCAACGGCGTTGTTGTTGTCTCCTAGGCAACGGCGTTGTTGTTGTCTCCTAGGCAACGGTGTTGTTGTCTCCTAGGCAACAGAGTTGTTGTTGTCTCCTAGGCAACGGCGTTGTTGTTGTTGTCTCCTAGGCAACGGTGTTGTTGCTGTTGTCTCCTAGGCAACGGCGTTGCTGTTGTCTCCTAGGCAACGGCGTTGTTGTTGTTGTCTCCTTGGCAATGGCGTTGTTGTCTCCTAGGCAACGGCGTTGTTGTTGTTGTCTCCTAGGCAACGGCGTTGTTGTTGTTGTCTCCTAGGCAACGGCGTTGTTGTTGTTGTCTCCTAGGCAACGGCGTTGTTGTTGTCTCCTAGGCAACGGCGTTGTTGTTGTTGTCTCCTAGGCAACGGCGTTGTTGTTGTTGTCTCCTTGGCAACGGCGTTGTTGTTGTTGTCTCCTAGGCAACGGCGTTGTTGTTGTTGTCTCCTTGGCAACGGCGTTGTTGTTGTTGTTTCCTAGGCAATGGCGTTGTTGTCTCCTAGGCAACGGCGTTGTTGTTGTTGTCTCCAAGGCAACGGCGTTGTTGTTTTTGTCTCCTTGGCAACGGCGTTGTTGTTTTTGTCTCCTAGGCAATGGCGTTGTTGTCTCCTAGGCAACGGCGTTGTTGTTGTTGTCTCCTAGGCAACGGCGTTGTTGTTGTTGTCTCCTTGGCAACGGCGTTGTTGTTGTTGTCTCCTAGGCAACGGTGTTGTTGCTGTTGTCTCCTAGGCAACGGCGTTGCTGTTGTCTCCTAGGCAACGGCGTTGTTGTTGTTGTCTCCTAGGCAACGGCGTTGTTGTTGTTGTCTCCTAGGCAACGGCGTTGTTGTTGTTGTCTCCTAGGCAACAGAGTTGTTGTTGTCTCCTAGGCAACGGCGTTGTTGTTGTTGTCTCCTAGGCAACAGCGTTGTTGTCTCCTTGGCAACGGCGTTGTTGTTGTTGTCTCCTAGGCAACGGCGTTGTTGTTGTCTCCTAGGCAACGGCGTTGTTGTTGTTGTCTCCTTGGCAACGGCGTTGTTGTTGTTGTCTCCTAGGCAACGGTGTTGTTGCTGTTGTCTCCTAGGCAACGGCATTGTTGTTGTCTCCTAGGCAACGGCGTTGTTGTTGTTGTCTCCTAGGCAACAGAGTTGTTGTCTCCTAGGCAACGGCGTTGTTGTTGTTGTCTCCTAGGCAACGGCGTTGTTGTTGTTGTCTCCTTGGCAACGGCGTTGTTGTCTCCTAGGCAACGGCGTTGTTGTTGTTGTCTCCTAGGCAACGGCGTTGTTGTTGTTGTCTCCTTGGCAACGGCGTTGTTGTTGTTGTCTCCTAGGCAACGGTGTTGTTGCTGTTGTCTCCTAGGCAACGGCGTTGCTGTTGTCTCCTAGGCAACGGCGTTGTTGTTGTTGTCTCCTAGGCAACGGCGTTGTTGTTGTCTCCTAGGCAACGGCGTTGTTGTTGTCTCCTAGGCAACGGCGTTGTTGTTGTCTCCTAGGCAACGGTGTTGTTGTTGTTGTCTCCTAGGCAACAGAGTTGTTGTTGTCTCCTAGGCAACGGCGTTGTTGTTGTTGTCTCCTAGGCAACGGCGTTGTTGTTGTCTCCTTGGCAACGGCGTTGTTGTTGTTGTCTCCTAGGCAACGGCGTTGTTGTTGTTGTCTCCTTGGCAATGGCGTTGTTGTTGTTGTCTCCTAGGCAATGGCGTTGTTGTCTCCTAGGCAACGGCGTTGTTGTTGTTGTCTCCTAGGCAACGGCGTTGTTGTTGTTGTCTCCTAGGCAATGGCGTTGTTGTCTCCTAGGCAACGGCGTTGTTGTTGTTGTCTCCTAGGCAACGGCGTTGTTGTTGTTGTCTCCTTGGCAACGGCGTTGTTGTTGTTGTCTCCTAGGCAACGGTGTTGTTGCTGTTGTCTCCTAGGCAACGGTGTTGTTGCTGTTGTCTCCTAGGCAACGGCGTTGCTGTTGTCTCCTAGGCAATGGCGTTGTTGTTGTTGTCTCCTAGGCAACAGCGTTGTTGTTGTCTCCTAGGCAACGGCGTTGTTGTTGTTGTCTCCTAGGCAACAGAGTTGTTGTTGTCTCCTAGGCAACGGCGTTGTTGTTGTTGTCTCCTAGGCAACAGCGTTGTTGTTGTTGTCTCCTAGGCAACAGCGTTGTTGTTGTTGTCTCCTTGGCAACAGCGTTGTTGTTGTTGTCTCCTAGGCAACGGCGTTGTTGTTGTTGTCTCCTAGGCAACGGCGTTGTTGTTGTTGTCTCCTTGGCAACGGCGTTGTTGTTGTTGTCTCCTAGGCAACGGTGTTGTTGCTGTTGTCTCCTAGGCAACGGCGTTGTTGTTGTCTCCTAGGCAACGGCGTTGTTGTTGTTGTCTCCTAGGCAACAGAGTTGTTGTCTCCTAGGCAACAGCGTTGTTGTTGTTGTCTCCTAGGCAACGGCGTTGTTGTCTCCTAGGCAACGGCGTTGTTGTTGTTGTCTCCTAGGCAACGGCGTTGTTGTTGTCTCCTAGGCAACGGCGTTGTTGTTGTCTCCTAGGCAACGGCGTTGTTGTTGTTGTCTCCTAGGCAACAGAGTTGTTGTTGTTGTCTCCTAGGCAACGGCGTTGTTGTTGTTGTCTCCTAGGCAACAGAGTTGTTGTTGTTGTCTCCTAGGCAACGGCGTTGTTGTTGTCTCCTAGGCAACGGCGTTGTTGTCTCCTAGGCAACGGCGTTGTTGTTGTTGTCTCCTAGGCAACGGCGTTGTTGTCTCCTTGGCAACGGCGTTGTTGTTGTTGTCTCCTAGGCAACGGCGTTGTTGTTGTTGTCTCCTAGGCAACGGCGTTGTTGTTGTTGTCTCCTTGGCAACGGCGTTGTTGTTGTTGTCTCCTAGGCAACGGTGTTGTTGCTGTTGTCTCCTAGGCAACGGCATTGTTGTTGTCTCCTAGGCAACGGCGTTGTTGTTGTTGTCTCCTAGGCAACAGAGTTGTTGTCTCCTAGGCAACGGCGTTGTTGTTGTTGTCTCCTTGGCAACGGCGTTGTTGTCTCCTAGGCAACGGCGTTGTTGTTGTTGTCTCCTAGGCAACGGCGTTGTTGTTGTTGTCTCCTTGGCAACGGCGTTGTTGTTGTTGTCTCCTAGGCAACGGTGTTGTTGCTGTTGTCTCCTAGGCAACGGCGTTGCTGTTGTCTCCTAGGCAACGGCGTTGTTGTTGTTGTCTCCTAGGCAACGGCGTTGTTGTTGTCTCCTAGGCAACGGCGTTGTTGTTGTCTCCTAGGCAACGGTGTTGTTGTTGTTGTCTCCTAGGCAACAGAGTTGTTGTTGTCTCCTAGGCAACGGCGTTGTTGTTGTTGTCTCCTAGGCAACGGCGTTGTTGTTGTCTCCTTGGCAACGGCGTTGTTGTTGTTGTCTCCTAGGCAACGGCGTTGTTGTTGTTGTCTCCTTGGCAATGGCGTTGTTGTTGTTGTCTCCTAGGCAATGGCGTTGTTGTCTCCTAGGCAACGGCGTTGTTGTTGTTGTCTCCTAGGCAACGGCGTTGTTGTTGTCTCCTTGGCAACGGCATTGTTGTTGTTGTCTCCTAGGCAATGGCGTTGTTGTCTCCTAGGCAACGGCGTTGTTGTTGTTGTCTCCTAGGCAACGGCGTTGTTGTTGTTGTCTCCTTGGCAACGGCGTTGTTGTTGTTGTCTCCTAGGCAACGGTGTTGTTGCTGTTGTCTCCTAGGCAACGGTGTTGTTGCTGTTGTCTCCTAGGCAACGGCGTTGCTGTTGTCTCCTAGGCAACGGCGTTGTTGTTGTCTCCTAGGCAACGGCGTTGTTGTTGTCTCCTAGGCAACGGCGTTGTTGTTGTTGTCTCCTAGGCAACGGCGTTGTTGTTGTTGTCTCCTAGGCAACAGAGTTGTTGTTGTCTCCTAGGCAACGGCGTTGTTGTTGTTGTCTCCTAGGCAACAGCGTTGTTGTCTCCTTGGCAACGGCGTTGTTGTTGTTGTCTCCTAGGCAACGGCGTTGTTGTTGTTGTCTCCTAGGCAACGGCGTTGTTGTTGTTGTCTCCTAGGTAACGGTGTTGTTGTCTCCTAGGCAACAGAGTTGTTGTTGTCTCCTAGGCAACGGCGTTGTTGTTGTTGTCTCCTAGGCAACGGCGTTGTTGTTGTTGTCTCCTTGGCAACGGCGTTGTTGTTGTTGTCTCCTAGGCAACGGCGTTGTTGTTGTTGTCTCCTTGGCAACGGCGTTGTTGTTGTTGTTTCCTAGGCAATGGCGTTGTTGTCTCCTAGGCAACGGCGTTGTTGTTGTTGTCTCCAAGGCAACGGCGTTGTTGTTGTTGTCTCCTTGGCAACGGCGTTGTTGTTGTTGTCTCCTAGGCAACGGTGTTGTTGCTGTTGTCTCCTAGGCAACGGCGTTGCTGTTGTCTCCTAGGCAACGGCGTTGTTGTTGTTGTCTCCTAGGCAACGGCGTTGTTGTTGTTGTCTCCTAGGCAACAGAGTTGTTGTTGTCTCCTAGGCAACGGCGTTGTTGTTGTTGTCTCCTAGGCAATGGCGTTGTTGTCTCCTAGGCAACGGCGTTGTTGTTGTTGTCTCCTAGGCAACGGCGTTGTTGTTGTTGTCTCCTTGGCAACGGCGTTGTTGTTGTTGTCTCCTAGGCAACGGTGTTGTTGCTGTTGTCTCCTAGGCAACGGCGTTGCTGTTGTCTCCTAGGCAACGGCGTTGTTGTTGTCTCCTAGGCAACGGCGTTGTTGTTGTTGTCTCCTTGGCAACGGCGTTGTTGTTGTCTCCTAGGCAACGGCGTTGTTGTTGTTGTCTCCTTGGCAACGGCGTTGTTGTTGTTGTTTCCTAGGCAATGGCGTTGTTGTCTCCTAGGCAACGGCGTTGTTGTTGTTGTCTCCTAGGCAACGGCGTTGTTGTTGTTGTCTCCTTGGCAACGGCGTTGTTGTTGTTGTCTCCTAGGCAATGGCGTTGTTGTCTCCTAGGCAACGGCGTTGTTGTTGTTGTTGTCTCCTAGGCAACGGCGTTGTTGTTGTTGTCTCCTTGGCAACGGCGTTGTTGTTGTTGTCTCCTAGGCAACGGTGTTGTTGCTGTTGTCTCCTAGGCAACGGCGTTGCTGTTGTCTCCTAGGCAACGGCGTTGTTGTTGTTGTCTCCTAGGCAACGGCGTTGTTGTTGTTGTCTCCTAGGCAACGGCGTTCTTGTTGTTGTCTCCTAGGCAACGGCGTTGTTGTTGTTGTCTCCTAGGCAACAGAGTTGTTGTTGTCTCCTAGGCAATGGCGTTGTTGTTGTTGTCTCCTAGGCAACAGCGTTGTTGTCTCCTTGGCAACGGCGTTGTTGTTGTTGTCTCCTAGGCAACGGCGTTGTTGTTGTTGTCTCCTAGGCAACGGCGTTGTTGTTGTTGTCTCCTTGGCAACGGCGTTGTTGTTGTTGTCTCCTAGGCAACGGTGTTGTTGCTGTTGTCTCCTAGGCAACGGCGTTGTTGTTGTCTCCTAGGCAACGGCGTTGTTGTTGTTGTCTCCTAGGCAACAGAGTTGTTGTCTCCTAGGCAACGGCGTTGTTGTTGTTGTCTCCTTGGCAACGGCGTTGTTGTTGTTGTCTCCTAGGCAATGGCGTTGTTGTCTCCTAGGCAACGGCGTTGTTGTTGTTGTCTCCTAGGCAACGGCGTTGTTGTTGTTGTCTCCTTGGCAACGGCGTTGTTGTTGTTGTCTCCTAGGCAACGGTGTTGTTGCTGTTGTCTCCTAGGCAACGGCGTTGCTGTTGTCTCCTAGGCAACGGCGTTGTTGTTGTCTCCTAGGCAACGGCGTTGTTGTTGTTGTCTCCTAGGCAACAGAGTTGTTGTTGTCTCCTAGGCAACGGCGTTGTTGTTGTTGTCTCCTAGGCAACGGCGTTGTTGTTGTTGTCTCCTTGGCAACGGCGTTGTTGTTGTTGTCTCCTAGGCAATGGCGTTGTTGTCTCCTAGGCAACGGCGTTGTTGTTGTTGTCTCCTTGGCAACGGCGTTGTTGTTGTTGTCTCCTAGGCAACGGTGTTGTTGCTGTTGTCTCCTAGGCAACGGCGTTGCTGTTGTCTCCTAGGCAACGGCGTTGTTGTTGTCTCCTAGGCAACGGCGTTGTTGTTGTTGTCTCCTAGGCAACAGCGTTGTTGTTGTCTCCTAGGCAACGGCATTGTTGTTGTTGTCTCCTAGACAACAGAGTTGTTGTTGTCTCCTAGGCAACGGCGTTGTTGTTGTTGTCTCCTAGGCAACAGCGTTGTTGTTGTTGTTGTCTCCTTGGCAACGGCGTTGTTGTTGTTGTCTCCTAGGCAACGGCGTTGTTGTTGTTGTCTCCTAGGCAACGGCGTTGTTGTTGTTGTCTCCTTGGCAACGGCGTTGTTGTTGTTGTCTCCTAGGCAACGGTGTTGTTGCTGTTGTCTCCTAGGCAACGGCGTTGTTGTTGTCTCCTAGGCAACGGCGTTGTTGTTGTTGTCTCCTAGGCAACGGCGTTGTTGTTGTTGTCTCCTTGGCAATGGCGTTGTTGTCTCCTAGGCAACGGCGTTGTTGTGGTTGTCTCCTAGGCAACGGCGTTGTTGTTGTTGTCTCCTAGGCAACAGAGTTGTTGTTGTCTCCTAGGCAACGGCGTTGTTGTTGTTGTCTCCTAGGCAACGGCGTTGTTGTTGTTGTCTCCTTGGCAACGGCGTTGTTGTTGTTGTCTCCTAGGCAATGGCGTTGTTGTCTCCTAGGCAACGGCGTTGTTGTTGTTGTCTCCTAGGCAACGGCGTTGTTGTTGTTGTCTCCTTGGCAACGGCGTTGTTGTTGTTGTCTCCTAGGCAACGGTGTTGTTGCTGTTGTCTCCTAGGCAACGGCGTTGCTGTTGTCTCCTAGGCAACGGCGTTGTTGTTGTTGTCTCCTAGGCAACGGCGTTGTTGTTGTTGTCTCCTAGGCAACGGCGTTGTTGTTGTTGTCTCCTAGACAACAGAGTTGTTGTTGTCTCCTAGACAACAGAGTTGTTGTTGTCTCCTAGGCAACGGCGTTGTTGTTGTTGTCTCCTAGGCAACGGCGTTGTTGTTGTTGTCTCCTTGGCAACGGCGTTGTTGTTGTTGTCTCCTAGGCAACGGTGTTGTTGCTGTTGTCTCCTAGGCAACGGCGTTGTTGTTGTCTCCTAGGCAACGGCGTTGTTGTTGTTGTCTCCTAGGCAACGGCGTTGTTGTTGTTGTCTCCTAGGCAACGGCGTTGTTGTTGTTGTCTCCTTGGCAACGGCGTTGTTGTTGTTGTCTCCTAGGCAACGGTGTTGTTGCTGTTGTCTCCTAGGCAACGGCGTTGCTGTTGTCTCCTAGGCAACGGCGTTGTTGTTGTTGTCTCCTAGGCAACGGCGTTGTTGTTGTTGTCTCCTAGGCAACAGAGTTGTTGTTGTCTCCTAGGCAACGGCGTTGTTGTTGTCTCCTAGGCAACGGCGTTGTTGTTGTTGTCTCCTAGGCAACAGCGTTGTTGTCTCCTTGGCAACGGCGTTGTTGTTGTTGTCTCCTAGGCAACGGCGTTGTTGTTGTTGTCTCCTTGGCAACGGCGTTGTTGTTGTTGTCTCCTAGGCAACGGTGTTGTTGCTGTTGTCTCCTAGGCAACGGCGTTGTTGTTGTCTCCTAGGCAACGGCGTTGTTGTTGTTGTCTCCTAGGCAACAGAGTTGTTGTCTCCTAGGCAACGGCGTTGTTGTTGTTGTCTCCTTGGCAACGGCGTTGTTGTTGTTGTCTCCTATGCAATGGCGTTGTTGTCTCCTAGGCAACGGCGTTGTTGTTGTTGTCTCCTAGGCAACGGCGTTGTTGTTGTTGTCTCCTTGGCAACGGCGTTGTTGTTGTTGTCTCCTAGGCAACGGTGTTGTTGCTGTTGTCTCCTAGGCAACGGCGTTGCTGTTGTCTCCTAGGCAACGGCGTTGTTGTTGTCTCCTAGGCAACGGCGTTGTTGTTGTTGTCTCCTAGGCAACAGAGTTGTTGTTGTCTCCTAGGCAACGGCGTTGTTGTTGTTGTCTCCTAGGCAACGGCGTTGTTGTTGTTGTCTCCTTGGCAACGGCGTTGTTGTTGTTGTCTCCTAGGCAATGGCGTTGTTGTCTCCTAGGCAACGGCGTTGTTGTTGTTGTCTCCTTGGCAACGGCGTTGTTGTTGTTGTCTCCTAGGCAACGGTGTTGTTGCTGTTGTCTCCTAGGCAACGGCGTTGCTGTTGTCTCCTAGGCAACGGCGTTGTTGTTGTCTCCTAGGCAACGGCGTTGTTGTTGTTGTCTCCTAGGCAACGGCGTTGTTGTTGTCTCCTAGGCAACGGCATTGTTGTTGTTGTCTCCTAGACAACAGAGTTGTTGTTGTCTCCTAGGCAACGGCGTTGTTGTTGTTGTCTCCTAGGCAACAGCGTTGTTGTTGTTGTCTCCTTGGCAACGGCGTTGTTGTTGTTGTCTCCTAGGCAACGGCGTTGTTGTTGTTGTCTCCTAGGCAACGGCGTTGTTGTTGTTGTCTCCTTGGCAACGGCGTTGTTGTTGTTGTCTCCTAGGCAACGGTGTTGTTGCTGTTGTCTCCTAGGCAACGGCGTTGTTGTTGTCTCCTAGGCAACGGCGTTGTTGTTGTTGTCTCCTAGGCAACGGCGTTGTTGTTGTTGTCTCCTTGGCAATGGCGTTGTTGTCTCCTAGGCAACGGCGTTGTTGTGGTTGTCTCCTAGGCAACGGCGTTGTTGTTGTTGTCTCCTAGGCAACAGAGTTGTTGTTGTCTCCTAGGCAACGGCGTTGTTGTTGTTGTCTCCTAGGCAACGGCGTTGTTGTTGTTGTCTCCTTGGCAACGGCGTTGTTGTTGTTGTCTCCTAGGCAATGGCGTTGTTGTCTCCTAGGCAACGGCGTTGTTGTTGTTGTCTCCTAGGCAACGGCGTTGTTGTTGTTGTCTCCTTGGCAACGGCGTTGTTATTGTTGTCTCCTAGGCAACGGTGTTGTTGCTGTTGTCTCCTAGGCAAAGGCGTTGCTGTTGTCTCCTAGGCAACGGCGTTGTTGTTGTTGTCTCCTAGGCAACGGCGTTGTTGTTGTTGTCTCCTAGGCAACGGCGTTGTTGTTGTTGTCTCCTAGACAACAGAGTTGTTGTTGTCTCCTAGGCAACGGCGTTGTTGTTGTTGTCTCCTAGGCAACAGCGTTGTTGTTGTTGTCTCCTTGGCAACGGCGTTGTTGTTGTTGTCTCCTAGGCAACGGCGTTGTTGTTGTTGTCTCCTAGGCAACAGCGTTGTTGTTGTTGTCTCCTTGGCAACGGCGTTGTTGTTGTTGTCTCCTAGGCAACGGTGTTGTTGTTGTTGTCTCCTAGGCAACAGCGTTGTTGTTGTTGTCTCCTAGGCAACGGCGTTGTTGTTGTTGTCTCCTTGGCAATGGCGTTGTTGTCTCCTAGGCAACGGCGTTGTTGTTGTTGTCTCCTAGGCAACGGCGTTGTTGTTGTTGTCTCCTAGGCAACGGCGTTGTTGTTGTTGTCTCCTAGGCAACGGTGTTGTTGCTGTTGTCTCCTAGGCAACGGCGTTGCTGTTGTCTCCTAGGCAACGGCGTTGTTGTTGTTGTCTCCTAGGAAACGGCGTTGTTGTTGTCTCCTAGGCAACGGCGTTGTTGTTGTCTCCTAGGCAACGGTGTTGTTGTCTCCTAGGCAACAGAGTTGTTGTTGTCTCCTAGGCAACGGCGTTGTTGTTGTTGTCTCCTAGGCAACGGCGTTGTTGTTGTTGTCTCCTTGGCAACGGCGTTGTTGTTGTTGTCTCCTAGGCAACGGTGTTGTTGCTGTTGTCTCCTAGGCAACGGCGTTGCTGTTGTCTCCTAGGCAACGGCGTTGTTGTTGTCTCCTAGGCAACGGCGTTGTTGTTGTTGTCTCCTAGGCAACGGCGTTGTTGTTGTTGTCTCCTAGGCAACGGCGTTGTTGTTGTTGTCTCCTAGACAACAGAGTTGTTGTTGTCTCCTAGGCAACGGCGTTGTTGTTGTTGTCTCCTAGGCAACAGCGTTGTTGTTGTTGTCTCCTTGGCAACGGCGTTGTTGTTGTTGTCTCCTAGGCAACGGCGTTGTTGTTGTTGTCTCCTTGGCAACGGCGTTGTTGTTGTCTCCTAGGCAACGGTGTTGTTGTTGTTGTCTCCTAGGCAACGGCGTTGTTGTTGTTGTCTCCTAGGCAACGGCGTTGTTGTTGTTGTCTCCTTGGCAACGGCGTTGTTGTTGTTGTCTCCTAGGCAACGGTGTTGTTGTTGTTGTCTCCTAGGCAACGGCGTTGTTGTTGTTGTCTCCTTGGCAATGGCGTTGTTGTTGTCTCCTAGGCAACGGCGTTGTTGTTGTCTCCTAGGCAACGGTGTTGTTGTCTCCTAGGCAACAGAGTTGTTGTTGTCTCCTAGGCAACGGCGTTGTTGTTGTTGTCTCCTAGGCAACGGCGTTGTTGTTGTTGTCTCCTTGGCAACGGCGTTGTTGTTGTCTCCTAGGCAACGGCGTTGTTGTTGTTGTCTCCTTGGCAACGGCGTTGTTGTTGTTGTTTCCTAGGCAATGGCGTTGTTGTCTCCTAGGCAACGGCGTTGTTGTTGTTGTCTCCTAGGCAACGGCGTTGTTGTTGTCTCCTAGGCAACGGCGTTGTTGTTGTCTCCTAGGCAACGGTGTTGTTGTCTCCTAGGCAACAGAGTTGTTGTTGTCTCCTAGGCAACGGCGTTGTTGTTGTTGTCTCCTAGGCAACGGCGTTGTTGTTGTTGTCTCCTTGGCAACGGCGTTGTTGTTGTCTCCTAGGCAACGGCGTTGTTGTTGTTGTCTCCTTGGCAACGGCGTTGTTGTTGTTGTTTCCTAGGCAATGGCGTTGTTGTCTCCTAGGCAACGGCGTTGTTGTTGTTGTCTCCTAGGCAACGGCGTTGTTGTTGTTGTCTCCTAGGCAACGGCGTTGTTGTTGTTGTCTCCTAGGCAACGGCGTTGTTGTTGTCTCCTAGGCAACGGCGTTGTTGTTGTTGTCTCCTAGGCAACGGCGTTGTTGTTGTTGTCTCCTTGGCAACGGCGTTGTTGTTGTTGTCTCCTAGGCAACGGCGTTGTTGTTGTTGTCTCCTTGGCAACGGCGTTGTTGTTGTTGTTTCCTAGGCAATGGCGTTGTTGTCTCCTAGGCAACGGCGTTGTTGTTGTTGTCTCCAAGGCAACGGCGTTGTTGTTTTTGTCTCCTTGGCAACGGCGTTGTTGTTGTTGTCTCCTAGGCAATGGCGTTGTTGTCTCCTAGGCAACGGCGTTGTTGTTGTTGTCTCCTAGGCAACGGCGTTGTTGTTGTTGTCTCCTTGGCAACGGCGTTGTTGTTGTTGTCTCCTAGGCAACGGTGTTGTTGCTGTTGTCTCCTAGGCAACGGCGTTGCTGTTGTCTCCTAGGCAACGGCGTTGTTGTTGTTGTCTCCTAGGCAACGGCGTTGTTGTTGTTGTCTCCTAGGCAACGGCGTTGTTGTTGTTGTCTCCTAGGCAACAGAGTTGTTGTTGTCTCCTAGGCAACGGCGTTGTTGTTGTTGTCTCCTAGGCAACAGCGTTGTTGTCTCCTTGGCAACGGCGTTGTTGTTGTTGTCTCCTAGGCAACGGCGTTGTTGTTGTCTCCTAGGCAACGGCGTTGTTGTTGTTGTCTCCTAGGCAACGGTGTTGTTGCTGTTGTCTCCTAGGCAACGGCGTTGCTGTTGTCTCCTAGGCAACGGCGTTGTTGTTGTTGTCTCCTAGGCAACGGCGTTGTTGTTGTCTCCTAGGCAACGGCGTTGTTGTTGTCTCCTAGGCAACGGTGTTGTTGTCTCCTAGGCAACAGAGTTGTTGTTGTCTCCTAGGCAACGGCGTTGTTGTTGTTGTCTCCTAGGCAACGGTGTTGTTGCTGTTGTCTCCTAGGCAACGGCGTTGCTGTTGTCTCCTAGGCAACGGCGTTGTTGTTGTTGTCTCCTTGGCAATGGCGTTGTTGTCTCCTAGGCAACGGCGTTGTTGTTGTTGTCTCCTAGGCAACGGCGTTGTTGTTGTTGTCTCCTAGGCAACGGCGTTGTTGTTGTTGTCTCCTAGGCAACGGCGTTGTTGTTGTCTCCTAGGCAACGGCGTTGTTGTTGTTGTCTCCTAGGCAACGGCGTTGTTGTTGTTGTCTCCTTGGCAACGGCGTTGTTGTTGTTGTCTCCTAGGCAACGGCGTTGTTGTTGTTGTCTCCTTGGCAACGGCGTTGTTGTTGTTTCCTAGGCAATGGCGTTGTTGTCTCCTAGGCAACGGCGTTGTTGTTGTTGTCTCCAAGGCAACGGCGTTGTTGTTTTTGTCTCCTTGGCAACGGCGTTGTTGTTGTTGTCTCCTAGGCAATGGCGTTGTTGTCTCCTAGGCAACGGCGTTGTTGTTGTTGTCTCCTAGGCAACGGCGTTGTTGTTGTTGTCTCCTTGGCAACGGCGTTGTTGTTGTTGTCTCCTAGGCAACGGTGTTGTTGCTGTTGTCTCCTAGGCAACGGCGTTGCTGTTGTCTCCTAGGCAACGGCGTTGTTGTTGTTGTCTCCTAGGCAACGGCGTTGTTGTTGTTGTCTCCTAGGCAACGGCGTTGTTGTTGTTGTCTCCTAGGCAACGGCGTTGTTGTTGTTGTCTCCTAGGCAACAGAGTTGTTGTTGTCTCCTAGGCAACGGCGTTGTTGTTGTTGTCTCCTAGGCAACAGCGTTGTTGTCTCCTTGGCAACGGCGTTGTTGTTGTTGTCTCCTAGGCAACGGCGTTGTTGTTGTTGTCTCCTAGGCAACGGCGTTGTTGTTGTTGTCTCCTTGGCAACGGTGTTGTTGCTGTTGTCTCCTAGGCAACGGCATTGTTGTTGTCTCCTAGGCAACGGCGTTGTTGTTGTTGTCTCCTAGGCAACAGAGTTGTTGTCTCCTAGGCAACGGCGTTGTTGTTGTTGTCTCCTAGGCAACGGCGTTGTTGTTGTTGTCTCCTTGGCAACGGCGTTGTTGTCTCCTAGGCAACGGCGTTGTTGTTGTTGTCTCCTAGGCAACGGCGTTGTTGTTGTTGTCTCCTTGGCAACGGCGTTGTTGTTGTTGTCTCCTAGGCAACGGTGTTGTTGCTGTTGTCTCCTAGGCAACGGCGTTGCTGTTGTCTCCTAGGCAACGGCGTTGTTGTTGTTGTCTCCTAGGCAACGGCGTTGTTGTTGTCTCCTAGGCAACGGCGTTGTTGTTGTCTCCTAGGCAACGGTGTTGTTGTTGTTGTCTCCTAGGCAACAGAGTTGTTGTTGTCTCCTAGGCAACGGCGTTGTTGTTGTTGTCTCCTAGGCAACGGCGTTGTTGTTGTCTCCTTGGCAACGGCGTTGTTGTTGTTGTCTCCTAGGCAACGGCGTTGTTGTTGTTGTCTCCTTGGCAATGGCGTTGTTGTTGTTGTCTCCTAGGCAATGGCGTTGTTGTCTCCTAGGCAACGGCGTTGTTGTTGTTGTCTCCTAGGCAACGGCGTTGTTGTTGTCTCCTTGGCAACGGCGTTGTTGTTGTTGTCTCCTAGGCAATGGCGTTGTTGTCTCCTAGGCAACGGCGTTGTTGTTGTTGTCTCCTAGGCAACGGCGTTGTTGTTGTTGTCTCCTTGGCAACGGCGTTGTTGTTGTTGTCTCCTAGGCAACGGTGTTGTTGCTGTTGTCTCCTAGGCAACGGTGTTGTTGCTGTTGTCTCCTAGGCAACGGCGTTGCTGTTGTCTCCTAGGCAACGGCGTTGTTGTTGTCTCCTAGGCAACGGCGTTGTTGTTGTTGTCTCCTAGGCAACGGCGTTGTTGTTGTTGTCTCCTAGGCAACGGCGTTGTTGTTGTTGTCTCCTAGACAACAGAGTTGTTGTTGTCTCCTAGGCAACGGCGTTGTTGTTGTTGTCTCCTAGGCAACGGCGTTGTTGTTGTCTCCTAGGCAACGGCGTTGTTGTTGTCTCCTAGGCAACGGCGTTGTTGTTGTTGTCTCCTAGGCAACGGCGTTGTTGTTGTTGTCTCCTAGGCAACGGCGTTGTTGTTGTTGTCTCCTTGGCAATGGCGTTGTTGTCTCCTAGGCAACGGCGTTGTTGTTGTTGTCTCCTAGGCAACGGCGTTGTTGTTGTTGTCTCCTAGGCAACGGCGTTGTTGTTGTTGTCTCCTAGGCAACGGCGTTGTTGTTGTCTCCTAGGCAACGGCGTTGTTGTTGTCTCCTAGGTAACGGTGTTGTTGTCTCCTAGGCAACAGAGTTGTTGTTGTCTCCTAGGCAACGGCGTTGTTGTTGTTGTCTCCTAGGCAACGGCGTTGTTGTTGTTGTCTCCTTGGCAACGGCGTTGTTGTTGTTGTCTCCTAGGCAACGGCGTTGTTGTTGTTGTCTCCTTGGCAACGGCGTTGTTGTTGTTGTTTCCTAGGCAATGGCGTTGTTGTCTCCTAGGCAACGGCGTTGTTGTTGTTGTCTCCAAGGCAACGGCGTTGTTGTTGTTGTCTCCTTGGCAACGGCGTTGTTGTTGTTGTCTCCTAGGCAACGGTGTTGTTGCTGTTGTCTCCTAGGCAACGGCGTTGCTGTTGTCTCCTAGGCAACGGCGTTGTTGTTGTTGTCTCCTAGGCAACGGCGTTGTTGTTGTTGTCTCCTAGGCAACAGAGTTGTTGTTGTCTCCTAGGCAACGGCGTTGTTGTTGTTGTCTCCTAGGCAACAGCGTTGTTGTTGTTGTCTCCTTGGCAACGGCGTTGTTGTTGTTGTCTCCTAGGCAACGGCGTTGTTGTTGTTGTCTCCTAGGCAACGGCGTTGTTGTTGTTGTCTCCTAGGCAACGGCGTTGTTGTTGTTGTCTCCTTGGCAACGGCGTTGTTGTTGTTGTCTCCTAGGCAACGGTGTTGTTGCTGTTGTCTCCTAGGCAACGGCGTTGTTGTTGTCTCCTAGGCAACGGCGTTGTTGTTGTTGTCTCCTAGGCAACAGAGTTGTTGTCTCCTAGGCAACGGCGTTGTTGTTGTTGTCTCCTAGGCAACGGCGTTGTTGTTGTTGTCTCCTTGGCAACGGCGTTGTTGTCTCCTAGGCAACGGCGTTGTTGTTGTTGTCTCCTAGGCAACGGCGTTGTTGTTGTTGTCTCCTTGGCAACGGCGTTGTTGTTGTTGTCTCCTAGGCAACGGTGTTGTTGCTGTTGTCTCCTAGGCAACGGCGTTGCTGTTGTCTCCTAGGCAACGGCGTTGTTGTTGTTGTCTCCTAGGCAACGGCGTTGTTGTTGTCTCCTAGGCAACGGCGTTGTTGTTGTCTCCTAGGCAACGGTGTTGTTGTTGTTGTCTCCTAGGCAACAGAGTTGTTGTTGTCTCCTAGGCAACGGCGTTGTTGTTGTTGTCTCCTAGGCAACGGCGTTGTTGTTGTCTCCTTGGCAACGGCGTTGTTGTTGTTGTCTCCTAGGCAACGGCGTTGTTGTTGTTGTCTCCTTGGCAATGGCGTTGTTGTTGTTGTCTCCTAGGCAATGGCGTTGTTGTCTCCTAGGCAACGGCGTTGTTGTTGTTGTCTCCTAGGCAACGGCGTTGTTGTTGTTGTCTCCTTGGCAACGGCGTTGTTGTTGTCTCCTAGGCAATGGCGTTGTTGTCTCCTAGGCAACGGCGTTGTTGTTGTTGTCTCCTAGGCAACGGCGTTGTTGTTGTTGTCTCCTTGGCAACGGCGTTGTTGTTGTCTCCTAGGCAACGGTGTTGTTGCTGTTGTCTCCTTGGCAACGGCGTTGCTGTTGTCTCCTAGGCAACGGCGTTGCTGTTGTCTCCTAGGCAACGGCGTTGTTGTTGTTGTCTCCTAGGCAACGGCGTTGTTGTTGTCTCCTAGGCAACGGCGTTGTTGTTGTTGTCTCCTAGGCAACAGAGTTGTTGTTGTCTCCTAGGCAACGGCGTTGTTGTTGTTGTCTCCTAGGCAACAGCGTTGTTGTTGTTGTCTCCTAGGCAACAGCGTTGTTGTTGTTGTCTCCTTGGCAACAGCGTTGTTGTTGTTGTCTCCTAGGCAACGGCGTTGTTGTTGTTGTCTCCTAGGCAACGGCGTTGTTGTTGTTGTCTCCTTGGCAACGGCGTTGTTGTTGTTGTCTCCTAGGCAACGGTGTTGTTGCTGTTGTCTCCTAGGCAACGGCGTTGTTGTTGTCTCCTAGGCAACGGCGTTGTTGTTGTTGTCTCCTAGGCAACAGAGTTGTTGTCTCCTAGGCAACAGCGTTGTTGTTGTTGTCTCCTAGGCAACGGCGTTGTTGTCTCCTAGGCAACGGCGTTGTTGTTGTTGTCTCCTAGGCAACGGCGTTGTTGTTGTCTCCTAGGCAACGGCGTTGTTGTTGTCTCCTAGGCAACGGTGTTGTTGTTGTTGTCTCCTAGGCAACAGAATTGTTGTTGTCTCCTAGGCAACGGCGTTGTTGTTGTTGTCTCCTAGGCAACGGCGTTGTTGTTGTTGTCTCCTAGGCAACGGCGTTGTTGTTGTTGTCTCCTTGGCAACGGCGTTGTTGTTGTTGTCTCCTAGGCAACGGTGTTGTTGCTGTTGTCTCCTAGGCAACGGCGTTGCTGTTGTCTCCTAGGCAACGGCGTTGTTGTTGTTGTCTCCTAGGCAACGGCGTTGTTGTTGTCTCCTAGGCAACGGCGTTGTTGTTGTTGTCTCCTAGGCAGCGGCGTTGTTGTTGTTGTCTCCTAGGCAACAGAGTTGTTGTTGTTGTTGTCTCCTAGGAAACGGCGTTGTTGTTGTTGTCTCCTAGGCAACAGAGTTGTTGTTGTTGTCTCCTAGGCAACGGCGTTGTTGTTGTCTCCTAGGCAACGGCGTTGTTGTTGTCTCCTAGGCAACGGCGTTGTTGTTGTTGTCTCCCAGGCAACGGCGTTGTTGTCTCCTTGGCAATGGCGTTGTATCCTAGGCAACGGTGTTGTTGTTGTTGTCTCCTAGGAAACGGCGTTGTTGTTGTCTCCTTGGCAAGGCGTTGTTGTTGTCTCCTAGGCAACGGCGCTGTTGTTGTTGTCTCCTAGGCAACGGCGTTGTTGTTGTTGTCTCCTAGGCAACGGCGTTGTTGTCTGCTAGGCAACGGCGTTGTTGTTGTCTCCTAGGCAACGGCGTTGTTGTTGTCTCCTAGGCAACGGCGTTGTTGTTGTTGTCTCCTAGGCAACGGCATTGTTGTTGTTGTCTCCTAGGCAACGGCATTGTTGTTGTCTGCTAGGCAACGGTGTTGTTGTTGTCTCCTAGGCAACGGTGTTGTTGTTGTTTTCTAGGCAACGGCGTTGTTGTTGTTGTATCCTAGGCAACGGCGTTGTTGTTGTTGTATCCTAGGCAACGGCGTTGTTGTTGTTGTTTTCTAGGCAACGGCGTTGTTGTTGTTGTATCCTAGGCAACGGCGTTGTTGTTGTTGTCTCCTAGGCAACGGCGTTGCTGTTGTATCCTAGGCAATGGTGGTGTTGTTGTTGTATCCTAGGTTGTTGTTGTCTCCTAGGGCAACGGCGTTGTTGTTGTCTCCTAGGCAACTGCGTTGTTGTTGTCTCCTAGGCAACGGCGTTGTTGTGGTATCCTAGGCAACGGCGTTGTTGTGGTATCCTAGGCAACGGCGTTGTTGTTGTAGTATCCTAGGCAACGGCGTTGTTGTTGTATCCTAAGCAACGGCGTTGTTGTTGTTGTCTCCTAGGCAATGGCGTTGTTGTATCCTAGGTTGCTGTTGTCTCCTAGGCAACGGCGTTGTTGTTGTTGTATCCTAGGCAACGGCGTTGTTGTTGTTGTATCCTAGGTTGTTGTTGTCTCCTAGGCAACGGCGTTGTTGTTGTCTCCTAGGCAACGGCGTTGTTGTTGTTGTATCCTAGGCAACGGCGTTGTTGTTGTTGTATCCTAGGCAATGGCGTTGTTGTTGTCTCCTAGGCATCGGCGTTGTTGTTGTTGTCTCCTAGGCAATGGCGTTGTTGTTGTTGTCTCCTAGGCAACGGCGTTGTTGTTGTTGTCTCCTAGGCAACGGCGTTGTTGTCTCCTAGGCAACGGCGTTGTTGTTGTTGTCTCCTAGGCAACGGCGTTGTTGTATCCTAGGTTGTTGTTGTCTCCTAGGCAACGGCGTTGTTGTTGTCTCCTAGGCAATGGCGTTGTTGCCTCCTAGGCAACGGCGTTGTTGTCTCCTAGGCAACGGCGTTGTTGTCTCCTAGGCAACGGCGTTGTTGTTGGGGTATCCTAGGCAACGGCGTTGTTGTTGTTGTTTCCTAGGCAACTGCGTTGTTGTTGTTGTATCCTAGGCAACGGCGTTGTTGTTGTTGTCTCCTAGGCAATTGCGTTGTTGTCTCCTAGGCAACGGCGTTGTTGTTGTCTCCTAGGCAACGGCGTTGTTGTTGGGGTATCCTAGGCAACGGCGTTGTTGTTGTTGTTTCCTAGGCAACGGCGTTGTTGTTTTTGTCTCCTAGGCAACATCGTTGTTGTTGTTGTCTCCTAGGCAACGGCGTTGTTGTCGTTGTCTCCTAGGCAATAAATGTATTTATTAATTTGACTTGGCCATTCTAACACCTGGATACGTTTATTTGTGAACCATTCCTTTGTAGATTTTGCTGTATGTTTGGGATCATTGTCTTGTTGGAAGATAAATCTCCGTCCCAGTTTCAGGTCTTTTGCAGACTCCAACAGGTTTTCATCCAGAATGGTCCTGTATTTGGCTGCATCCATCTTCCCCTCAATTTTAACCATCTTCCCTGTCCCTGCTGAAGAAAAGCAGGCCCAAACCATGATGCTGCCACCACCATGTGTGACAGTGGGGATGGTGTGTTGAGGGTGATGAGCTGTGTTGCTTTTACGCCAAACATATCGTTTTGCATTGTGGGCAAAAAGTTGGATTTTGGTTTCATGTGACCAGAGCACCTTCTTCCACATGTTTGGTGTGTCTCCCAGGTGGCTTGTGGCAAACTTTAGACGAGACTTTTTATGGATATCTTTGAGAAATGGCTTTCTTCTTGCCACTCTTCCATAAAGGGCAGATTTGTGCAGTGTACGACTGATTGTTGTCCTATGGACAGACTCTCCCACCTCAGCTGTAGTTCTCTGCAGTTCATCCAGAGTGATCATGGGCCTCTTGGCTGCATCTCTGATCAGTCTTCTCCTTGTCTGAGCTGAAAGTTTAGAGGGACGGCCAGGTCTTGGTAGATTTGCAGTGGTCTGATACTCCTTCCACTTCAAAATGATCGCTTGCACAGTGCTCCTTGGGATGTTTAAAGCTTGGGAAATCTTTTTGTATCCAAATCCGGCTTTAAACTTCTCCACAACAGTATTAAGGACCTGCCTGGTGTGTTCCTTGGTCTTCATGATGCTCTCTGCGCTTTCAACAGAACCCTGAGACTATCACAGAGCAGGTGCATTTATACAGAGACTTGATTACACACAGGTGGATTCTATTTATCACCATCAGTCATTTAGGACAACATTGGATCATTCAGAGATCCTCGCTGAACTTCTGGAGTCAGTTTGCTGCACTGAAAGTAAAGGGGCCGAAAAATTTTGCACGCACCACTTTTCAGTTTTTTATTTGCTAAAAAAGTTTAAATTATCCAATAGATTTTGTTCCACTTCACAATTGTGTCCCACTTGTTGGTGATTCTTCACAAAAAATAAAAATTTTATATCTTTATGTTTGAAGCCTGAAATGTGGCAAAAGGTTGAAAAGTTCAAGGGGGCGGAAAACTTTCGCAAGGCACTGTATGTTCCAAGTCCCTGGAGAGCCACCACACAGATGTCTGTCGTGTGCTTCAGAAACGAAGATAGAACAATCTCTATTGTAAACTGGAGAAGTGTGAGTTCCATCGTGAACAGGTTACATTCCTGGGCTATGTCATTTCCACTGCTGGTTTTTCGATCTACCCAGAGAAACTTTCGTCAGTCCTACAGTGTCCTCGACCCCGTGGGTTTATGTCCTCTGCAGCATTTCCTGGGCTTTGCCAACTATTATCGGAAGTTTATTCGTAACTTCTCCTCTCTGGTCAAGCCTCTGACTGATATGACCAGAAAGGACGGTAACCCACAGAGTTGGTCTCCGGAGTCCATTAAGGCCTTTGAGAGTCTCAAGGCTGCCTTTGTTTCTGCTCCTGTGTTGGCACATCCTGATCCTACGTTGCCTTTTATCCCAGAAGTTGATGCTTCTGAGACTGGAGTTGGCGCTCTTCTGTCTCAACGTCCTAACTCTGAGAGCGCTATGCATCCGTGTGGCTACTTTTCTAAGAAATTGTCACCTGCTGAGTGCAATTATGAGATTGGTGACAGAGAGCCGTTGGCGATCATTTTAGCCCTGAAAGAATGGAGACATCTCCTTGAAGGTACCACTGTGCCCGTTCTTATTCTTACTGACCATAAGAATCTTACATTCTTGTCTGAGGCTAAGCGACTCTCTCCCAGAAGGGCGCGATGGGCTCTTTTCTTGTCGAGTTTTAATTACACTGTCTCATTCTTACCCGGTACTAAGAATGTAAGGGCTGATGCCTTGTCACGACAATTTTCCTCCACTTCCAAGTCGGAGTCGGTTCCGCACCAGTCTTACTTCTTGACAAAATTTTTGCTGCTCAGATCCATGCTCTTGCTGAGAAACCTTGTGACTGCTGCTTTGTCCCAGAGAGTCTCTGTACTGCAATGCTCCAGACTTACCGTTCCCCCAAGGCAGCTGGCCATCCTGGGAAGAATCAACTCATTTGGGCCATTTGCCAACAATTCTGGTGGCCTAGTCTACGGGCTGATGTTACTACCTTCATAGCTGCCTGTCCTGTGTGTGCTCAGAGTAAGACTCCACAACACCTTCCAGTGGGCCTCCTACAACCCATACCCAATGGAGAGAGGCCCTGGACTCACCTGTCAATGAATTTCATTGTGGAGTTGCCCAACTCCCAAGGCAACACTGTTATCCTTATGGTGGTTGACCGGTTCTCAAAGATGTATCATTGTATTCCACTTAAGAAGTTGCCCACCTCTAAGGAACTGGCTTCCATTTTTGCTCGGGAGATCTTTTGCTTACATGGGCTTGGGTAGTTTGTCTCCCGGTTCTGGCGAAACCTTTTGTGCACAGTTGGGAATCCAGCTTGCGCTCTCTTCTGCGTATCATCTGCAGTCTAATGGGGCCGCAGAGCGAGCCAATCAGTTCTTGGAACAATTCCTACGTTGCTATATTTCTGACGACCATAACAACTGGTCAGACCTATTACCATGGGCAGAGTTTTCTCACAACAGTGCCTTGAATTCTGCCTCCCAGTTGTCTCCATTTATGGCAAATTATGGTTTCCAACCTTCCATGTTGCCTGACTCGTTTGTTCCACAGAGTATTCCTGCGTTAGAGGAGCATCTCCGTGGTCTTCGTTCCACTTGGGTACAAGTCCAGGAGGCTTTGCATCATGCTAATGATAGGTACAGTATACACCTGTATCTACCCTTTATTGCTGGTGTTCTCTAATACAGGCATCTTCAGCAGTTAAATTGGGTGTTGTGTGCCTCCAGCACAGTATACACCTGAAGCTACCCTTTATTACTGGTGTTCTGTAATACAGGCATCTGCAGCATTTACAGTGGGTGTTGTGTGCCTCCTGCACAGTATACACTTCCCAATTGCTGGTTTTCCCAACTCCCTTCAGGCCATTACTATGTCTGGAAGGCCAACAAGGAGAGGCAGACAGTCACGAGCCAATAAAAGAGGGCAAGCAGGCTGTGTCTAGAGACAACAGTGCTGGTCGTGGACGCGGTGCATCGTCATCATCAGCACATGGCCATGGGATGCGCTTGTCCTTATTTTCGGCAGCTGGACGTGTTGAGCCGCATCATGCTGAAGACTTGATAGAGTGGATGACCAAGCCCTCTTCATCCTCCTCATCCTTTCTCACCCAGGCTCAGGGTACTAGCAAAGCAGCTGCCAATGCGTCCTCTTCCCTCGTCTCAATGTCATCAGTCACTCCTTCCCTAGACCCACCATGTCCTCCTGAGGAGTGCCCCGTACTGTTTCAGCACAGTGTTGGGTACATGCTCCAGGAGGATGCCCAGCGTTTTGAAGGCTCTGATGATGATACCCAGCTAGAGGAAGGCAGTAGCGTGAGTGCAGAGAGAGGGGATGCTCAAGAAGGACAGCAATCTGGCAGTCATGTTCCACCAGCTGCAGCATACTGCCAGGTTTGCTCCAGTGATGAAGAGGGAGGGGATGATGAGGTCACTGACTCCATGTGGGTGCCTGATAGGAGAGAGGAGGATGAGGCACATCTCCAATGAGGCAGGATGCCCTCCGGGGCCAGCTTAGGGGCAGCACACGACTGCACTGCAGAGCTCCGCCTGTGCAGGGCGCTGCCTCTGCGCGTTATTCTAAAAGTTCTTTGGTGTGGGCCTTTTTTGAGACGAGTGCATCTGATCGCACCGCTGCTATTTGCAACATATGTCTCAAGCGTATCTCGCATGGCCAAAACATCAGCCGCTTGGGCACCACATGCTTGACCAGACATATGTTGACCTGCCATGCAGCTTGTTGGCAAGTGTACCTTTAAGACCCACACCAAAGAACAAAGCGGACCTCTCCTTGCTCATCAACAGCTGGGATTCTCCAACCCCACTAGACCTTCAGTCCTCTCTGAAACCTGCACTGAGAGGAATGAAGGTGTAGAATTAGGTGTGTCACAGCCAAGTACTTGCGGGCACTCTGCTAGCAGTACACCCACGTCCGATTGTAGCAGGCAAATTTCCCTGCCCTAGCTCCTGGACCATCGAAAGACGTTCACTCCCAGCCATCCACATGCTCAGTGGTTGAATGCTAGCTTGGCTAAATTGCTAGCACTTCAACTGCTGCCTTTTCAGTTGGTAGACTCGGCCACCTTCCGTGAGTTTGTGCAATGTGCGGTTCCTCAGTGGCAGGTCCCCAAACGCCACTTTTTCTCATGGAAGGCGATTCCGGCTCTACCGGTACGTGGAAGGCAATGTCCATGCCTCGCTGGACAGGGCGGTAAGGTGCATATTACCGCTGACTCGTGGTCCAGCAGGCATGGACAGGGACATTACATATATTTCACGGCCCATTGGATCACTCTTCTGACAGCTGGGAAGGATGCAGGACAAGGTGCAGTAGTGTTGGAGGTTGTTCCGCCACCACGCCTCCAAAATGCTTCTACTGGTTGTGACACACCTCTCTCCTCCACCCCCTCCTCTTCTTCTTCTTCCTCCATGGCCTCTTCCAGTGCTCTGTCCTCGGAACCAGCGGTGCTCCGTAGGCGTTCAAGGGGCTACGCAAGTACGCAGGCAAAACAATTCCATGCCGTGCTTGCACTGGTTTGTTTGGGGGTCAGGAGCCACACTGGGGCAGATATTTTGTGAGCTCTGCAGGGGCAGGCCGAGAGGTGGTTAACAAAATGCCAGCTTAAGCCAGGAATGGTGGTTTGCGACAATGGCACCAACCTCCTCTCCGCCCTCCGACAGGGACAACTGACCCATGTGCCCTGTGTGGCTCACGTCGTTAATCTGGCGGTGCAGCGGTTCTTGGGCAGGTACTCAGGCTTACAGGATGTCCTGAGGCAGGCCAGGAAAGTCTGTGTGCATTTCCGCTGATCATTTAATGCCTGTGCTAGGCTGGCTGAGCTCCAAAAGGAGTTGAACCTGCCCAAGATCCACCTTATATGTGGTGACATGCCCACCAGGTGGAACTCAACATTGGCCATGCTGCAGCGGCTGAACACGCAGCAGAGGGCCATCAATGAGTACCTGTGCGACTACGGCACCAGGACAGGGTCAGGGGAGCTCGGTTTTTTTTCACCATGCCAGTCGGGCATGATCAGGGATGCATGCACTGTCCTGTCACCATTTGAGGAGGCCACGAGGATGGTGAGCAGTGACAGTGCATGCATCAGTGTCACTGTACCTCTTGTCCACCTGTTGGAGCATACGCTGCGTGGAATAATGGACAGGGCACTTGAGGAAGAACAGAGGCAGGAAGAGGAGGACTTCCTTGCCTCTCAAGGCCCCCTTTATCCAGACAGTGTTCCTGCTGTGCCACCCATCACACAGGAAGAGGAGGAGGAGGATTGTGTCAGCATGGAAGTGGAGCCTGGCACTCAGCAGCAGCAGTCTTTTAGGGATGATTTACAGTCCCAAGAAACCCTTGGACTTGTACGTGGCTGGGAGTAGGTGGCTGCGGATCATGTTGTCCTTAGTGACCCAGAGGACTCCGGACCGAATTCCTCAGCTAACCTACGCTGCATGGCCTCCCTGATCCTGCAAAGTCTGCGGAAGGATACTCGTATTCTTCGGATCAAGGAGAGGGACCATTACTGGCTGGCCACTCTCCTTGATTCATGGTAAAAGGGTAAGGTTGCGGACCTTATCTTGCCATTGCAAAGGGAGCAGAGGATGAGACATCTCCAGGAGGCCTTGCAGAAAGGTCTGTGCAACATGTTCCCAGAGACTGGGAGGTTACAAACTCCTGGTCCTGGACAACGTGTTGCTGAGGCTTTCGGTCAGTCACAGAAGGAACGATAGAGAAGGTGGCCATCTGACCGATGCGTTCAGACGATTTTCTAGTCTGCAGCCCCAAGGTGTGATCTGTTCCAGCAACCATCGCCAGCGTCTGATTTACATGGTGCAGGAATACCTAGAGGCAAGGTCAGAGTTGGACACCTTTCCCACCGAAAATCCTCTGCCTTACTGGGTCTTGAGGATGGATCACTGGCCAGAGCTTGTACAGTATGCAATTGAGCTACTGGCCTGTCCTACATCCAGCGTTCTTTCGGAACGCACCTTTAGTGCTGCTGGAGGCTTCGTACACCACCAACTCGGTTGATCGACTGACCTTCATAAAGATGAATCAGTCTTGGATCACCACCAGCTACCAAGCACCTGACGTTGATGTAACCGAATCATTTTTTTTAAATGTCACATCCCTTCAAGGCTGCCTATGCTGATGCTGAGTGACTGTACTGTTATGTTGACTGACTACCCTCTTCCTCCTCAATGATCCTGCTGATAGCTTGGAAGAACATTTTTGGTTCTGGGTGACGCCACCAGCCCAATTTTTCAGCCCCTGTTTAACAGGGGCGTGTAATTACTATCGTGATCAGCGATTTTTATTGTCACTGCGACATTATGGCGGACACATCGGAAATTTTTGACACATTTTTGGAACCATTGTCATTTATACAGCGATCACTGCTATATAAATGCACTGATTCCTGTGTAAATGACACTGACAGTGAAGGGGTTAACCAGTGGGTGGCAGTGTAGGGGTTAAGTGTTCCTAGGGGTATGTTACTAACTGTGGGGGGTTGGGCTTTCATTTAGTGAACACTGGTCTCTGCTCCAATCACATGGAGCAGAGATCAGCGTCACTAGTTGCTAGGCAGAATGGGGAAATGGGGGTCCCGACCGGCACGCGAGCGTGTCGCCGGCGGCGCACTCGCAATGGCAGGGCGGCATTAAAGATTGGACTTACCTGTACACCAATATGCCTGCCCGTGCCATTCTGCTTACGTACCGCGGCGTGCGCCGGTCGGGAACCGGTTAACAGGCGTGTAATTACAATTTTTGATGCAATGCTTTGCAGCAGGGCTCATTCCTGCACTCCAGCTAGAGCATATGGGAGAGGTTGCATTGTCGTGGCACCAGCAAGCAGTGCCTAAGGCCCAATTTTTCAGCCCCTGTTTAACAGGGGCATGTAATTACAATTCTTGATATAATATTTCACAGCAGGGCCCGTTCCTGTGCCCACCAAGAGTAACTGTGAGGACTTATAGTGTTGTGGCACCAGCACCACAACCACCAAAGGCCCAATTTTTCTACCACTGTTCAACAATGGCATGTAATTACAATTCTTCATATAATCATTGACAGCAGGGCGATCCAGCGCCCACCAAGAGTCACTTTGAGGGCTTACAATGTTGTGGCAACACCAACACCTTGTTCCGCCATTTCTGCAGAGCATATAGACAACAGGAAGTGAGATGAAAAAAGATGGACGACAAAACAAATTATACAGGGGTGATAACCCTTCCCTATGTTTTCCAAAAAGCTTAAAAATATTTTTTTTTGACTGGAGCTACACTTTAAAAATGTACCAGTTGAAAATTACAAACAGATTCTACTTAACACAACAAATCTACACAGTCCCTGGCCGCGTACACACGCGCGGACTGTTCGCCCAACCTTGTCCGCTGAACAGTGTTTGGGCGGACAGTCCGCTCGTGTGTGGGGCTTCAGCGGACAGTTTCAGCGGACAGTTGGACGAACAAGGTCTTACGGAAATTCCGAAAAACTGTCCGCTGAAACAAGGTTTCAGCGGACTGTTCGCTCGTGTGTAGGCTTGTTCGGCCAACTAAGTCTCGCGCATGCTCAGAAAGGATTTTCACGCCGAAAGCTATAATGCAGTGTATAGGACGTCGTATTTTTCGTCCCGTCGTACGTGCCGTTCACGTCATCGCGCACGGTTTCAGCAAACTGTTCGTCCATCGTGTGTGGCCATGTCCGTCCATGCTAAGTTTGAGCGGACTGTTTGCCGAAACTGTTGGACGGACAAAGTTGGGCGAACAGTCCGCGCGTGTGTACGCGGCCCCTGTCTTGTTTGCACCGCCTGTATACTGCTGTTCTGAGTATATAGGGCCTGGGGGCCCCACGCCTTTCCTTTTTTTAATATGGGTATGGGGTTCCCCTTAATATCCGTACAAGACCCAAAGGGGCTGGTAATGGGCAGGGAGGGCTACCCATGCCATTTTTCTCAATGATTTTCATCCATATTGCAGGAACCAGATATAACATTAAAACCGCAAGCAGTTTTAAATGACTTTTTTTCCGTTAAATGTCATTTTGTGCAGGGACTGTTCTAAACACGGGAAACACGTGGCACTTCACAGGCATACTACAGACACCCCCCAGGCACCATATTTAAAGGAATATTTCACTTTTTTTTTCACTTTAATCGTCATTAAAATCAGTGCTCCCGAAAAAACTGATGTTTTTAAAAACATTTTAGGCATTGACCCATGTCCCCTGGGGCAGGAGCCAGGTCCCCAAACCCTTTTTAGGACAGTATCTTGTATATTAGCCATTAAAATTAGCACTTTTCATTTTGAACGTTCGAGTCCCATAGACTTCAATGGGGTTCTAAAGTTCGTACGACTTTTTCGGTCCGTTCGAAAGTTCTGGTGCAAACCGAACCGGGGGGTGTTGGCTCATCCCTAATCAGAGCAGATCACCTTCCTCCATACATCAGACCAGATCACCTTCCTCCATACATCAGACCAGATCACCTTCCTCCATACATCAGAGCAGATCACCTTCCTCCGTACATCAGAGCAAATCACCTTCCTCCGTACATCAGAGCAAATCACCTTCCTCCATACATCAGACCAGATCACCTTCCTCCATACATCAGACCAGATCACCTTTCTCCGTACATCAGAGCAGATCACCTTCCTCCATACATCAGAGCAGCTCACCTTCCTCCATACATCAGACCAGATCACTTTCCTCCATACATCAGACCAGATCACCTTCCTCCATACATCAGAGCAGATCACCTTCCTCCATACATCAGACCAGATCACCTTCCTCCGTACATGAGACCAGATCACCTTCCTCCGTACATCAGACCAGATCACCTTCCTCCGTACATCAGACCAGATCACCTTCCTCCATACATCAGAGCAGATCACCTTCCTCCATACATCAGACCAGATCACCTTCCTCCGTACATCAGAGCAGATCACCTCCCTCCGTACATCAGACCAGATCACCTTCCTCCATACATCAGACCAGATCACCTTCCTCCGTACATCAGAGCAGATCACCTTCCTCCATACATCAGAGCAGATCACCTTCCTCCATACATCAGAGCAGATCACCTTCCTCCGTACATCAGAGCAGATCACCTTCCTCCATACATCAGAGCAGATCACCTTCCTCCATACATCAGAGCAGATCACCTTCCTCCATACATCAGACCAGATCACCTTCCCCCATACATCAGAGCAGATCACCTTCCTCCATACATCAGAGCAGATCACCTTCCTCCGTACATCAGAGCAGATCACCTTCCTCCGTACATCAGACCAGATCACCTTCCTCCATACATCAGACCAGAGCACCTTCCTCCATACATCAGAGCAGATCACCTCCCTCCATACATCAGACCAGATCACCTTCCTCCATACATCAGACCAGATCACCTTCCTCCATACATCAGAGCAGAGCACCTTCCTCCATACATCAGAGCAGATCACCTTCCTCCATACATCAGACCAGATCACCTTCCTCCGTACATCAGACCAGATCACCTTCCTCCGTACATCAGACCAGATCACCTTCCTCCGTACATCAGAGCAGATCACCTTCCTCCGTACATCAGAGCAGATCACCTTCCTCCGTACATCAGAGCAGAGCACCTTCCTCCATACATCAGAGCAGAGCACCTTCCTCCATACATCAGAGCAGATCACCTTCCTCCATACATCAGACCAGATCACCTTCCTCCGTACATCAGACCAGATCACCTTCCTCCGTACATCAGACCAGATCACCTTCCTCCGTACATCAGAGCAGATCACCTTCCTCCGTACATCAGAGCAGATCACCTTCCTCCATACATCAGAGAAGATCACCTTCCTCCATACATCAGACCATATCACCTTCCTCCATACATCAGAGCAGATCACCTTCCTCCATACATCAGAGCAGATCACCTGCCTCCATACATCAGACCAGATCACCTTCCTCCATACATCAGAGCAGATCACCTTCCTCCATACATCAGAGCAGATCACCTTCCTCCATACATCAGAGCAGATCACCTTCCTCCATACATCAGACCAGAGCACCTTCCTCTGTACATCAGAGCAGATCACCTTCCTCCATACATCAGAGAAGATCACCTTCCTCCATACATCAGAGCAGATCACCTTCCTCCATACATCAGAGCAGATCACCTTCCTCCATACATCAGACCAGATCACCTTCCTCCATACATCAGAGCAGATCACCTTCCTCCATACATCAGACCAGATCACCTTCCTCCATACATCAGACCAGATCACCTTCCTCCATACATTAGAGCAGATCACCTTCCTCCGTACATCAGACCAGATCACCTTCCTCCGTACATCAGACCAGATCACCTTCCTCCGTACATCAGAGCAGATCACCTTCCTCCATACATCAGAGCAGATCACCTTCCTCCGTACATCAGACCAGATCACCTTCCTCCATACATCAGAGCAGATCACCTTCCTCCATACATCAGACCAGATCACCTTCCTCCATACATCAGACCAGATCACCTTCCTCCATACATCAGACCAGATCACCTCCCTCCGTACATCAGACCAGATCACCTTCCTCCGTACATCAGAGCAGATCACCTTCCTCCGTACATCAGAGCAGATCACCTTCCTCCGTACATCAGAGCAGATCAGCTTCCTCCATACATCACACCAGATCACCTTCCTCCATACATCAGAGCAGATCACCTTCCTCCATACATCAGAGCAGATCACCTTCCTCCATACATCAGACCAGATCACCTTCCTCCATACATCAGACCAGAGCAGCTTCCTCCGTACATCAGACCAGATCACCTTCCTCCATACATCAGACCAGATCACCTTCCTCCGTACATCAGACCAGATCACCTTCCTCCGTACATCAGAGCAGATCACCTTCCTCCATACATCAGAGCAGATCACCTTCCTCCGTACATCAGAGCAGATCACCTTCCTCCATACATCAGACCAGATCACCTTCCTCCATACATCAGAGCAGATCACCTTCCTCCATACATCAGACCAGATCACCTTCCTCCATACATCAGAGCAGATCACCTTCCTCCATACATCAGACCAGATCACCTTCCTCCATACATCAGAGCAGATCACCTTCCTCCATACATCAGACCAGATCACCTTCCTCCATACATCAGAGCAGATCACCTTCCTCCATACATCAGACCAGATCACCTTCCTCCATACATCAGAGCAGATCACCTTCCTCCATACATCAGAGCAGATCACCTTCCTCCATACATCAGAGCAGATCACCTTCCTCCATACATCAGACCAGATCAGCTTCCTCCATACATCAGAGCAGATCACCTTCCTCCATACATCAGACCAGAGCACCTTCCTCCGTACATCAGACCAGATCACCTTCCTCCGTACATCAGAGCAGAGCACCTTCCTCCATATATCAGACCAGATCACCTTCCTCCATACATCAGAGCAGATCACCTTCCTCCATACATCAGACCAGAGCACCTTCCTCCATACATCAGACCAGATCACCTTCCTCCATACATCAGAGCAGATCACCTTCCTCCATACATCAGACCAGATCACCTTCCTCCATACATCAGAGCAAATCACCTTCCTCCATACATCAGACCAGAGCACCTTCCTCCATACATCAGACCAGATCACCTTCCTCCATACATCAGAGCAGATCACCTTCCTCCATACATCAGAGCAGATCACCTTCCTCCGTACATCAGAGCAGATCACCTTCCTCCGTACATCAGAGCAGATCAGCTTCCTCCATACATCAGACCAGATCACCTTCCTCCATACACCAGGCCAGATCAGCTTCCTCCATACATCAGACCAGATCACTTTCCTCCATACATCAGAGCAGATCACCTTCCTCCATACATCAGACCAGATCACCTTCCTCCATACATCAGACCAGATCAGCTTCCTCCATACATCAGAGCAGATCACCTTCCTCCATACATCAGACCAGATCACCTTCCTCCGTACATCAGAGCAGATCACCTTCCTCCGTACATCAGAGCAGATCACCTTCCTCCGTACATCAGAGCAGAGCACCTTCCTCCATACATCAGAGCAGAGCACCTTCCTCCATACATCAGAGCAGATCACCTTCCTCCATACATCAGACCAGATCACCTTCCTCCGTACATCAGACCAGATCACCTTCCTCCGTACATCAGACCAGATCACCTTTCTCCGTACATCAGAGCAGATCACCTTCCTCCGTACATCAGAGCAGATCACCTTCCTCCATACATCAGAGAAGATCACCTTCCTCCATCCATCAGACCATATCACCTTCCTCCATACATCAGAGCAGATCACCTTCCTCCATACATCAGAGCAGATCACCTGCCTCCATACATCAGAGCAGATCACCTTCCTCCATATATCAGAGCAGATCACCTTCCTCCATACATCAGACCAGAGCACCTTCCTCTGTACATCAGAGCAGATCACCTTCCTCCATACATCAGAGAAGATCACCTTCCTCCATACATCAGAGCAGATCACCTTCCTCCATACATCAGACCAGATCACCTTCCTCCATACATCAGAGCAGATCACCTTCCTCCATACATCAGACCAGATCACCTTCCTCCGTACATCAGAGCAGATCAGCTTCCTCCATACATCACACCAGATCACCTTCCTCCATACATCAGAGCAGATCACCTTCCTCCATACATCAGAGCAGATCACCTTCCTCCATACATCAGACCAGATCACCTTCCTCCATACATCAGACCAGATCACCTTCCTCCATACATCAGACCAGATCACCTCCCTCCGTACATCAGACCAGATCACCTTCCTCCGTACATCAGAGCAGATCACCTTCCTCCGTACATCAGAGCAGATCACCTTCCTCCGTACATCAGAGCAGATCAGCTTCCTCCATACATCACACCAGATCACCTTCCTCCATACATCAGAGCAGATCACCTTCCTCCATACATCAGAGCAGATCACCTTCCTCCATACATCAGACCAGATCACCTTCCTCCATACATCAGACCAGAGCAGCTTCCTCCGTACATCAGACCAGATCACCTTCCTCCATACATCAGACCAGATCACCTTCCTCCGTACATCAGACCAGATCACCTTCCTCCGTACATCAGAGCAGATCACCTTCCTCCATACATCAGAGCAGATCACCTTCCTCCGTACATCAGAGCAGATCACCTTCCTCCATACATCAGACCAGATCACCTTCCTCCATACATCAGAGCAGATCACCTTCCTCCATACATCAGACCAGATCACCTTCCTCCATACATCAGAGCAGATCACCTTCCTCCATACATCAGACCAGATCACCTTCCTCCATACATCAGAGCAGATCACCTTCCTCCATACATCAGACCAGATCACCTTCCTCCATACATCAGAGCAGATCACCTTCCTCCATACATCAGACCAGATCACCTTCCTCCATACATCAGAGCAGATCACCTTCCTCCATACATCAGAGCAGATCACCTTCCTCCATACATCAGAGCAGATCACCTTCCTCCATACATCAGACCAGATCAGCTTCCTCCATACATCAGAGCAGATCACCTTCCTCCATACATCAGACCAGAGCACCTTCCTCCGTACATCAGACCAGATCACCTTCCTCCGTACATCAGAGCAGAGCACCTTCCTCCATATATCAGACCAGATCACCTTCCTCCATACATCAGACCAGATCACCTTCCTCCATACATCAGAGCAGATCACCTTCCTCCATACATCAGACCAGAGCACCTTCCTCCATACATCAGACCAGATCACCTTCCTCCATACATCAGAGCAGATCACCTTCCTCCATACATCAGACCAGATCACCTTCCTCCATACATCAGAGCAAATCACCTTCCTCCATACATCAGACCAGAGCACCTTCCTCCATACATCAGACCAGATCACCTTCCTCCATACATCAGAGCAGATCACCTTCCTCCATACATCAGAGCAGATCACCTTCCTCCGTACATCAGAGCAGATCACCTTCCTCCGTACATCAGAGCAGATCAGCTTCCTCCATACATCAGACCAGATCACCTTCCTCCATACATCAGGCCAGATCACCTTCCTCCATACATCAGACCAGATCACTTTCCTCCATACATCAGAGCAGATCACCTTCCTCCATACATCAGACCAGATCACCTTCCTCCATACATCAGACCAGATCAGCTTCCTCCATACATCAGAGCAGATCACCTTCCTCCATACATCAGACCAGATCACCTTCCTCCGTACATCAGAGCAGATCACCTTCCTCCGTACATCAGAGCAGATCACCTTCCTCCGTACATCAGAGCAGAGCACCTTCCTCCATACATCAGAGCAGAGCACCTTCCTCCATACATCAGAGCAGATCACCTTCCTCCATACATCAGACCAGATCACCTTCCTCCGTACATCAGACCAGATCACCTTCCTCCGTACATCAGACCAGATCACCTTTCTCCGTACATCAGAGCAGATCACCTTCCTCCGTACATCAGAGCAGATCACCTTCCTCCATACATCAGAGAAGATCACCTTCCTCCATCCATCAGACCATATCACCTTCCTCCATACATCAGAGCAGATCACCTTCCTCCATACATCAGAGCAGATCACCTGCCTCCATACATCAGAGCAGATCACCTTCCTCCATATATCAGAGCAGATCACCTTCCTCCATACATCAGACCAGAGCACCTTCCTCTGTACATCAGAGCAGATCACCTTCCTCCATACATCAGAGAAGATCACCTTCCTCCATACATCAGAGCAGATCACCTTCCTCCATACATCAGACCAGATCACCTTCCTCCATACATCAGAGCAGATCACCTTCCTCCATACATCAGACCAGATCACCTTCCTCCATACATCAGAGAAGATCACCTTCCTCCATACATCAGAGCAGATCACCTTCCTCCATACATCAGACCAGATCACCTTCCTCCATACATCAGAGCAGATCACCTTCCTCCATACATCAGACCAGATCACCTTCCTCCATACATCAGAGCAGATCACCTTCCTCCATACATCACACCAGATCACCTTCCTCCATACATCAGAGCAGATCACCTTCCTCCGTACATCAGACCAGATCACCTTCCTCCGTACATCAGACCAGATCACCTTCCTCCGTACATCAGACCAGATCACCTTCCTCCGTACATCAGAGCAGATCACCTTCCTCCATACATCAGAGCAGATCACCTTCCTCCGTACATCAGACCAGATCACCTTCCTCCATACATCAGAGCAGATCACCTTCCTCCATACATCAGACCAGATCACCTTCCTCCATACATCAGACCAGATCACCTTCCTCCATACATCAGACCAGATCACCTCCCTCCGTACATCAGAGCAGATCACCTTCCTCCGTACATCAGAGCAGATCACCTTCCTCCGTACATCAGAGCAGATCAGCTTCCTCCGTACATCAGACCAGATCAGCTTCCTCCGTACATCAGACCAGATCACCTTCCTCCATACATCAGACCAGATCACCTTCCTCCGTACATCAGACCAGATCACCTTCCTCCGTACATCAGACCAGATCACCTTCCTCCGTACATCAGAGCAGATCACCTTCCTCCATACATCAGAGCAGATCACCTTCCTCCATACATCAGACCAGATCATCTTCCTCCATACATCAGACCAGATCACCTTCCTCCATACATCAGAGCAGATCACCTTCCTCCATACATCAGACCAGATCACCTTCCTCCATACATCAGAGCAGATCACCTTCCTCCATACATCAGACCAGATCACCTTCCTCCATACATCAGACCAGATCACCTTCCTCCATACATCAGAGCAGATCACCTTCCTCCATACATCAGACCAGATCACCTTCCTCCATACATCAGACCAGATCACCTTCCTCCATACATCAGACCAGATCACCTTCCTCCATACATCAGAGCAGATCACCTTCCTCCATACATCAGACCAGATCACCTTCCTCCATACATCAGAGCAGATCACCTTCCTCCATACATCAGACCAGATCACCTTCCTCCATACATCAGACCAGATCACCTTCCTCCATACATCAGAGCAGATCACCTTCCTCCATACATCAGACCAGATCACCTTCCTCCATACATCAGAGCAGATCACCTTCCTCCATACATCAGACCAGATCACCTTCCTCCATACATCAGAGCAGATCACCTTCCTCCATACATCAGAGCAGATCACCTTCCTCCATACATCAGAGCAGATCACCTTCCTCCATACATCAGAGCAGATCAGCTTCCTCCATACATCAGACCAGATCACCTTCCTCCATACATCAGACCAGATCACCTTCCTCCATACATTAGAGCAGATCACCTTCCTCCATACATCAGACCAGATCACCTTCCTCCATACATCAGAGCAGATCACCTTCCTCCATACATCAGACCAGATCACCTTCCTCCATACATCAGAGCAGATCACCTTCCTCCATACATCAGAGCAGATCACCTTCCTCCATACATCAGAGCAGATCACCTTCCTCCATACATCAGAGCAGATCAGCTTCCTCCATACATCAGACCAGATCACCTTCCTCCATACATCAGAGCAGATCACCTTCCTCCATACATCAGAGCAGATCACCTTCCTCCATACATCAGAGCAGATCACCTTCCTCCATACATCAGAGCAGATCAGCTTCCTCCATACATCAGACCAGATCACCTTCCTCCATACATCAGACCAGATCACCTTCCTCCATACATTAGAGCAGATCACCTTCCTCCGTACATCAGACCAGATCACCTTCCTCCGTACATCAGACCAGATCACCTTCCTCCGTACATCAGAGCAGATCACCTTCCTCCATACATCAGAGCAGATCACCTTCCTCCGTACATCAGACCAGATCACCTTCCTCCATACATCAGAGCAGATCACCTTCCTCCATACATCAGACCAGATCACCTTCCTCCATACATCAGACCAGATCACCTTCCTCCATACATCAGACCAGATCACCTCCCTCCGTACATCAGACCAGATCACCTTCCTCCGTACATCAGAGCAGATCACCTTCCTCCGTACATCAGAGCAGATCACCTTCCTCCGTACATCAGAGCAGATCAGCTTCCTCCATACATCACACCAGATCACCTTCCTCCATACATCAGAGCAGATCACCTTCCTCCATACATCAGACCAGATCACCTTCCTCCATACATCAGACCAGAGCAGCTTCCTCCGTACATCAGACCAGATCACCTTCCTCCATACATCAGACCAGATCACCTTCCTCCGTACATCAGACCAGATCACCTTCCTCCGTACATCAGAGCAGATCACCTTCCTCCATACATCAGAGCAGATCACCTTCCTCCGTACATCAGAGCAGATCACCTTCCTCCATACATCAGACCAGATCACCTTCCTCCATACATCAGAGCAGATCACCTTCCTCCATACATCAGACCAGATCACCTTCCTCCATACATCAGAGCAGATCACCTTCCTCCATACATCAGACCAGATCACCTTCCTCCATACATCAGACCAGATCACCTTCCTCCATACATCAGAGCAGATCACCTTCCTCCATACATCAGACCAGATCACCTTCCTCCATACATCAGAGCAGATCACCTTCCTCCATACATCAGACCAGATCACCTTCCTCCATACATCAGAGCAGATCACCTTCCTCCATACATCAGAGCAGATCACCTTCCTCCATACATCAGAGCAGATCACCTTCCTCCATACATCAGACCAGATCAGCTTCCTCCATACATCAGAGCAGATCACCTTCCTCCATACATCAGACCAGAGCACCTTCCTCCGTACATCAGACCAGATCACCTTCCTCCGTACATCAGAGCAGAGCACCTTCCTCCATATATCAGACCAGATCACCTTCCTCCATACATCAGACCAGATCACCTTCCTCCATACATCAGAGCAGATCACCTTCCTCCATACATCAGACCAGAGCACCTTCCTCCATACATCAGACCAGATCACCTTCCTCCATACATCAGAGCAGATCACCTTCCTCCATACATCAGACCAGATCACCTTCCTCCATACATCAGAGCAAATCACCTTCCTCCATACATCAGACCAGAGCACCTTCCTCCATACATCAGACCAGATCACCTTCCTCCATACATCAGAGCAGATCACCTTCCTCCATACATCAGAGCAGATCACCTTCCTCCGTACATCAGAGCAGATCACCTTCCTCCGTACATCAGAGCAGATCAGCTTCCTCCATACATCAGACCAGATCACCTTCCTCCATACACCAGGCCAGATCAGCTTCCTCCATACATCAGACCAGATCACTTTCCTCCATACATCAGAGCAGATCACCTTCCTCCATACATCAGACCAGATCACCTTCCTCCATACATCAGACCAGATCAGCTTCCTCCATACATCAGAGCAGATCACCTTCCTCCATACATCAGACCAGATCACCTTCCTCCGTACATCAGAGCAGATCACCTTCCTCCGTACATCAGAGCAGATCACCTTCCTCCATACATCAGACCAGATCACCTTCCTCCATACATCAGAGCAGATCACCTTCCTCCATACATCAGACCAGATCACCTTCCTCCATACATCAGACCAGATCACCTTCCTCCATACATCAGAGCAGATCACCTTCCTCCATACATCAGACCAGATCACCTTCCTCCATACATCAGAGCAGATCACCTTCCTCCATACATCAGACCAGATCACCTTCCTCCATACATCAGAGCAGATCACCTTCCTCCATACATCAGAGCAGATCACCTTCCTCCATACATCAGAGCAGATCACCTTCCTCCATACATCAGACCAGATCAGCTTCCTCCATACATCAGACCAGATCACCTTCCTCCATACATCAGACCAGATCACCTTCCTCCATACATTAGAGCAGATCACCTTCCTCCGTACATCAGACCAGATCACCTTCCTCCGTACATCAGACCAGATCACCTTCCTCCGTACATCAGAGCAGATCACCTTCCTCCATACATCAGAGCAGATCACCTTCCTCCGTACATCAGACCAGATCACCTTCCTCCATACATCAGAGCAGATCACCTTCCTCCATACATCAGACCAGATCACCTTCCTCCATACATCAGACCAGATCACCTTCCTCCATACATCAGACCAGATCACCTCCCTCCGTACATCAGACCAGATCACCTTCCTCCGTACATCAGAGCAGATCACCTTCCTCCGTACATCAGAGCAGATCACCTTCCTCCGTACATCAGAGCAGATCAGCTTCCTCCATACATCACACCAGATCACCTTCCTCCATACATCAGAGCAGATCACCTTCCTCCATACATCAGAGCAGATCACCTTCCTCCATACATCAGACCAGATCACCTTCCTCCATACATCAGACCAGAGCAGCTTCCTCCGTACATCAGACCAGATCACCTTCCTCCATACATCAGACCAGATCACCTTCCTCCGTACATCAGACCAGATCACCTTCCTCCGTACATCAGAGCAGATCACCTTCCTCCATACATCAGAGCAGATCACCTTCCTCCGTACATCAGAGCAGATCACCTTCCTCCATACATCAGACCAGATCACCTTCCTCCATACATCAGAGCAGATCACCTTCCTCCATACATCAGACCAGATCACCTTCCTCCATACATCAGAGCAGATCACCTTCCTCCATACATCAGACCAGATCACCTTCCTCCATACATCAGACCAGATCACCTTCCTCCATACATCAGAGCAGATCACCTTCCTCCATACATCAGACCAGATCACCTTCCTCCATACATCAGAGCAGATCACCTTCCTCCATACATCAGACCAGATCACCTTCCTCCATACATCAGAGCAGATCACCTTCCTCCATACATCAGAGCAGATCACCTTCCTCCATACATCAGAGCAGATCACCTTCCTCCATACATCAGACCAGATCAGCTTCCTCCATACATCAGAGCAGATCACCTTCCTCCATACATCAGACCAGAGCACCTTCCTCCGTACATCAGACCAGATCACCTTCCTCCGTACATCAGAGCAGAGCACCTTCCTCCATATATCAGACCAGATCACCTTCCTCCATACATCAGACCAGATCACCTTCCTCCATACATCAGAGCAGATCACCTTCCTCCATACATCAGACCAGAGCACCTTCCTCCATACATCAGACCAGATCACCTTCCTCCATACATCAGAGCAGATCACCTTCCTCCATACATCAGACCAGATCACCTTCCTCCATACATCAGAGCAAATCACCTTCCTCCATACATCAGACCAGAGCACCTTCCTCCATACATCAGACCAGATCACCTTCCTCCATACATCAGAGCAGATCACCTTCCTCCATACATCAGAGCAGATCACCTTCCTCCGTACATCAGAGCAGATCACCTTCCTCCGTACATCAGAGCAGATCAGCTTCCTCCATACATCAGACCAGATCACCTTCCTCCATACACCAGGCCAGATCAGCTTCCTCCATACATCAGACCAGATCACTTTCCTCCATACATCAGAGCAGATCACCTTCCTCCATACATCAGACCAGATCACCTTCCTCCATACATCAGACCAGATCAGCTTCCTCCATACATCAGAGCAGATCACCTTCCTCCATACATCAGACCAGATCACCTTCCTCCGTACATCAGAGCAGATCACCTTCCTCCGTACATCAGAGCAGATCACCTTCCTCCATACATCAGACCAGATCACCTTCCTCCATACATCAGAGCAGATCACCTTCCTCCATACATCAGACCAGATCACCTTCCTCCATACATCAGACCAGATCACCTTCCTCCATACATCAGAGCAGATCACCTTCCTCCATACATCAGACCAGATCACCTTCCTCCATACATCAGAGCAGATCACCTTCCTCCATACATCAGAGCAGATCACCTTCCTCCATACATCAGACCAGATCACCTTCCTCCATACATCAGACCAGATCACCTCCCTCCGTACATCAGACCAGATCACCTTCCTCCGTACATCAGAGCAGATCACCTTCCTCCGTACATCAGAGCAGATCACCTTCCTCCGTACATCAGAGCAGATCAGCTTCCTCCATACATCACACCAGATCACCTTCCTCCATACATCAGAGCAGATCACCTTCCTCCATACATCAGACCAGATCACCTTCCTCCATACATCAGACCAGAGCAGCTTCCTCCGTACATCAGACCAGATCACCTTCCTCCATACATCAGACCAGATCACCTTCCTCCGTACATCAGACCAGATCACCTTCCTCCGTACATCAGAGCAGATCACCTTCCTCCATACATCAGAGCAGATCACCTTCCTCCGTACATCAGAGCAGATCACCTTCCTCCATACATCAGACCAGATCACCTTCCTCCATACATCAGAGCAGATCACCTTCCTCCATACATCAGACCAGATCACCTTCCTCCATACATCAGAGCAGATCACCTTCCTCCATACATCAGACCAGATCACCTTCCTCCATACATCAGACCAGATCACCTTCCTCCATACATCAGAGCAGATCACCTTCCTCCATACATCAGACCAGATCACCTTCCTCCATACATCAGAGCAGATCACCTTCCTCCATACATCAGACCAGATCACCTTCCTCCATACATCAGAGCAGATCACCTTCCTCCATACATCAGAGCAGATCACCTTCCTCCATACATCAGAGCAGATCACCTTCCTCCATACATCAGACCAGATCAGCTTCCTCCATACATCAGAGCAGATCACCTTCCTCCATACATCAGACCAGAGCACCTTCCTCCGTACATCAGACCAGATCACCTTCCTCCGTACATCAGAGCAGAGCACCTTCCTCCATATATCAGACCAGATCACCTTCCTCCATACATCAGACCAGATCACCTTCCTCCATACATCAGAGCAGATCACCTTCCTCCATACATCAGACCAGAGCACCTTCCTCCATACATCAGACCAGATCACCTTCCTCCATACATCAGAGCAGATCACCTTCCTCCATACATCAGACCAGATCACCTTCCTCCATACATCAGAGCAAATCACCTTCCTCCATACATCAGACCAGAGCACCTTCCTCCATACATCAGACCAGATCACCTTCCTCCATACATCAGAGCAGATCACCTTCCTCCATACATCAGAGCAGATCACCTTCCTCCGTACATCAGAGCAGATCACCTTCCTCCGTACATCAGAGCAGATCAGCTTCCTCCATACATCAGACCAGATCACCTTCCTCCATACACCAGGCCAGATCAGCTTCCTCCATACATCAGACCAGATCACTTTCCTCCATACATCAGAGCAGATCACCTTCCTCCATACATCAGACCAGATCACCTTCCTCCATACATCAGACCAGATCAGCTTCCTCCATACATCAGAGCAGATCACCTTCCTCCATACATCAGACCAGATCACCTTCCTCCGTACATCAGAGCAGATCACCTTCCTCCGTACATCAGAGCAGATCACCTTCCTCCATACATCAGACCAGATCACCTTCCTCCATACATCAGAGCAGATCACCTTCCTCCATACATCAGACCAGATCACCTTCCTCCATACATCAGACCAGATCACCTTCCTCCATACATCAGAGCAGATCACCTTCCTCCATACATCAGACCAGATCACCTTCCTCCATACATCAGAGCAGATCACCTTCCTCCATACATCAGACCAGATCACCTTCCTCCATACATCAGAGCAGATCACCTTCCTCCATACATCAGAGCAGATCACCTTCCTCCATACATCAGAGCAGATCACCTTCCTCCATACATCAGACCAGATCAGCTTCCTCCATACATCAGACCAGATCACCTTCCTCCATACATCAGACCAGATCACCTTCCTCCATACATTAGAGCAGATCACCTTCCTCCGTACATCAGACCAGATCACCTTCCTCCGTACATCAGACCAGATCACCTTCCTCCGTACATCAGAGCAGATCACCTTCCTCCATACATCAGAGCAGATCACCTTCCTCCGTACATCAGACCAGATCACCTTCCTCCATACATCAGAGCAGATCACCTTCCTCCATACATCAGACCAGATCACCTTCCTCCATACATCAGACCAGATCACCTTCCTCCATACATCAGACCAGATCACCTCCCTCCGTACATCAGACCAGATCACCTTCCTCCGTACATCAGAGCAGATCACCTTCCTCCGTACATCAGAGCAGATCACCTTCCTCCGTACATCAGAGCAGATCAGCTTCCTCCATACATCACACCAGATCACCTTCCTCCATACATCAGAGCAGATCACCTTCCTCCATACATCAGAGCAGATCACCTTCCTCCATACATCAGACCAGATCACCTTCCTCCATACATCAGACCAGAGCAGCTTCCTCCGTACATCAGACCAGATCACCTTCCTCCATACATCAGACCAGATCACCTTCCTCCGTACATCAGACCAGATCACCTTCCTCCGTACATCTGAGCAGATCACCTTCCTCCATACATCAGAGCAGATCACCTTCCTCCGTACATCAGAGCAGATCACCTTCCTCCATACATCAGACCAGATCACCTTCCTCCATACATCAGAGCAGATCACCTTCCTCCATACATCAGACCAGATCACCTTCCTCCATACATCAGAGCAGATCACCTTCCTCCATACATCAGACCAGATCACCTTCCTCCATACATCAGACCAGATCACCTTCCTCCATACATCAGAGCAGATCACCTTCCTCCATACATCAGACCAGATCACCTTCCTCCATACATCAGAGCAGATCACCTTCCTCCATACATCAGACCAGATCACCTTCCTCCATACATCAGAGCAGATCACCTTCCTCCATACATCAGAGCAGATCACCTTCCTCCATACATCAGAGCAGATCACCTTCCTCCATACATCAGACCAGATCAGCTTCCTCCATACATCAGAGCAGATCACCTTCCTCCATACATCAGACCAGAGCACCTTCCTCCGTACATCAGACCAGATCACCTTCCTCCGTACATCAGAGCAGAGCACCTTCCTCCATATATCAGACCAGATCACCTTCCTCCATACATCAGACCAGATCACCTTCCTCCATACATCAGAGCAGATCACCTTCCTCCATACATCAGACCAGAGCACCTTCCTCCATACATCAGACCAGATCACCTTCCTCCATACATCAGAGCAGATCACCTTCCTCCATACATCAGACCAGATCACCTTCCTCCATACATCAGAGCAAATCACCTTCCTCCATACATCAGACCAGAGCACCTTCCTCCATACATCAGACCAGATCACCTTCCTCCATACATCAGAGCAGATCACCTTCCTCCATACATCAGAGCAGATCACCTTCCTCCGTACATCAGAGCAGATCACCTTCCTCCGTACATCAGAGCAGATCAGCTTCCTCCATACATCAGACCAGATCACCTTCCTCCATACACCAGGCCAGATCAGCTTCCTCCATACATCAGACCAGATCACTTTCCTCCATACATCAGAGCAGATCACCTTCCTCCATACATCAGACCAGATCACCTTCCTCCATACATCAGACCAGATCAGCTTCCTCCATACATCAGAGCAGATCACCTTCCTCCATACATCAGACCAGATCACCTTCCTCCGTACATCAGAGCAGATCACCTTCCTCCGTACATCAGAGCAGATCACCTTCCTCCATACATCAGACCAGATCACCTTCCTCCATACATCAGAGCAGATCACCTTCCTCCATACATCAGACCAGATCACCTTCCTCCATACATCAGACCAGATCACCTTCCTCCATACATCAGAGCAGATCACCTTCCTCCATACATCAGACCAGATCACCTTCCTCCATACATCAGAGCAGATCACCTTCCTCCATACATCAGACCAGATCACCTTCCTCCATACATCAGAGCAGATCACCTTCCTCCATACATCAGAGCAGATCACCTTCCTCCATACATCAGAGCAGATCACCTTCCTCCATACATCAGACCAGATCAGCTTCCTCCATACATCAGACCAGATCACCTTCCTCCATACATCAGACCAGATCACCTTCCTCCATACATTAGAGCAGATCACCTTCCTCCGTACATCAGACCAGATCACCTTCCTCCGTACATCAGACCAGATCACCTTCCTCCGTACATCAGAGCAGATCACCTTCCTCCATACATCAGAGCAGATCACCTTCCTCCGTACATCAGACCAGATCACCTTCCTCCATACATCAGAGCAGATCACCTTCCTCCATACATCAGACCAGATCACCTTCCTCCATACATCAGACCAGATCACCTTCCTCCATACATCAGACCAGATCACCTCCCTCCGTACATCAGACCAGATCACCTTCCTCCGTACATCAGAGCAGATCACCTTCCTCCGTACATCAGAGCAGATCACCTTCCTCCGTACATCAGAGCAGATCAGCTTCCTCCATACATCACACCAGATCACCTTCCTCCATACATCAGAGCAGATCACCTTCCTCCATACATCAGAGCAGATCACCTTCCTCCATACATCAGACCAGATCACCTTCCTCCATACATCAGACCAGAGCAGCTTCCTCCGTACATCAGACCAGATCACCTTCCTCCATACATCAGACCAGATCACCTTCCTCCGTACATCAGACCAGATCACCTTCCTCCGTACATCAGAGCAGATCACCTTCCTCCATACATCAGAGCAGATCACCTTCCTCCGTACATCAGAGCAGATCACCTTCCTCCATACATCAGACCAGATCACCTTCCTCCATACATCAGAGCAGATCACCTTCCTCCATACATCAGACCAGATCACCTTCCTCCATACATCAGAGCAGATCACCTTCCTCCATACATCAGACCAGATCACCTTCCTCCATACATCAGACCAGATCACCTTCCTCCATACATCAGAGCAGATCACCTTCCTCCATACATCAGACCAGATCACCTTCCTCCATACATCAGAGCAGATCACCTTCCTCCATACATCAGACCAGATCACCTTCCTCCATACATCAGAGCAGATCACCTTCCTCCATACATCAGAGCAGATCACCTTCCTCCATACATCAGAGCAGATCACCTTCCTCCATACATCAGACCAGATCAGCTTCCTCCATACATCAGAGCAGATCACCTTCCTCCATACATCAGACCAGAGCACCTTCCTCCGTACATCAGACCAGATCACCTTCCTCCGTACATCAGAGCAGAGCACCTTCCTCCATATATCAGACCAGATCACCTTCCTCCATACATCAGACCAGATCACCTTCCTCCATACATCAGAGCAGATCACCTTCCTCCATACATCAGACCAGAGCACCTTCCTCCATACATCAGACCAGATCACCTTCCTCCATACATCAGAGCAGATCACCTTCCTCCATACATCAGACCAGATCACCTTCCTCCATACATCAGAGCAAATCACCTTCCTCCATACATCAGACCAGAGCACCTTCCTCCATACATCAGACCAGATCACCTTCCTCCATACATCAGAGCAGATCACCTTCCTCCATACATCAGAGCAGATCACCTTCCTCCGTACATCAGAGCAGATCACCTTCCTCCGTACATCAGAGCAGATCAGCTTCCTCCATACATCAGACCAGATCACCTTCCTCCATACACCAGGCCAGATCAGCTTCCTCCATACATCAGACCAGATCACTTTCCTCCATACATCAGAGCAGATCACCTTCCTCCATACATCAGACCAGATCACCTTCCTCCATACATCAGACCAGATCAGCTTCCTCCATACATCAGAGCAGATCACCTTCCTCCATACATCAGACCAGATCACCTTCCTCCGTACATCAGAGCAGATCACCTTCCTCCGTACATCAGAGCAGATCACCTTCCTCCGTACATCAGAGCAGAGCACCTTCCTCCATACATCAGAGCAGAGCACCTTCCTCCATACATCAGAGCAGATCACCTTCCTCCATACATCAGACCAGATCACCTTCCTCCGTACATCAGACCAGATCACCTTCCTCCGTACATCAGACCAGATCACCTTCCTCCGTACATCAGAGCAGATCACCTTCCTCCGTACATCAGAGCAGATCACCTTCCTCCATACATCAGAGAAGATCACCTTCCTCCATCCATCAGACCATATCACCTTCCTCCATACATCAGAGCAGATCACCTTCCTCCATACATCAGAGCAGATCACCTGCCTCCATACATCAGAGCAGATCACCTTCCTCCATATATCAGAGCAGATCACCTTCCTCCATACATCAGACCAGAGCACCTTCCTCTGTACATCAGAGCAGATCACCTTCCTCCATACATCAGAGAAGATCACCTTCCTCCATACATCAGAGCAGATCACCTTCCTCCATACATCAGACCAGATCACCTTCCTCCATACATCAGAGCAGATCACCTTCCTCCATACATCAGACCAGATCACCTTCCTCCATACATCAGAGCAGATCACCTTCCTCCATACATCACACCAGATCACCTTCCTCCGTACATCAGAGCAGATCACCTTCCTCCGTACATCAGACCAGATCACCTTCCTCCGTACATCAGACCAGATCACCTTCCTCCGTACATCAGACCAGATCACCTTCCTCCGTACATCAGAGCAGATCACCTTCCTCCATACATCAGAGCAGATCACCTTCCTCCGTACATCAGACCAGATCACCTTCCTCCATACATCAGAGCAGATCACCTTCCTCCATACATCAGACCAGATCACCTTCCTCCATACATCAGACCAGATCACCTTCCTCCATACATCAGACCAGATCACCTCCCTCCGTACATCAGAGCAGATCACCTTCCTCCGTACATCAGAGCAGATCACCTTCCTCCGTACATCAGAGCAGATCAGCTTCCTCCGTACATCAGACCAGATCAGCTTCCTCCGTACATCAGACCAGATCACCTTCCTCCATACATCAGACCAGATCACCTTCCTCCGTACATCAGACCAGATCACCTTCCTCCGTACATCAGAGCAGATCACCTTCCTCCATACATCAGAGCAGATCACCTTCCTCCATACATCAGACCAGATCACCTTCCTCCATACATCAGAGCAGATCACCTTCCTCCATACATCAGACCAGATCACCTTCCTCCATACATCAGAGCAGATCACCTTCCTCCATACATCAGAGCAGATCACCTTCCTCCATACATCAGAGCAGATCACCTTCCTCCATACATCAGACCAGATCAGCTTCCTCCATACATCAGAGCAGATCACCTTCCTCCGTACATCAGAGCAGATCAGCTTCCTCCGTACATCAGACCAGATCAGCTTCCTCCGTACATCAGACCAGATCACCTTCCTCCATACATCAGACCAGATCACCTTCCTCCGTACATCAGACCAGATCACCTTCCTCCGTACATCAGAGCAGATCACCTTCCTCCATACATCAGAGCAGATCACCTTCCTCCATACATCAGACCAGATCACCTTCCTCCATACATCAGAGCAGATCACCTTCCTCCATACATCAGACCAGATCACCTTCCTCCATACATCAGAGCAGATCACCTTCCTCCATACATCAGAGCAGATCACCTTCCTCCATACATCAGAGCAGATCACCTTCCTCCATACATCAGACCAGATCAGCTTCCTCCATACATCAGAGCAGATCACCTTCCTCCATACATCAGACCAGAGCACCTTCCTCCATACATCAGACCAGATCACCTTCCTCCATACATCAGAGCAGATCACCTTCCTCCATACATCAGAGCAGATCACCTTCCTCCGTACATCAGAGCAGATCACCTTCCTCCGTACATCAGAGCAGATCAGCTTCCTCCATACATCAGACCAGATCACCTTCCTCCATACATCAGAGCAGATCACCTTCCTCCATACATCAGAGCAGATCACCTTCCTCCGTACATCAGAGCAGATCACCTTCCTCCATACATCAGAGCAGATCACCTTCCTCCATACATCAGACCAGATCACCTTCCTCCATACATCAGAGCAGATCACCTTCCTCCATACATCAGACCAGATCACCTTCCTCCATACATCAGAGCAGATCACCTTCCTCCATACATCAGAGCAGATCACCTTCCTCCATACATCAGACCAGATCAGCTTCCTCCATACATCAGAGCAGATCACCTTCCTCCATACATCAGACCAGAGCACCTTCCTCCATACATCAGACCAGATCACCTTCCTCCATACATCAGAGCAGATCACCTTCCTCCATACATCAGAGCAGATCACCTTCCTCCGTACATCAGAGCAGATCACCTTCCTCCGTACATCAGAGCAGATCAGCTTCCTCCATACATCAGACCAGATCACCTTCCTCCATACACCAGACCAGATCAGCTTCCTCCATACATCAGACCAGATCACTTTCCTCCATACATCAGAGCAGATCACCTTCCTCCATACATCAGACCAGATCACCTTCCTCCATACATCAGACCAGATCAGCTTCCTCCATACATCAGAGCAGATCACCTTCCTCCATACATCAGACCAGAGCACCTTCCTCCATACATCAGACCAGATCACCTTCCTCCATACATCAGACCAGATCACCTTCCTCCATACATCAGAGCAGATCACCTTCCTCCATACATCAGACCAGATCACCTTCCTCCATACATCAGACCAGATCACCTTCCTCCATACATCAGAGCAGATCACCTTCCTCCATACATCAGAGCAGATCACCTTCCTCCATACATCAGAGCAGATCACCTTCCTCCATACATCAGAGCAGATCACCTTCCTCCATACATCAGAGCAGATCACCTTCCTCCATACATCAGAGCAGATCACCTTCCTCCATACATCAGAGCAGATCACCTTCCTCCATACATCAGACCAGATCACCTTCCTCCGTACATCAGACCAGATCACCTTCCTCCGTACATCAGAGCAGATCACCTTCCTCCATACATCAGAGCAGATCACCTTCCTCCATACATCAGAGCAGATCACCTTCCTCCGTACATTAGACCAGATCACCTTCCTCCATACATTTTGGGAGTCTCCCACATGCCTTTCCCCAAACTCAAAAAGTGCCATTTTGTTCTTTTTATGAAAGTAATGTCTTTCTTCTGGCCACTCTGCCATAAAGCCCAACTCTATGGAGCGTATGGCTTATTGTCCTCCTATGTACAGATATTCCAGTCTCTGCTGTGGAACTCTGAAGCTCCTCCAGGGTTACCTTAGGTCTCTGACTTGTACTTAAATTCAAAATACTAACCACAACATTCACAACTCTGCCCCAAGCTACATAATCACTCTTGTCTCCAAATATCATCAAAACCGTCCCTTCCGCTCCTCTCAAGACCTCCTACTCTCAAGCTTTCTCGTCTCTTCCTCCCATGCTCGTCTCCAGGATTTCTCCAGAGCCTCTCCCATCCTCTGGAACTTACTACCTCAACCTGTCCGGCTATCTCCTACTCTCGCTACCTTCAGGCGATCCCTGAAAACCCATCTCTTCGGGGAAGCCTATCACGTCTCCAACTAATCTCCTACCACTTCCATCAGCTCATTCCCCACAGCTACAACCTTTTGTACCACCTGCCCCACCCTATTAGATTGTAAGCTCTTCTGAGCAGGGCCCTCTTAATCCTATTGTTTTATAACTGTATTGTCTCCTTTTATATTGTAAAGCACTGCGTAAACTATTGCGCCATATAAATCCTGTATAATAATACTTCTGAACAACATCGTCCCTTGTTTGGAGAGTTCCTTGGTCTTCATGGCAGTCTTTGGTTAGTGGTGCCTCTTGCTTAGGTGTTGCAGCCTCTGGGGCCTTTCACAAAGGTGTGTCTATGTAATGACAGGTCATGTGACACTTAGATTGCACACAGGTGGACATTATTTCACTAATTATGGGACTTCTGAAGGTAATTGGTGGCACCAGAGCTTTTTATGGGGTTCATAACAAAGGGGGGTGAATACATACGCACATGTCAATTATCAGTTTTTTTATTTCTGAAAAATAGTTTTATGTATATATTTTTCTAATTTTACTTCACCGACTTAGACTATTGTGTTTTGATCATCACATATAATTCAGATTAAAAAAACATTGAACTAAAGGCTGTAATGTAACAAAATAGATAAAAAGCCAAGGGGGGTGAATACTTCTTCAAGGCACTGTATCTATCTATCTATCTATCTATCTATCTATCTATCTGTGACACAAATCATTTGCTCTTCTTTCTCACTTTACATAAAAAGTCCAGCAGAAGGAGACCTGTGTCCCCAGCGGGAGGCGGTATGTGATGTTGGGGTGTGTATGGTGATATCACACAGGGGACAGCAGATGGCGCCATGACCTTCATTTTATACTTGAATGAACATGACTTTGCAGCACCATCAGCCGATCGTCTTATGTAATCGTCTTCTTTTCCTTCATTTCTCAGTTTTCTCATACTTGTAAACGACGGAACATTCACTTATTTCAGGTTAAACCGGCCCATCAATGTTATCTGTGTCATATATTAAAAAATGTGTAATTCCGCGCTTAGGTATAGGTATGGCTGCTGCCCCCCCCCCCCCCCCCCCACACGGAAAAAGAAACTCCACAAAGTGAAGAGTGTAATATAAAGGTAAAAGAGGTAGGTGGCGCTAACAAACGGCTCAAAGGTGTAATGACCACGTATGGTCCAAACAAATTCCCAATGGGTGAGAAAGTGTCTAATCTTCATGAAGGTGCAAAGATACTAATACAGTGCCTTGCAAAAGTATTCACCCCCCTTGGCCTTTTTACCTATTTTGTTACATTACAGGCTTTAGTTCAATGTTTTTTTAATCTGAATTCTATGTGATGAATCAGAACACAATAGTCTAAGTTGGTGAAGTAAAATTAGAAAAATATATACATAAAACTATTTTTCAGAAATAAAAAAACTGATAATTGACATGTGCGTATGTATTCACCCCCCTTTGTTATGAAGCCCATAAAAAGCTCTGGTGCCACCAATTACCTTCAGAAGTCACATAATTAGTGAAATGATGTCACCTGTGTGCGATCTAAGTGTCACATGACCTGTCCTTACATAGACACACCTTTGTGAAAGGCCCCAGAGGCGGCAACACCTAAGTAAGAGGCACCACTAACCAAAGACTGCCATGAAGCCCAAGGAACTCTCCAAACAAGTAAGGGACAATGTTGTTGAGAAGTACAAGTCAGGGTTAGGTTATAAAAAAAAATATCCAAATCTTTGATGATCCCTTAGGAGCTCCATCAAATCTATCATAACCCAATGGAAAGAACATGGCACAACAGCAAACCTGCCAAGAGACGGGCGCACACCAAAACTCACGGACCGGGCAAGGAGGGCATTAATCAGAGAGGAGCACAGAGACCTAAGGGAACCCTGGAGGAGCTGCAGAGTTCCACAGCAGAGACTGGAGTATCTGTACATAGGAGGACAATAAGCCGTACGCTCCATAGAGTTGGGCTTTATGGCAGAGTGGTCAGAAGAAAGACATTACTTTCACCAAAAAACAAAATGGCACGTTTTGAGTTTGCGAAAAGGGATGTGGGAGGCTCCCAAAATGTATGGAGGAAGGTGCTCTGCTCTGATGTATGGAGGAAGGTGCTCTGCTCTGATGTATGGAGGAAGGTGATGTCCAGTACCTGGTGTTGGAGCCCAGAATGCAGGGAGCGGCCTCTCGTAAGCCTCCGGCTCGAGAACCCCTGGTAGTGGGGACAAGGACTCAAGAGTTCAGAGGGACAAAAGTGCCTGATAGATGGCAGGTGTGGGGCTAGTCCGGACCTCTGGAGTAGCTGAAGAAAGTTAGGCTGGAACAGCAAGCTGGAAGTGAAGACTGGAATACCGCAGACAACTGGGAGGAGTTCTGTAGCACAGCCGGGGCAACCGGTAGCACGGAGGTGTTCTGTAGTGCAGCAGGGGCACAGGATCTGCAGGCTGCGATGAGGTGCGCAGGAACCTGGCAGAAACACTGGAACAGCGGTGGTACGGAGGTGCTTGAGCTTGGCAGGAACTCTGGAACATCTGACAGCAAGGAGGTGGTAGTACAGCAGGAGGGCTGGATCGGCAGGCTGCAGAAAGGTGCTCTGAGATCAGGCAGAGTCAGACAGGCCGGATCAACACTAGTGGTTAGAACAGCTACCAAACGGAAGCAGGAGGGTAGTCGGGGTACAGGCGGGCAGCGATCAAACCAAGGAAGAGGCAGAAGAGTAGTCAGACAGGCCGGGGTTGGAGGCAGGCTGCAAACAGACGTCGTCAGGAACAGGCCGGCTAGACAGGAATCGGGTCAACTGGATAACAAGTAGCAAGGTCACAGGTAGAGATGGACGAACTTCCAACAGGATGTTTCGCGAACGTGGCCAAAAGTTTGCGGCGGACCCCATTGACTTTAATCTCAGGCGAACCTTAAAAACCTCCAGGTTTCAGCCACAAAAAACTTACTAGCTGTGCACACATAGTCCCACCACATAGACACTGACATAACACATGTATGAAGTGAATCTGGGATCGACAACTACAAGCATTCTTTTTTTATCTGTGAAATTTTGGCAATTCAGGAGCGCATGAAGGCCATGGAGGAGAGGCAAGGTCAGGCCAGGCTATGAAGGGGGTGCAGGAGATGATCAGTGCCACAGTCAGGGCAGCGCAGTCCTGTGCCAGTGTCCCAGTGTGTCATCCTGTGCTTGAGCCCCTCCCTCTGCCCGGCCCTTACCCCCCACCTATGCAGGGCTCCACTGCAGTGGTCCGGAGGTGCCAGTCCAGTGCTGATCCTCAGCCATGGTGCTGGCACTGCCTGTTGATTGACTTCTCTGCTGCTATCTCCCTCACTGACACCAGCACTGAGATAGAACACTGACACCAGCACCGCGATAGAGACTGAGCACTGACACCAGCACCGTGATAGAGAGCACTGACACCAGCACCGTGATAGAGAGCACTGACACCAGCACCGAGATAGAGAGAGAGCACTGACACCAGCACCGAGATAGAGAGTATACAGAATATACTTTGTATCTTTGAAAGAAAGTATATTATAGGTGTATTACAACCCTATATACTGTACACCTATGCCAGTCCTTAAAAGGACCTTTGTGGACCTAATAGTAATAGCTAGTGATTAAACTGACGGTCCCTGCTCCACACAGCGTCCTGTCCCTCCCTGCACTGACAAAAGACAGCTGCAGAATCGGTCAGCAGTGCCACAGTCAGGGCAGCGCAGTCCTGTGCCAGTGAGTGTCCCAGTGTGTCAACCTGTGCTTGAGCCCCTCCCTCTGCCCGGCCCTTACCCCCACCTATGCAGGGCTCTACTGCGGTGGTCCGGAGGTGCCAGTCCAGTGCTGATCCTCAGCCATGGTGCTGGCACTGCCTGCTGATTGACTTCTCCGCTGCTATCTCCCTCACTGACACCAGCACTGAGATAGAACACTGACACCAGCACCGAGATAGAGAGCACTGACACCAGCACCGAGATAGAGAGCACAGAAACCAGCACCGTGATAGAGAGCACAGAAACCAGCACCGTGATAGAGAGCACAGAAACAAGCACCGTGATAGAGAGCACTGACACCAGCACCGAGATAGAGAGCACTGACACCAGCACCGAGATAGAGAGCACTGACACCAGCACCGAGATAGAGAGCACTGACACCAGCACCGAGCTAGAGAGCACTGACACCAGCACCAAGATAGAGAGTATACAGAATATACTTTGTATCTTTGAAAGAAAGTATATTATAGGTGTATTACAACCCTATATACTGTACACCTATACCAGTCCTTAAAAGGACCTTTGTGGACCTAATAGTAATAGCTAGTGATTACACTGACTGTCCCTGCTCCACACAGCGTCCTGTCCTGTCCCTCCCTGCACTGACAAAAGACAGCTGCAGAATCGGTCAGCAGTGCACACAGCAGTCAGCAGCAGTGGACCAGAACCCTATATACTGTACACCTATACCAGTCCTTAAATGGACTTTTGTGGACCTAATAGCTAGCGATTTGTGTCACTACAGTCTGCCCCTGCTCCACACAGCATCCTCTCCCTACACTGAAATAAGACAGAATGTAAAATGGCCGCCAGATCAGGTCTATTTATAAGGTAGGGGGAATGTCCAAGTGTCCATGTGCTGAAATGTCTCAATTGGCTGTCCTGTACCCATGATGGATGTGTCATCATGGGTCGAAGTTCTTTCACATTGTAAACGCATATGTCCGCCACGCAAACAGCGCCAGAAGTCCGCTGGTTTGGCGAATCGCGAACATGCAAAATTCGTCGCAAAGCGACTGCTGGGCGAACCGCAAGGCCATCCCTAGTCACAGGAAACGCTGTAGACTGGACAGCAAGAAGGCACAGTAACAGATTCCCTTAAATAGACCTCTGGGCGCCAAGAACAGTCACACGACGTGTCTGCGCGCACCTGCTCGTGCACCCGTGTGCGCGCATTCACACTATCAGGCACCCGCATGCGCTCATTCGCGCTATTGCGCACCTGTGTGCGCCGGTTGGCTCTTCGGATAGGGATTCTGCAGACAGGTCTTCCACATACTGCCGGATTACCCGGATGTCTTTCTTGACAGGTGCTCTGCTCTGATGTATGGAGGAAGGTGATCTGGTCTGATGTATGGAGGAAGGTGCTCTGGTCTGATGTATGGAGGAAGGTGATCTGCTCTGATGTATGGAGGAAGGTGATCTGCTCTGATGTATGGAGGAAGGTGATCTGCTCTGATGTATGGAGGAAGGTGATCTGCTCTGATGTATGGAGGAAGGTGATCTGCTCTGATGTATGGAGGAAGGTGATCTGCTCTGATGAGACTAAAACTGAACTTTTTGGCCATCAAAGAAAACGCTATGTCTGACACAAACCCAACACATCACACAAAGAGCAAGGTGCATCATGCTGTGGGGATGTTTTTCAGCAGTCAGGACTGGGAAACTGGTCAGAGTTGAGGGAAAGATGGACGGTGATAAATCCAGGGATATTCTTCAGAAAAACCTGTAGCCCTCTGTGTGTGATTTGAGGATAGGACGGAGGTTCACCTTCCAGCAGGACAATGACCCCAAACACGCTGCTAGAGCAACACTTGAGTGGTTTAAGGGGAAACATGTAAATGTGTTGGAATGGCCTAGTCAAAGTCCAGACCTCAATCCAATAGAAAATCTGTGCTCAGACTTAAAGATTGCTGTTCACAAGCCCAAACCATCTAAATTGAAGGCGCTGGAGCAGTTTTGCAAGGAGGAGGAACAGGCAAAAATCCCAGTGGTGAGATGTGGGAAGACTCATAAAGACTTATCCAAAGCGACTCGGAGCTGTGATAGCCACAAAAGGCGGCTCTACAAAGTACTGACTTTAGGGGGGTGAATAGTTATGCACATTTTGTGTTATTTTGTCCTAATTTGTTGTTTGCTTCACAATAAAAAAAAATTTAAATCTTGAAAGTTGTGGGCGTGTTCTGTAAATGAAATGATGCAAATCCTCAAACAATCCGTGTTAATTCCAGGTTGTGAGGCAACAAAACACCAAAAATGCCAAAGGGGGGTGAATACTTTTGCAGGGCACTGTAAGTATCATAAACAATTGGTATAATGAATAAACACTAGTTGTAATGCTAGAACAAATATATATATATATACACAACGGCAGCAAACAATGATATTAATATATTGGGTATGTTGTCTTTATAAGTGACGTTCCAAGGGGACTTATGCAGAAAAAGGATCACAGCTTCTGTGTAGGTAAGTGAACATCCCTTGTGCTCCCCTCTCGGGTCCACACTCACCAGATAGACGAGCCTCCTCCGCAGTGTTATAAAACATAGGATATCCACATGTGAAGGGATGGGAAAGATGAACACTTGTGTAAATCCAATAAAAGAATGTTTATTGTATCAAAATAAAAATGGGCACTCATTTAGGTGCCAGGGACAAATACAGCGTAAATCCGTAGGTCTGGGACCGTGTGCCTTCCACAGACCGAGTACAAGAATCATGAAGTGACGTGATCGCGTACCAAGTTCTGCTTTACGCGTTTCGCCATCAGATAGTATGCGAGATCGCCAAGCCAGCCCTCTCCGGTTACCCATGACAGTACAATTGATTGGGGGCAAAGCTAATCAGTCATAGTGCAGGTCGAATCATCACATAGAAAGGCAATACTCTAATCCATGGTCAATTCATTAAAAAAAAAAAAAAGTGATGTTTATTTTGATACAATAAACCTTCTTTTATCGGATTTACACTACGGGTGTTCATCTTTCCCATCCGTTCCCATGTGGATATCTTTATGTTTAAACACACACCGCTGAGGAGGCTCGTCTATTGGGCATCAGGATTCTGGTTCTGGTTTCAGCTATCTGGTGAGTGTGGACCCGAGAGGGGAGCATGAGGGACGTTCACTTACCTGCACAGAAGCTGTGATCCTTTTTCTACATAAGTCACCTTGGATTTTTTCACCAGTCACTTTGGAAAGTCACTTAAAGGACAACATACCCAATATATGAATATCATTTTTTGCTGCCGTTCATATATATATATATATACACACATTTATTATAGCATTACAACTAGTGTTCATTCATTATACCAATTGTTTATGATACATATTAGTATATTTGCACCTTCATGAAGATTAGGCACTCGCTCACCCATTAGGAATTTGTTTGGACCATACGTGGTCATTACACCTTTGAGCTGTTTGGCAGCGCGACCTACCTCTTTTACCTTTATATACATTATATTACCAAAAGAATTGGGACACCTGCCTTTACTTACCGTATTTATCGGCGTATAACACGCACTTCTTTCCCCTTAAGATCAGGGGAAAATCGCGGGTGCGTGTTATACGCCGATCCTCTGTGATTTCTGCGCGATTTTTGGGCTCTGGGTGGCTTTCAGCCGCCTTCGGCCCTTCTCGGCGGCCAAAAACCGCCGAGAGCGGCCGAAAGCCGCTGAGTACGGCCGAAAGCCACAGAGTACAGCCAAAGGCGGCCAAAAGCCACAGAGTACGGCCGAAGGTGGCTGAAAGCCGCTAAGAACTACCGGGCACCCGCCGAGATACACAGGACATCTCGGCGGCGCCATTTTTAAAAATAAAAGCTGACATCACTGAGGGGACAACGATGCACAAAGCTGCAATGACAAGGCTGCAATGATGGACAGGCTGCATGACAAGGCTGCAATGAGGAGGACAGGCTGCAATGATGGACAGGCTGCATGACAAGGCTGCAATGATGGACAGGCTGCATGACAAGGCTGCAATGATGGACAGGCTGCAATGATGGACAGGCTGCATGACAAGGCTGCAATGATGGACAGGCTGCATGACAAGGCTGCAATGATGGACAGGCTGCATGACAAGGCTGCAAATGACACTGACAAGGCTTCAGATGGACACTGATAAGGCTGCATTGATGGGCATTTAAATGTAAGTTTCTTTTCTTTAAATTTCCCTCCTAAAAGTTTTTTACCTTAAAATTCCCTCCTAAATTTGGGGTACACACACACACGAACTTTAAAGGCATCCCAGTCTTATGTTGGCCACACACTATACAAAAAAAAATCGTCCGAAATGCGGTCATTTAGACAGTTTGTTTGTATTTTGGCCGGTTAATGGGCACAAAATTGTTAATGTTTGGACGTTTTTGAGCCGAAAAAGTGAAGGACGAGTTTGGAAATTTTCAGCCAAACGAACAAACGATAAATTGAAAGGTTAAAGTGTCTCCCGTCCGAACTGTCTGTGCTAAGAATATATAAAAAAAACGAACAAAAAATACAATCATTTATGTTCACTGAATGATTTATCGGTCATTACATGATGGCACTATCATTTGCACTCACTGCCGAATGTTAGTTTTTCAAAAATGGGTTCGGCCGATTTTATCATATAGTGTATGGCCAGTCTTAGTCCGGAGGGTTCAATATTGAGTTGGCCCTTTGCAGCTATAACAGCTTCACCTCTTCTGGGAAGGCGTCCACAAGGTTTAGGAGTGTGTCTATGGGGATGTTTGACCATTCTTCCAGAAGAGCATTTGTGAGGTCAGGCACTGATGTTGGATGAGAAGGCCTGGCTTGCAGTCTCTGCTCCAATTCATCCCAAAGGTGTTCTATCGGGTTGAGGTCAGGACTCCTCAAACTCGCTCATCCATGTCTTTATGGACCTTGCTTTGTTCACTGGTGGCCAGTCATGTTGGAACAGGAAGGGGCCGTCTCCAAACTGTTCCCACAAAGTTGGGAGAATGAAATTGTCCGAAATGTCTTGGAATGCTGACGTCACCGCCGCCACATGCACACTGCAGGAACAGTATACTCCGCTTCTTCAGAGCTCAGTGCTGCGGCTCTTGTGCACATATGCGGGAGGTGACATCATTAGCAGCTTGGCAAGTCAGACAGCCGGAGGTCATAAACCTGGAAGGAAGACGGGGGGGGGGAGATGGAAGAGGTGTCAGCGGGGACACCGTGCCCCTGGGGGGAGGAGATTGAAGTGCTGTCAGCTGGGACACCGTGGCCCTGGGGGGAGGAGATGGAAGTGCTGTCAGCGGTGATACCGTGCCACTGGGGGGAGGAGAAGGAAGCGCTGTCAGCGGGGACACCGTGCCCCTGGGGGGGGGATGGAAACGCTGTCAGCGGGGACACCGTGCCCCTGGGGGAGGAGATTGAAGTGCTGTCAGCGGGGGACACCGTGCCCCTGGAGGGAGGAGATGGAAGCGCCGTCAGCAGGGACACCGTGCCCCTGGAGGGAGGAGATGGAAACGCTGTCAGCGGGGACACCGTGCCTCTGGGGGGAGGAGATGGAAGCGCTGTCAGCGGGGACACCGTGCCTCTGGGGGGAGGAGATGGAAGCGCTGTCAGCGGGGACACCGTGCCTCTGGGGGGAGGAGATGGAAGCGATGTCAGCGAGGACACTGTGCCCCTGGGGGGAGGAGATGGAAGTGCTGTCAGCGGGGACACCGTGCCTCTGGGGGGAGGAGATGGAAGCGATGTCAGCGAGGACACTGTGCCCCTGGGGGGAGGAGATGGAAGCGCTGTCAGCGAGGACACTGTGCCCCTGGGGGGAGGAGATGGAAGCGCTGTCAGCTGGGACACCGTGGCCCTGGGGGGAGGAGATGGAAGCGCTGTCAGCTGGGACACCGTGGCCCTGGGGGGAGGAGATGGAAGTGCTGTCAGCGGGGACACCGTGCCTCTGGGGGGAGGAGATGGAAGCGCTGTCAGCGAGGACACTGTGCCCCTGGGGGGAGGAGAGGGAAGCGCTGTCAGCTGGGACACCGTGGCCCTGGGGGGAGGAGATGGAAGCGCTGTCAGCGAGGACACCGTGCCTCTGGGGGGAGGAGATGGAAGCACTGTCAGCTGGGACACCGTGGCCCTGGGGGGAGGAGATGGAAGCGCTGTCAGCGAGGACACCGTGCCCCTGGAGGAATGAGATGGAAGTGCTGTCAGCGGGGACACCGTGCCTCTGGGGGGAGGAGATGGAAGCGATGTCAGCGAGGACACTGTGCCCCTGGGGGGAGGAGATGGAAGCGCTGTCAGCTGGGACACCGTGGCCCTGGGGGGAGGAGATGGAAGCGCTGTCAGCTGGGACACCGTGGCCCTGGGGGGAGGAGATGGAAGCGCTGTCAGCGAGGACACCGTGCCCCTGGAGGAAGGAGATGGAAGTGCTGTCAGCGGGGACACCGTGCCTCTGGGGGGAGGAGATGGAAGCGATGTCAGCGAGGACACTGCCCCTGGGGGGAGGAGATGGAAGCGCTGTCAGCTGGGACACCGTGGCCCTGGGGGGAGGAGATGGAAGCGCTGTCAGCGAGGACACTGTGCCCCTGGGGGGAGGAGATGGAAGCGCTGTCAGCGGGGACGCCGTGCCCCTTGGGGGAGGAGATGGAAGTGCTGTCAGCAGGGACACCGCACCTCTGGAAGGCTTCGTTCTAGAGTAAGTGTATAATGCAAAGAAAATTATTGCGCTAACCTATGAAAAAAATATAAGTGGAACAGCTGCTACACACGAATGTGACAAAATTTATATACCAAAGAAAAGCAACAATGTTGCGCTAAAGAGCAACAATGTAGCACTACAACACTACATTGTTGCTTTTCTTCGTTCTAAGGCAAGTCTCTCATAATGTATGCGATTCACCCCACACATTATAACATTGCCTTGCTGGGGAAATCTTTATTATCGCATATTCTACTTTTATTTTAAAAGCAACCCAGCATTCTCAGTGGGAGGTCTGCATGTTCATGTGCTCCCACTGAAGTCTATGGGGGCCAATATTGCACCAAAGGAAGCTCCTGAACCTTTCTCCAAGTCGCATGGAAGCGCATTGCATAGATGTGAATGGGCCTCATAGACAGTAATGCGATTCCTCTCATCTCACATTCTGTCTTGTGACAGTTGAAGCACAAGAAATCGTACAGGCGACCAAGTCAAACACCCCCCACCCCTCCCCTACGTCCGCAGAATAGCTCCTCCCACTGCTTGAACCAGGAGCGCCCGTGAGGAGTACCGATGGAGGGGGCTGGGATGTTTGCTATCTACAGCACCCTGCCAGCCTCTCCCACCAGCAATGATCTGCCTGCATGGCAAAGGGAAACACAGAGACCCGGTGATGACATCTCTGGGTCTAACATAAGTAATAAGAACATAAAGGGTGTCAGCGGTGGCTGGTGCTCAAATTTTTTGGGGGGCGCAAACTGAAAAAAAAACCATCAAACGCAGCCACTGTGCCCATCATATGCAGCCTCATTGTGCCCATCAAATTCAGCCTCACTGTGCCCATCAAATGCAGCCTCACTGTGCCCATCAAATGTAGCCTCACTGTGCCCATCAAATGCAGCCTCACTGTGCCCATCAAATTCAGCCTCACTGTGCCCATCAAATGCAGCCTCACTGTGCCATAGCAAATGCTGCCAGTGTACCCCCCCCCCCCCCCCCGCCTGCACTTAGCCTGCCTCGGTGGGACAGCTCTTCGATGTCTTCTCCCGTATTATTTAGAAGTCTGCAATGCCGCTGTATCAGAACAATCACATATAGTATAAAGGTGGCGTTTCCTGTAGCCAGGCACATGCGCAGTGCGTACGCTCTCCTGCTGCAGCCACTGAACGCATCATAGAGTGCACACTGCACATGCGTGGCCCGAAGATACAGGACAGAACTCCCTACCATGGGGGAGGGGCGCTGGTCTTTGGTGAAAGGGAGACCCGGCTGGTAGGAAGATTTACAGCACAATGATTCCATAACCATATAGGGCAGTGATGGCGAACCTCGGCACCCCGGATGTTTTCAAACTACATTTCCCATAATGCTCAAATACACTGCAGAGTGCCTGAGCATCATGGGAAATGTAGTTCCAAAACATCTGGGGTGCCAAGGTTCGCCATCACTGATATAGGAGATCATAGCGCGCTTTTTGGTGAACTTACACTTTGAAAGGAACATATAGCAGTTTTGTACAGGTTCTCTATTATAATTAGATATGAAATATTGTATATTATGCAGTCTTCTATCCATCCCACAGGTGGCGCTCTCATCTCCTTTTCATATGTGTAGCATTGCGTCACTCCTGGCTGTGTTGAAAGAGGTCAGTAAGTCATTAGAGCAATCAATCGTCTTGTTTTAGAGGCGTTCGCAGTTTCAATCACACCAACGCAATCTTCATCGCCTCCGTCTCCCTTTAGCTAACTCCTTGTACTCTGGAATCCTTTGTCATGGATTATTACATTCTAAAAAGGGAAAAACTGTGTGGCTAGAGGGAAATTTATACATATATAAAGAATTGTAAACACACAGCACCTGTAGCAGTCTAGAAAATGCAGCATAATGCATTTTATCATTCCCATTGTGGACCTGAACCCAAAAAGTGAAATTTCCGGTCTTACAGGAAACACCAAGAACTGTTCATTTTACCCTGAAAGATTCTTTTGTTTTTGAAGTTCTCCTGAAAACAGCGATACACGTCCCGAGTCTCATAGCTGTCTATTTAGAGTGAGATTTGCTGATGTCACTTCTGTGCTGATCACTCTTCTCCTTGCTGGAGGGGAAGCCGTACCTGAGGAGCTGCAATGCAAGGATCTCCCTGCTTCATCCATTCTGTGATCTGTGCTGCCTTCACTAATCATCAAGGGAACCTCTAAAAGGAGGAGGCAAATCCCTCCTTTCTTTTCCCCCCATATCAGGGGTCTCCAAACTTTCAAAACAAAGGGCCAGATTACTTTCCCTCAGGCATTAGGGGGGCCGAACTGTGGTCACTGGGAGTAGAAATTGTTCTGGGATCAGTGGGAGTAACCAAACACACCCTTGGTATTAGGGGGAGGAATAGTGCCCCATCATTGGTGTCAGTGGGAGGAATAGGGCCCCATCATTGGTGCCAGTGGGAGGAATGAATAGGGCCCCATCATTCGTGCCAGTGTTAGGAATAGGGCCCCATCATTCGTGCCAGTGGGAGGAATAGGGCCCCATCATTCGTGCCAGAGGGAGGAATAGGGCCCCATCATTGGTGCCAGTGGGAGGAATAGGGCCCCATCATTGGTGCCAGTGGGAGGAATAGGGCCCCATCATTGGTGCCAGTGGGAGGAATAGCGCCCCATCATTGGTGCCAGTGGGAGGAATAGCGCCCCATCATTGGTGCCACTGGGAGGAATAGGGCCCCATCATTGGTGCCACTGGGAGGAATAGGGCCCCATCATTGGTGCCACTGGGAGGAATGAATAGGGCCCCATCATTGGTGCCACTGGGAGGAATGAATAGGGCCCCATCATTGGTGCCAGTGGGAGGAATGAATAGGGCCCCATCATTGGTGCCAGTGGGAGGAATGAATAGGGCCCCATCATTGGTGCCAGTGGGAGGAATGAATAGGGCCCCATCATTGGTGCCAGTGGGAGGAATGAATAGGGCCCAATCATTGGTGCCAGTGGGAGGAATGAATAGGGCCCAATCATTGGTGCCACTGGGAGAAATAGGGCCCCATCATTGGTGCCAGTGGGGGGGGTAGTGCCCCATCATTGGTGCCAGTGGGGGGGGGGGGGGGATAGTGCCCCATCATTGGTGCCAGTGGGGGGGGGATAGTGCCCCATCATTGGTGCCAGTGGGGGGGGGGGGTGGTAGTGCCCCATCATTGGTGCCAGTGGGGGGGGGGGGGATAGGGCCTTATTGTCTTTATGGGGGCAAGATGGCCACCTCCTAATTCCATAATGGGCAAAAGATTTGAAGGAAGCCTAGAGGCAATAAACTGGTGACCAACCCTTTACCCTCGGCTTGCTTTTTTTTTTTTTTTTTTTGGTACAGTAGGTAGAAGGTGGCCATTGGTTCCCACTGCCCTCAAACTCCTATGACAAAGAAGCGGGGTGAGGCCTACATGTGCTGTGTGCATCTATGGGTGTACGCTGCTCCGCTTGGGAGGACACACAGGTGCCTCCATGATTTTTTTTTTTTTTTTTTTTTTGGGGGGGGTGGGGGGGATTTCCAGAAGATGGCACTTTCTCCACAACATTGTTGCATACAGCAGGTAGGCTATAACCTTTATATATATATATATATATATATATATAAAAAAAAAAACTATCACTTTAAGTGAGGGGATGCAGGTGAAGTGAGGCATGCTGGGTGATTTAGTTCCCCACGTGGAGAGGCCCGGGCTGTGCAGACTCTCATAGAATGTACAGTGAGAGTTCACATTCCTGTGTATAGGAATCTTACCATCTATAGAAGAACGACGTACAAGACACGAGTCCGGGCACAGCGCCAGGACAACCCTCGCAGCGCTCTGCCCGCTTCGGTTCACATAAAGCAAATGCAGCAATTAAGTCCAAAAAAGAGCAATTTAAAATGGAGAACCCTCCGAAAATAGCTGAAGAAAGCAATGGCGGCACTTTCCAACACAAACTCATTAATCTACCGCCAGCGTTGTACTACGCCGGACTTCTCCGCGGATCAGCTGTGTAAACATTCCGCCACCGAAACACAAAGATGGAAAATACGGCACCAGCTTTTCTTTTAGCTTCGGATGGGGGAGGGGATTGGATTCTCCTGCAGGGTTTTACTGTTGTCTGCATTCTGGCTGGGGAGATTTCTCCTCATTTTCTGCCCTGGTGGCGCATTGTGTCAGAAGATCACCCGGGCAAGAAGAGGGCAAATCTCCACCGTGGAGGACACCGCTAACTGGTGGTCAATGGGAAGAACGTCCTGTACACTGGTGAGGAATGTTGGAATCCAGCACTGGTCCCGCAGGGTTTTCTCACTGCTAAACGCCACCTTAAAGTGTTGAGGATGATGTAAAAATGTCCACAAATTAATTACTGAGAAGTCAACATGTTTCAGGGGATGTTACCCCCTTCATCAGGACCATTTCATATTATCTCCCCCCTTCCTCAAGGCTATTTCCCCTGAAAGGTGTTGGATGGATATCAACCTAGAGCAGTGATGGTGAACCTTGGCGCCTCAGATGTTTTAGAACTACATCTCCCATAATGATCAACTACACTGCAGAGTGCATGAGGATCATGGGAAATGTAATTATCTGGGGTGCCGAGGTTCCCCATCACTGCTCTAGGTCATACTTTAAAGCAGGAGGTCTCAAACTGGCGGCCCCTCCAGCTGTTGCGAAACTACAAGTCCCATCATGCCTCTGCCTGTGGGAGTCATGCTTGTAACTGTCAGCCTTGCAATGCCTCATGGGACTTGTAGTTTCCCAACAGCTGGAGGGCCGCCAGTTTGAGACCTCCTGCTTTAAAGGGATACTAAACACACAGTGCGTAAATTTACATTATCCCTTCTATTTCTATACAGGGATGGTGGCTCTAATTAAAAAAAAAAAATCCCTTTTTCCCTAATGGATAGATGACCCGGATCTCTCAGCCAGTCTGCAGGGAAGCAGAAGCGTCTAGTTCTCTGCCTCCGGTCTCACACTCACACACACACACACACACACACACACACACACACACGTGTGCATTTAATTATAATATTAATTTTAAATGTATATATAAAAACTGTTTCAAATTGTCATATAAGTCAAATTTTTTTTTTTGGTAATAACACAGTGGGGGAGGGGGGGGGGTTCTGCCGGTCACAGGCTGTGTCACAACCCTCTAGCCTGTGTCTTAGAAAAAGAGGGAGGTGAAGCCTCCATCAATCTACATGTAACATCCTATCCCCCATTGGGATTAGCTGGTTAGTGGGTATAGAGGAGGGAGGGAGTGGCCTGTCAATGTGTATACACCCACATATGTGACTCTATAGTCACATGGGCAGCTCAGATGTGATAGGAAGGAAATGACATGGACAGGAGGGGGGACAGAGAGCAGCAGGATCAACCAGGATTTTGCAGAATACAGAAAAGGAATCTCGTGATGAATATGACCCGCATGGAATACACCATTTGTTTTGTTTTAGTGACAGGGGTAGTGACACTACGTGCAGTTATGTACCTTTGTCAAGTTACCAATTTTATGCTCCAGGGCCATCCTTCCTTCCTAGGCCTCTGAAATAGGATCCAGGACAGTCAGCTGACTTTACTATAGAAACTTCCATAACAGGTCTATAGTTTATAGACTGACTGGAAAGGATTTGATTGGTTACAGATTTATAAATACAGGTTTTATATTTACCCACCTGTGTTTTTTTTAATGAGATGCGTTCTATAAATTCTTCACATATATCAGGACAGACCTGAAATCTGTTAGGCATTTAGCAATCCAAGAACACGGAAATTACACCGGACACACACACACACACACACACACACACACACACACACACACACCCCTTGATGAGAATCAGTTTACTCTGACCTCAGATGCCGATGTGTTTTCTGAAGGTCAGGGCAATGTTTGGATCGGTGCAGCTTCCATCATGCACAGAATCAATTCTGCCCCAGGAATATACACTCTAGCAGGGGTAGGCAACCTGGGTCCCTCCAGCTGTTGCATAACTACAAGTCCCATCATGCCTCTGGGAATAATTGTAACTGTCAGCCTTGCAATGCCTCATGGGAAATGTAGTTCCACAAGAGCTGGAGGGCCCCAGGTTGCCTCCCCCTGCCCTATATGACCGCAGTGATTAGGACCATCTTCCAAATGAGTGCAGTCATGTTCCTATAGGGGTTCCAGAGGTAGAAGGTGCGTTTGTGTGCAGCAGCACACTGCCCGCCCCCCCAAGCACATACTCAAGTCCCCATCTGGTTCCAGGTACATTGTAGGAGTGTCTTGGCTATCTGAGACTCCCCTCCTCATAGGATGTGGAGAGAAAGGGGGATAGGCCAGCCCACGGGTCCGTGTCTGAACGGACAGAGCTAAAGCTTGGCTCGGGAGCTGCCATAGCAAACAACTTGCTCTGGGGGTATGAGCACTGGGCATTGCAGAGTGGGTGGAGACGTGGGCGAGGGAGTGGGAGTGGATGTGACGTGGCCCGGGCAGAGACGTGGATGTGGGAGTGGATGTGACGTGGCCCGGGCGGAGACGTGGGAGTGGATGTGACGTGGCCCGGGCGGAGACGTGGGAGTGGATGTGACGTGGCCCGGGCGGAGACGTGGGAGTGGATGTGACGTGGCCCGGGCGGAGACGTGGGCGTGGATGTGACGTGGCCCGGGCGGAGACGTGGGCGTGGATGTGACGTGGCCCGGGCGGAGACGTGGGCGTGGATGTGACGTGGCCCGGGCGGAGACGTGGGCGTGGATGTGACGTGGCCCGGGCGGAGACGTGGGCGTGGATGTGACGTGGCCCGGGCGGAGACGTGGGCGTGGATGTGACGTGGCCCGGGCGGAGACGTGGGCGAGGGAGTGGGAGTGGATGTGACGTGGCCCGGGCGGAGACGTGGGCGAGGGAGTGGGAGTGGATGTGACGTGGCCCGGGCGGAGACGTGGGAGTGGGAGTGGATGTGACGTGGCCCGGGCGGAGACGTGGGCGAGGGAGTGGGAGTGGATGTGACGTGGCCCGGGCGGAGACGTGGGCGAGGGAGTGGGAGTGGATGTGACGTGGCCCGGGCGGAGACGTGGGCGAGGGAGTGGGAGTGGATGTGACGTGGCCCGGGCGGAGACGTGGGCGAGGGAGTGGGAGTGGATGTGACGTGGCCCGGGCGGAGACGTGGGCGAGGGAGTGGGAGTGGATGTGACGTGGCCCGGGCGGAGACATGGGCGAGGGAGTGGGAGTGGATGTGACGTGGCCCGGGCGGAGACGTGGGCGAGGGAGTGGGAGTGGATGTGACGTGGCCCGGGCGGAGACGTGGGCGAGGGAGTGGGAGTGGATGTGACGTGGCCCGGGCGGAGACGTGGGCGAGGGAGTGGGAGTGGATGTGACGTGGCCCGGGCGGAGACGTGGGCGAGGGCGAGGGAGTGGATGTGACGTGGCCCGGGCGGAGACGTGGGCGAGGGAGTGGATGTGACGTGGCCCGGGCGGAGACGTGGGCGAGGGAGTGGATGTGACGTGGCCCGGGCGGAGACGTGGGCGAGGGAGTGGATGTGACGTGGCCGGGCGGAGACGTGGGCGAGGGAGTGGATGTGACGTGGCCCGGGCGGAGACGTGGGCGAGGGAGTGGATGTGACGTGGCCCGGGCGGAGACGTGGGCGAGGGAGTGGATGTGACGTGGCCCGGGCGGAGACGTGGGCGAGGGAGTGGATGTGACGTGGCCCGGGCGGAGACGTGGGCGAGGGAGTGGATGTGACGTGGCCCGGGCGGAGACATGGGCGAGGGAGTGGGAGTGGATGTGATGTGGCCCGGGCGGAGACGAGGGCGAGGGAGTGGATGTGTGGCCCGGGGGCGGAGACGTGGGCGAGGGAGTGGATGTGTGGCCCGGGTGGAGACGTGGGCGAGGGAGTGGATGTGACGTGGCCCGGGCGGAGACGTGGGCGAGGGAGTGGATGTGTGGCCCGGGGGCGGAGACGTGGGCGAGGGAGTGGATGTGTGGCCCGGGCGGAGACGTGGGCGAGGGAGTGGATGTGTGGCCCGGGCGGAGACGTGGGTGAGGGAGCGGATGGACGGGTGGGGGAAGCTTGAAAATGCCATTTAATTAATTTTGAATATTGCAGTTTGTGGCGCTCAGACAGTTTGGTTGTCGCCGATTTCGGCCTCCAGTCGGAGGATCACCTCATGAGGACAGGGGTGCTCCTGGTGAACACAAATCACATCCCGGGTTGGTTTGTTTTTTCTAATGACATTTTATTGAATTAACGGAAAGAGAAAAAAAAAAAAGAAAATAAAACAAAAAAAGATATTTAAAGCATTTAGTAGATTGCTTGTAAAGAATACAATTCATTGTTAATAGTGTGACTGCTGCTTGTAATTCAGGTAATGCGCGCCTGTCCGACGCACGGCCGTGGCATCACCTTTGTGGGCGGAGCCAACATTCAGCCCAAGCAGCGACTCCACCACGGCTCCTACTTAAAGCGTCTTTGCCAGCGCCGTGCGCCCGACAGGCTCTCACTTACCCCCGGAAATAGGCCAGGGAGGCGTGGCTAGCAGCGCGTACGATTTTAAAAACATTGCTTCTAAACCCCGCCCCCCTGGAGTCTAAATGCAACGCAACTCCAGGAGGAAACCTAGAAAAGGACTATAGAATCAGAAAACAGGCGTTCATGTGCAAACAAACATTTCCTCATTACATGCTGTAATACACCGGAACTGAGAATGGGGGGGCAAAGGTTAGAGGTCGTAAGGGGAAAGGTTAGAGGTCGCGGAGGTGAACTGCCAACTACAGTGATGCTGCTTTGGAACAGAATGTCAGTTAAAAAGAAAAAACAAAAACAAACATTGAGTGAAGCCAAGAACACGCTGTGGACATTACTGGGGGGGGGGAGGGGAGAGGAAATCGGCGGCGATGATCAGTTGGTTCTCCTGACATCGTCCTGTACGAAGCGTACACCATATGTACCAAGAAGAGTAATCTTTAATGTCAAAAGCAAGAACCCCCCCAAAGTGGTCTAAGTGAGACTGGAAGAGGAAAAAACGAAAAAACACAAAAAACAGCTAAAGTGGAAAAAAGCAAAAAATACCACAGAACACACAACGGGTGATTTCCTATTTTTTCTCTTAAAGGGGAAAGTCAGAAATTACAACTAACACACTATTAAAAAAAAAACAAAAAAAAGAGATGATAAAAGCAGTGAGGCTTCAGAGACAAATGGTAAAGACTAACCCCTTCAATGCCAGTGCGATTGGGAGCCACACCCCTCACCCCTCCCCCAGCGCCAGCCAATGTACATTAAAGAATAGCGCACTGTAAAGTTTGATTTGGGGCTGGAACTGAAAGGGTTAATGCAACGCGTTGGCCACGGCGGGACTATGACAGACACTGCTTTGGGACCCTAGCCAGGTTTTTGGGAACAGAATTTGCAGGTTTCCTTTTTTTGGGGGGGGGCTGGGTTATGTTATGGAGGAGGAGTCTGCAGTGCCGTGGCGGGAGGAGATGGGGGCGGGGTTGGTAGCGGTGCGTTCTATACTCTTAGTTGGGAGTGAAGCAGATTAAAACTCTGGAATCTTTTACCCGTCTCGTGTAAAAGGTAAAAACGCATGTGACATTTGTAAAGGAGGGTCAGAATGGCTGGGTGATGTTAAACAGTGCACACGTTTAATATAAGGTGGAGTCTTCGTTTGTATGGGGGTGTCGGGTCTTTCGGAGGAGGGTATGCTCTTCACCTCTTCTTCGGCGGGTTCGCTGTCCGAGGGGGCGTCACTGGGCGGCCGGAGTTCAGCCCGCCGTACTGGTACTTCGCTTTCTTTTCCGAGGGCTTCAAGATCTACGGAGAGGAGGAACAGAACACCGTACATTGAGAAGAGGCCACCATTCTACACAATCTGATCCACATAAAAACATTGGAATCAGCACTGAAGACATCAACTAAACCGGGTCACAGGAGGGCAGAACCCGCTACAGGAGACGCCAAACCAGCTTCCCGCTACTTCTTATTAAAGTCATTGGAAAGTCTTGTGGGGTTTTTTTCCTCCTATAAAAATAACTTATTATTACAGGAATTCCCCACTTCTATGTACACAATGGGGGCTTATTTACTAAAGCTGGAAAGTGCAAAATCAGGATCAGTTCTGCATAGAAACCAATCAGCTTCTAACCCCAGTTTCAATTAAGCTCAGATAAAATCTGGAAGCTGATTGGTTTCTATGAAGTGAGCCCGATTTTCCATCTTTAGTAAATAAACCCCATTGCTGTACAGCGGAGGTCCACCCTAAAGTGGAGCTTCCGCTCATTGGAATCCTCCCCCCCTCCGGCGCCACAATTGGCACCTTTCAGGGGGGAGGGGGGTGCAGGTACCTGTACAGTACAGGTATCTGCACCCACTTCCGGGATAGCTCTCTGCGGAAAGGGGCGTAGATCTACGCCCCTTTCCGAAAGTCCCCCGCTGCCTGCTGGGAAACACACGGATCCCAGAGGCAGCGGGGACCGTCCTTATTGCGCAGCGTGACTCGCGCATGCGCAGTAGGGAACCGGGAAATGAAGCCGAAAGGCTCCACTTCCTGATTCCCATACCCAAGATGGTGGCGGCAGCACCCGAGAGACGATCGAGAGATCGGCTTCAGGGGGGCCGACATCGCGGGCGCGCTGGGTGGGTAAGTGTCCTTATTTTAAAAGTCAGCAGCTGCTGTATTTGTAGCCGCTGGCTTTTAAAGAAAAAAAAAAAAAAAAACAGCGGAACTCCCAGCGGACTCCCGCTTTAAAGTGGTGTTCCACCCCAAAAAAAAAATGCTTACAATTCTTAAAAAAAAAAAATTTGAAAAAATAAATAAAAAATTAACTCACCTCTAAATGTCTGTTGCTAGGGAGTCCCTCGTAGTCTGCCTCCTTCGGTGCCTGGGCTCCTGACGTCACTTCCCCGCCCCCCTCCCTCCCGTCAGTCATCTGGGACATGTGACAGGTCCCAGATGACTGCGCGGCCAATCAGAGCTCGCACATGCGCAGTGGGTGCCCAGCTGCGAAGCCACAGCCGGGTGCCCACAGCTGCAATGCCGGTGCCGCCGAGAGGAGAGGGGCTTCATTCCCCCGCATCGCTGGACCCCGGGACAGGTAAGTGTCCGATTATTAAAAGTCAGCAGCTGCAGTATTTGTAGCTGCTGACTTAAAAAATTTTTTTAGGGGAAACTCCTCTTTAAAAGTGGGGTATGCCTGTATACTTACCTCCACTGTCTGCAGTGGATTTGTACAGAGCAGTCCAGATCCTCCTCTTCTCAGGTCCCTCTTCTGTGCTCCTGGCCCCTCCCTCATGTTAAACCCCCCCACAGCAAGCAGCTTCCTATGGGGGGCACCTAAACTGAGCCATAGCTCCTCGGGTCCATTCAGACAAGGAGCCCCAGCCCTGCCCCCTCTATCCCCAGATTGGCTAGCTGACTGAAAGCAGCCAATGGTGCCGCTGCTGTGTCTCAAACCAATCAGGAAGCAGAATGTCAGACGGCTGAGACACTCGTGGACAGAGAGGGACATCAGGCAAGTATTGGGGGAGGGGAGTGAGGTTTCTGGACACAGAAGGCTTTTCATCTTAATGCATATACTACACCTTTTGCCTTTACATCCAGTATAAGTGCCTGCACAGTAATAAATGATCGCAAAGTAATATAAACGTGTAAAAATGGTGTATTAAATCAAATCCCAAAATCATCAAATCCATCTAGTTCTTCATGCTAGAAGTGTCTCTAATATGTATTCATGTTCTCCTAGATTGTAAGCTCCAACGAGCAGGACCCTCTGATCCCCCGTGTTGAATTGTAATGTCTGCCCTAATGTTGTAAAGCGCTTTGTAAATGGTCGGAAAGGAGAAAGAGGAAGGAAGGAGAAAAAGGAGAAAGAGGAAGGAAGGAGAAAAAGGAGAAAGAGGAAGGAAGGAGAAAAAGGAGAAAGAGGAAGGAAGGAGAAAGGAGGAAGGAAGGAGAAAGGAGGAGAAAGGAGAAAGAAGGAAGGAGAAAGAAGGAAGAGGAAGGAAGGAGAAAGAAGGAAGAGGAAGGAAGGAGAAAGAAGGAAGAGGAAGGAAGGAGAAAGAAGGAAGGAAGGAGAAAGAGGAAGGAAGGAGAAAGAGGAAGGAAGGAGAAAGAGGAAGGAAGGAGAAAGAGGAAGGAAGGAGAAAGAGGAAGGAAGGAGAAAGAGGAAGGAAGGAGAAAGAGGAAGGAAGGAGAAAGAGGAAGGAAGGAGAAAGAGGAAGGAAGGAGAAAGAGGAAGAGGAAGGAAGGAGAAAGAGGAAGGGGAAGAAGAAAGAGGAAGGGGAAGAAGAAAGAGAAAGGGGAAGAAGAAAGAGAAAGAGGAAGGAGAAGGAGAAAGAGGAAGGAGAAGAAGAAAGAGAAAGAGGAAGGAGAAGAAGAAAGAGAAAGAGGAAGGAGAAGAAGAAAGAGAAAGAGGAAGGAGAAGAAGAAAGAGGAAGGAGAAGAAGAAAGAGGAAGGAGAAGAAGAAAGAGGAAGAAGAAAGAGAAAGAGGAAGAAGAAAGAGAAAGAGGAAGAAGAAAGAGGAAGGAAGGAAGGAAGGAAGGAAGGAAGGAAGGAAGGAAGGAAGGAAGGAAGGAAGGAAGGAAGGAAGAAAGGAAGAAAGGAAGAAAGGAAGAAAGGAAGAAAGGAAGGAAGGAAGGAAGTTCCCCTCTTGAAGCTTCAGCTTTCGTATAGTCATCGGGGGAGGTGATTTCGAAGCGGCACTGCCACGCCCCACACCCGGGGGAGGCGTACGATTGGTAGTCCTCCTTTAATAACAATTCATACATCGGCCTCATTGATCTGCCATACCTGGAAGGAGCACATCAAGGTCTCGTCCACGCTCATCATCCCCCCGGCGTTATCAAACTCCCCGCAGTAGTTCGGAGCAGAAAACAGGGTGACCAGCTGCCGCTTGGCAAAGAATTCATAACCATCTTCTACTACCTGGCAGAGGGACAAGAGAGACAAATGTCAGAGAGCTCTACAAACACAATCATTTCACCTGCTGACAGGGGAGGGGGAGGGGAACGTTCCGGGAAGGCGGATATCGGCTCAGATGACACAATGTTTAACATCAGAAGAATATAAAAACAAAAGTCAGTGCCTCCCCTCGCCCGCTGAGCAAAATTAATTTAGTAACGTGCATAGAGAAACACACAGCCCTGTGACACCCCCCCCCCCCCCCCCACACACACACACACGACAGCCCAGCCTCCTGGCAGCCCCTCCTCCAGCACTGAGGACTGGGTAAGTAGCTGGGGGTAGGTGTAAGAGTTCTGTATAGGGATTGAAGGATGATGCTCAGACCAAACCTGCCTGAACTATCATAGCTGACAGCCAATCAGGTGGCAGAGACATTTCCCCACCTTGCAGCCACACACAGGTATGGGGGGCCCTGGGCACGAGTTATCAACTTATCAGTGAACGTTGGCTGTGGAATTACACTCGGATATGGCAATACATTACATGCGGGACGGGGATACTTTTGAAATTTTCTGATCACTCATTTTAGTACTGCAACACTAAAACACAATGGGGGGTATATTACATGTAGATTGATAGAGGCTTCATCTCCCTCTTATTTTAAGATACAGGGAGGAGGGGCGTGACACAGCCTGTGACAGAACCCGCCCCACACCATGTTATTGCCAAAAAATAATAAAGATTTAAACTTCAAAAATATATTTGTATGACAGTTTAAAAAACAGTTTGGTATTACTTATTTTTACGCTGAATTCCAAAGACACTTTTTTTGAACTTGCGACCAGCAGCAGAGGACAAGAAGCTTCTCCGGGGTCATGTGACAGCTGGAGAGCCATTAGGAAAAAGTGACTTGGAGGTTTTTCTTTCAATAAAATAATTTCAGCGCCGTCATCCCCATACAGCGGGGATATGCAATTAGCGGACCTCCAGCTGTTGCAAAACTATACGTCCCATCATGCCTCTGCCTCTGGGTGTCATGCCTGTGGCTGCCAGTGCTGACCATGCTGGTTGGGATTTCAGTACAGCGGAGCCACAATGTTGTTCATTCACTACAGGAAGTTAGAAAACTTCTAGCAGGGATGGTGGAAGCCCCCCCGCCCCCCCGTGTGGTTGCAGGTGGTGTATAGACCCGGGCACAGTGCAGCGATCTCATCGCCAGAGTCAGAAATGAAGACATTTTCAGGTTTGGGTGGCCTGACCCTTCAAGGAGGGATCGCCCCCTTTTATATATTATGTAGGCTGAACGCAGGTCACATGATTCCTCAGGTATTGGCCAATCAGAACACAGAGCTTCTGCAACTTCGGCCAGCGTGGTCACAAAACCTACCTGATGAGCTCGACAAATGAGATCCAAATCGTGTCGGTTCAAGAATTTGCTAACGACGTCTGCCCCGAACGTGAAGGAGACGCCGCGGTCGTTCTCCCCCCAGCCTTGTACGTCTTTATCGGGGTCCGACCACAACAAGTCGCACAGTAAACCTGAAGGAGCGGACAAAGAACGGGCAGAGAAAAAACAACAGTGACAAAGACTTCATGAGAACATTCATCCAAAGAAAAAAACAAAAACTTAAAGTGCATAGCTGGATATAAAAAACAAAAAAAAAACAAAACACATCTCAGTACAATTATACAGATCCCTCCCCTCCCATGCTTCTCTAACCACTTGACTATTGGGGTATTTTTTTTATTTGTTCCATGTGTTAAAGCTTTTATTTTTTTGTTAGAAATGATATAGATATAGATAGAGAGAGAGATTATATATTACATTATATTATATTATATTATATATATATAAAATTCTTCCTGAAAATAGAGACCTTGAGGAATAAAATGGTGGTAATCTTTTTTAATCGAACAGATATGCAGGAAAAAGTAATACACGGGGTCATTAGTTGAGGGGGATGTTCCTCCTGCTCTCTGTGCTGGCCTTTTCCAACAGTGCGCGGGCACCTGGGGAGAGCATAGCGCCACCCTGGTGCCCAAGTAGTCTTTCCAGCATGATGGAACAAACAACAGAGGCCAAGGTGGAAGCATCCCGCTTTTGAAGTTTGTGGTTGCAGTGTTTCCTGGGTAAATGGGTGGGGCTACACTCTCTCCAGGTGCCATCTTGAAAAACGATTGGGGGCGGGGGTGCTTTGATCAGGCACCTTTCCATTCTACCCCCGTCTGATGTCTATCCAGTCCCCAGGTTGACTTTACCAAAGCTGCCTAAAGAGGGGAGCAAATCCTTCGCATCCCAAAGTGAACATTCGTTTTCCTCCCCTGATCTGAATACAGTAAGCCGTAATGGGGATTGGCTGCAATGACCTCTTGTTCAATCCCCAGCCGAGAAAATCTGCATGGAGTTTGCATGTTCTTCCTCCGGGGACTTCTGTACTCTCACATGCCAGACGCACAAGAACAAACTGTTCCCATCTTCAGTAAGAGGAAAGCGGCCTGCAGCACATTGCGGAGCCCCCGGATTCCAGGCGTTGCACAATGTGCGTTCAGTACACCAGGCAGATGTTGCAGCAGAACCCCTGCTGGGCACCAATCCAGAGGATTTTTTTATAGCGAAGCTCAGACCAGCTGTGACATGTATGTGTGGATGTTCCCATATTATATAAAAAGCAGCCGACAGGCTAAGAGGGGCTCCAACACAACGCAGCCCCATGGGAGAAACCTACCGAGGACTCAGCAGATCCTTATAAAATGGCCTGCTGTGTGTGTGTGTGTGTGTTTTTTTTTTTTAAGGGGGGAGGGGGTGGTATGTGCACTTGTGTTTTTTAGCTTTCAGAAACGGGTAACTAGATTTCGCCACCCTGACACCGGTAGACTGCAATGAGTTCTATGAGATCCAACAGTGAAAGGAGACGTTGACCTTAAAAAATAAATCCAATTTTTTTCCAGCAGTCTGCAGAACGGGTGTAACGCCAAGCTCCTCCCACAGACTCTCTGTACAGCTGTCTGTCGGTACCTCCTGTCCGGGAAGACGGATACTGAATTGCAGGGAGATCATCAGCGCCCCCGCAGTTAATTGAGAGCTACAAGACGTAAGCCGCAGTGGAAGATGGTACTTGTAGTTCATTCCTTCACAGATATGTAAGGACAATGCGGTCGTGTGGACGGAGTCCTGCACAGCCACGCGGTTTGTAAATTGTGAAGGGGGGGGGGGGGGTCCCCGTCTGCTGTCATGGGGAATAAATAGGGGGTTGCAGACATGTGCTTCTTGGTAATAGGTGAGGGTCATTGGCTCCTGCCAATCACAGAGTGAGAGGAGAAAGCAGGGTGCAGGGCTGATCCGTGTGTGTGTGTGTGTGTGTGTGTAAACCACTTTATTCACAAAGATCGGGGAACGGATGTCCACTTACCACAGTCCCCAGAGGAAGGTATGTTTTGCAAACCAACAGACCACAACAATTGGTAACGCGTTCATGGCTACGGCGTTTATAAATGTTCATCGGTCAGGAAGTGGTTAATATTCCGTCCTTCAGATATATCCGCGGTACAACTGCAGAACAAGGAACGATTTTTCCTCTTCTCAGGAAAAAGGAAACGATCCAACACAGCCCACTGCTCGATCGATAACACGTCTTCCAGGTTTATTCCAGAATGACAACAAGCAATATGCAAAGTACAGGACCCGCTACCAATCAACCTTTTATTGGCAGGTCAGATCCTCTCGCTAGGAGTTTCTGTACTCAGCAGATCCATAGCGCTCCTCGCATCGCTTTGGCATCGAATAAGGCTTGCCAGTGTCTCAGGCGTCACGTTTGCTCCTAGGTGGTCACTCGCCATCAGACAGCCATGTAATAAAACATGCCACGAGGGTGTCAGCAGGAAGACAGGCAGCCTGCAGAGACGGGTGCACAGAAAATCGCACAGCGGGAGGTTTGTACTCCCTTGCCGGGGCTCAGAGGCGTCCGGGATTCTTGTACACAGCAGCAGAATTTGGCTGCAGTTGTTGGGAGGACGTTTCCATGTCAAACATTAAATCTCTCTCTCCACACGGCTCAGATCAGTGTGCTGAACACAACCTCCCGATATACAGTTTTTGTCAGCCGAGGTCATCGAAGCCTAGGACGTCCACGCCGCGTCTAGCAGCTCCGGTATGCCCCCAACTAACCCAACAACAAATCCGAGTACCTAAACATTTTACAAGGCTTTTATCCTTAAATTCTTTATTAGATTTTTTTATTTTTATTTATATTGTAATTGTATCAGACAGTTACAGTATTAAAGCCTAACTCCACACGTAATGTCCCTTTAAATAGTTTGTTTTTGCCATGCTGGCCTAAATTAACTACCGTATTTATCGGCGCATAACACCATTTCCCTTAAAACCAGGGGAAAATTGCGGGTGTGTGTTATACGTAGATCCCCAGCCGATTGTGAGCCTGTGGGCGGCTTTCGGCCGCTAAGAACGGCCGAGAGCTACCGAGTGCCACCGAGATACACAGGACATGTGGCTCTGTATCTCGGCGGCACCATTTTTAAAATGGCAAGGCCGCAGACGGACACGGGCAAGGCCGCAGACGGACACGGGCAAGGCCGCAGACGGACACGGGCAAGGCCGCAGACGGACACGGGCAAGGCCGCAGACGGACACGGGCAAGGCCGCAGACGGACACGGGCAAGGCTGCATTGTTGGGCATTTAAATTTACATTTTTTTCCTTAAACATCCCTCCTAAACTTGGGGTGTGTGTTATACTCCGATAAATATGGTAATTTTCTGCAATAACGTGCGTTTGCTGGGTGCACAATATTAAAGTAAAACTAGACATAAAATGAAGCCCTGCTAGACGACTTCAGGCCGGCCCCTTTCACAGGTATAGATATACAAAACATTAAAAATAAGAAGGTCTATACCATATAAAATCTGGTAATACGCGGTCTCACCCTGCTCTGCACATGCTCATTTGCACTCCATTTGTGGGCACTGCTGAATTTATATTTGGCCAATCCGTCGGCAGCATTAAAGTGGAATTAACCCTCCTATCCTTTACAGCCAAGGAAGCTGCTTCTGTTTGATCTGTGGGGCAAGTGATCATCTATGACACCAGCAATTTGATGGTTTGACTGTTTTGTTGAGAAAAGTCAGCAATCTCTGCATTCTAGGACTAACAGTTTTTTGAAATTGATGGGCTTAGGTCTGCTTTACGATTTATTGCTACTCAGGAGCGCTTGCTTCATAAAAATGGCCGCCTCCAGCAAGAAGACACAGGAGCAACGCTGGAGGCAATTTACACCACACACTGATGTTGGTAGATGAATCATTAATGTAGAATGGATGTTCCTTACTAAAGAATATTATTTTTTTAATATAGTTATGGGTAAAGCCGTGTGTAGCCTCAGCTATACACAACAAGAATACCGAGTATAACGTGTTGTGTCTCAAAGTAAACCAGTGATTAGAAATAAAGTGACCAATGTATACACAACAGTAGTATTAAGGTGCTTATGAGAAAGATATCCTATAAATCTTTAAATTCTTTAAAAAAAAAAAGTCTGTGTGACTATTAATACAACCACACAAAGTGTGTGCCATAGATGTGATACAATGTATCGAATGGAACCTGTTCAATCTCCTGTATTGATACATATAAATCGCTGAATGTTGCAAGGCGTCTAATACATTCCACTTAAGAAAAATCTTCTGTTTTTAGTGATATGAAGATCCATATTATAAAATTGGCCTCTTACCGAATGCGATGGATCCCTATGACAGATCTAGGCACAGACACTGATGTAGAGGTTACTCTCTCAGCTTTCTCTCATCCATGTGCTTCACAAAAGGTTTAGACTTGGATGATTTAAAGGCAGCAGCATTGGATCACTCCCATGGACCTTCAGTCTGCTTGTATTAAATTATCGGATTGAACGTTTCAAGCGTATGGATACAAACAATCTTAAATGTGTTTTCTTTTTTGGATAAATGGAACTCCAATGAATTGGAAATCGTAAGTAGATAAGGAAAAGGAAATCCTCAGTGTAAAACCGCAAACAAAATTATTAAAAATATCTTTTTAAAAGTTACACTTACAACAAGGCTGAAATTTGAAGTGTAAGAAGTAATTTAATCTGGCAACAATGTCACATGTCAAACCACTTGGTGGTGTTTCAGGATACTCCGATCCGACGCGTTTCCACAAAACTGTCGTCCATAATACGGTCTACTTGGACAACCGTTTTGTGGAAACGCGTCGGATCGGAGTATCCTGAAACACCACCCAAGTGGTTGGACATGTGACACCTTGCAACATTCATATAGATCAATACAGGCGATTGTCTGAACAGGTTCCATTTGATACATTGTGTCACATCTATGGCACAAACTTTGTTTTTGTATCAATAGTCACACAGACGCCAATTTAAATTTTTGAAATATTTATTTATTCGATTTCCCTCTCATAAGCACCTTAATACGACTTATGTATGCATTGATCACTTTATTGAGGCACAACACTCGGTATTATTTGTTGTGTATGCACCAAGTCATTTTTATAACATTTACTTTCATATTATATTATTAAGTCACTTTGCTTTGCACAGGAATTACGCATCATTTACATTATCTTTATTTTTGACTCCATTCCTGGTTTTGTTGAGTAGCAGCTGTTCCACCATTGCAGAGCAGCGCAGAGATTTATATTTGAACAGCAAATAGAAAGGGGCTTTCCTGCCTCTCCTGGAACAAAATCTAGAGCTGGGTGCTCTTCAGTCATTCACAGGGACATTTGTATTCTTTTTTTTTTTTTTTTTTTTTCCAATTTTGTATTCTTAACCAATCCAAAAAGCTGCTTCTGATTGGCGATAAAGACATCTTTCTCCCACCTTTCCACCTCAGCCAATCACAGGAAGCTTTGTAGTCGTTTCATAAGAATACAAAGCTTCCCACGAATGACTGAGCAGCACTCAGCCTGCATATTATGTTCCGGAACCAATACAGGAAGTTCCTGTCCCACAGTGCTGTATACTGTATATAACACAGGCTGCATACATGACACAGAGCACACCAGGTAATGCAGTCAGGTTTGTTTGGGCGGCTTCCATTGACTTGTTCCGATTTGTTAGTGGGGGATGGGAGCTGGCAGCAACAACCTGGCCTTAAGGGAAGCATCCTTGTGCAGTGTGGACTGCTGCCTGACAATGCAGAAACTTGGGAGTGTTGTAACACAAGCGCAGGTAACCATGGTGCAGGGGAACATTAATCTACTGATTCTGGGCAGAATGGGGGTTATTGGTAAAATTTACAGACAACCTAACAGCAGCAATGACTGGTCTCTAGTTCTTCAGGGGTATAGGAAAAAATAAAAAGCCACTAGTGATCATCCTGACACGTCTCCCTCTGAAGAAGTTAATCCCGACCTACGCGTTGCGTCCATCACTCACAACGTCCATTGACATTTAGGGCTCATTCACACTAGCAGTTGTGAGTGGGTGGTAAAACTTTAAGCTGCGTTTTTACTGTCCCTTACAGCCCCACCTGAACTGCTTCCCCTCTCCCTCTGCAGAGGCAGCAGTTGGGGCTGAAGACACGCCATGGCGTTTCCAGGAATTCTACTCAGGGCTACTTGGCAGGCGCAACAAACGCTGAGCATGACCCATTCAAGTAAATGGGGCCGTTCTGCAAGTGCCCTGCAACCGCACACACAATGCATGTGATTGATTAGCGCGGGCTTCAAGGTTATAAAGCAGGCGGTGATAGAGAATACCAAACTAACCACCTGTCAAATGCTCTCTGAAGATCGAGCCAAAAATAGATAACTCTTCAGAGAGCAATGCTAGTGTGACTGAGCCCATAAGGTAATTGTAAACAGAAATGACTTTGGATTCAGTCCCAAACCAGAAGTTATTTGTACTGCTGGGCCAATGAGCTGTGAGCAGATCCCCTCCCCCGCCCCCAAGTATACAAAGGTGTAGCAGTGTAATGAGCATTTACCTGTGTCGGGGACATCTGTGGGCCTCATGATTCTGCGGATCTGTTCCATGGACTGCAGATCAGGAGAAAGTCCTGCAAAATAAAATCAGAATAAACAAACATTTTCTAAGAAACAAAATATGATAAGTCAATTATTTTGTACAAAATGCATCAAAAGGTTTGGATATAAAAATCGGGGAAACAAATGTACATGAATAGCGGCCGTAATCCGGACCGACTCCTCCTCTGACAAATGCCAGATTTACACCGATCGGTGCTTCTTCCTACTTTTCTATATTCTACACCAGGGGGGGAGGCAACTTGGGGCCATCTAGCTGTCGCAGAACTACAAGTCCCAACATGCCTCTGGGAGTATTTGTAAGGGCCAGCCTTGCAGTGCCTCATGGGAAATGTAGTTCCACAACAGCTGGAAGGCCACTGGTTGCCTCCCCTGCTCTACACAGTATGCAGCCGACCATGACAAGTGGCAATGGGGTTTAAAGTAGAACTAAAAGGCAAAGCCTCTCGCTTTCCCCATCTCCCCCCCCCATTTTGGTAAAGGTTTTTTTTGTGCTGAGCCAGAAGGATGAGAAGGGCTGATGGGATTCCTAGTGGTGTCAGAGTCTCCTCTGGATAAGATCCACCCTCTTCATATGTCCCGATGTCACCGGGACCGAAAGAGTGAAGATCCGAAATTCTGAGCCGTCACTGAAACAGCAATACGGAGGAAATCTTCCAACAGTGCCAATTGGTCTGACGACCGCCGTCTGGGAACGGATTTACCATCACTGCGAGTCAGACCCCATGTGCAGGTCGCACCACAGTTCCCTGCAAAACACGTGCGCCATTTCGGAGCATGCGCAAGAGGGCACAATTTTTAGATTGTAAGCTCCAACAAGCCGGGCCCTCCGATTCCTCTTGTACCAAATTGTAATGTAACTGTAATGTCTGCCCTGAATAATAATAATCCTCCTGGGAGAAGTGATGTAGAAATCCCAGGAGGCGGTTTGCATGACTGCAGAAATGGCGCAATGGATCCCAGAGGGATCTACGGCATCCCTACATGTGTGGTCCGGGGAGGGCATTCTTGTCTCGGGAACCTGAATTTTGGGGAGGAGGCGGCAGGGGTGAATAAAAATAAATAAAAAGATTTTTTAAAGATCCACTTTAAATATATATTACCAAATGACGATTGAAAAAGGATGGTGCAAAAGTAGAACTGCACGATTCTGCCCAAAATGAATAATTTTTCTTTGCTTAGAAGTTTACAATTCTCTCGGTTTAACATCTTTATTATACCAAAAAAATTGGACTAACTTTACTATTTCTTTAATTCATTGAAGTGTTGCATTTGAAAGAATTCTGTTGAAATACAGTGCAACAAAATATTGCAGCAACCAATATTTTATTCTCTAGGGTCTCTGCTACAACATAAAAAGATATAAAAAAAGAATATATTTTTTTTTCTGGGCTGTGATTGGACACAGCCTATCCCAGCTACAAATCATTGGCTAGGACCTGTACAATTACAGTAGGAGCCGGGTGAGGGGTGTGCACCCTAAACTTGGAAATAGGAGACATACATACACATACATTATATGTGTGTGTGTGTGTGTGTGTGTGTGTGTGTATACATGTATGTGTGTGTGTGTGTGTATACATGTATGTGTGTGTGTGTGTATACATGTATGTGTGTGTGTGTGTGTATACATGTATGTGTGTGTGTGTGTATACATGTATGTATGTGTGTGTGTGTGTGTATGTATGTGTGTGTGTGTGTTATGTGTTATGTGTATATATGTATGTGCGTGTGTGTGTGTGTGTGTTATGTGTATATATGTATGTGCGTTTGTGTGTGTATATATGTATGTGTGTGTGTTATTTATATATATATATATATATATATATATATATATATATATATATATATATATATATATATATATAAATAACACATACACACACACACACACACATATAAACACATTATATATATATAACACATATACACACTAATCCGCCATAACGGTCCCCAGTAGCTCTGATCACACACACTGCTGTGTCACTACAATGGCACAATATGGCGTCATCTCTGCCCAGCGTCCGTCTCGTCGCATGCAGTCCCCCCCCCCCCTTGCAGTGCGGCAGGCACAGGCGCGCTCAGCATTATCCAGAGGTTTACACGCTTGTTCAGAGATCAATAGTTTAAAGTCTTTCCTACAAATCAGCATGAATGGCGGCACGCTGGTGAATGTCTAATTGCGCGGTGATTTAGTGGATGAACGTGCTCACCGATCGTCCTCCCTGTGATGGCTTAAAGTGCTTCTCTGGCAGCTCGGCGCTCGTTCGGCGGGAAGGTCATCGCTCACAAAGGGCGAGTAGGTTTCACGCATCACGCTCTGAGATTACAGGGCTATTTATACGCCTCGCAGGTGTGCCAACCCCGATTTAGGCTGGTAAGTGTGTGCCGGGCCCGTTTTCATGGCATGTGCTTGCTGCAAATTGAAGTATTAGCCTGACCTCCCTGGAGATTTATTTCATCTACAAGGAAATCAAACCATTCACAAAGCATAAAGACCACATTCCCCCAATGTACTCTTCTCTGATTTCTGTCCATACTCTGCAATCGCCTCCCCCTAGCGCACTGGACCGGCACCCAGGCTCCCCCCAGCGCACTGGACCGGCACCCAGGCTCCCCCCAGCGCACTGGACCGGCACCCAGGCTCCCCCCAGCGCACTGGACCGGCGCCCGGGGTCCTCCATGCTGAGGTCGGGTCCCCTGCTCACTATTAAAGCCAGGGCTGCTGACAGGGGGCTAGTGCCGGCCTTTCTGTACCAGGCCTGGGCCCCATAAGTTCAGCAGGGAGCCCGGGGGGCGGAGACTCTTTACCTCTGGGTGCATGCACAGTAATTCCACAGGCCGTGGCTCCCAGGAATTACAAGTTCCCCGGACCCCATCAGTTCAACAGCAGGGGCCACAGATGGAGGAAATTTACTCATTTTGAAGATCAGGCGGAGTAATGCTACAGCTCCCGACATATAAAGTTCCAGCATCTTCCTTCATATGAATCTGTTGGGTAGACCAGAACTTTAATTGTTGGGAGTCACATAAAAGGGATGGATGGATGGATGGATGGTTGGAGACATGGAGGGAGGGGGGAGGAGGGATGGATGGTTGGAGACATGGAGGGAGGGCGGAGGAGGGATGGATGGTTGGAGACATGGAGGGAGGGGGGAGGAGGGATGGATGGTTGGAGACATGGAGGGAGGGGGGAGGGAGGGATGGATGGTTGGAGACATGGAGGGAGGGAGGGAGGGATGGATGGTTGGAGACATGGAGGGAGGGAGGGAGGGAGGGAGGGAGGGATGGATGGTTGGAGACATGGAGGGAGGGAGGGATGGTTGGTTGGAGACATGGATGGATGGATGGTTGGTTGGAGACATGGATGGATGGATGGTTGGTTGGAGACATGGAGGGAGGGAGGGATGGATGGATGGTTGGAGACATGGAGGGAGGGAGGGAGGGAGGGAGGGATGGATGGTTGGTTGGAGACATGGAGGGAGGGAGGGATGGATGGATGGTTGGGAGACATAGAGGGAGGGGGGGATGGTTGGAGACATGGAGGGAGGGAGGGAGGGGGGGATGGTTGGAGACATGGAGGGAGGGAGGGAGGGAGGGAGGGGGGGATGGTTGGAGACATGGAGGGAGGGAGGGAGGGAGGGGGGATGGTTGGAGACATGGTTGGAGACATGGAGGGAGGGAGGGAGGGAGGGGGGGAGGGGGGGATGGGTTGGAGACATGGTTGGAGACATGGAGGGAGGGAGGGAGGGAGGGGGGGATGGTTGGAGACATGGAGGGAGGGAGGGGGGATGGTTGGAGACATGGAGGGAGGGAGGGGGGATGGTTGGAGACATGGGAGGGAGGGAGGGGGGGATGGTTGGAGACATGGAGGGAGGGAGGGGGGGATGGTTGGAGACATGGAGGGAGGGAGGGAGGGAGGGATGGTTGGAGACATGGAGGGAGGGAGGGAGGGAGGGATGGTTGGAGACATGGAGGGAGGGAGGGAGGGAGGGATGGTTGGAGACATGGAGGGAGGGAGGGAGGGAGGGATGGAGGGATGGTTGGAGACATGGAGGGATGGATGGATGGTTGGAGACATGGAGGGAGGGAGGGAGGGAGGGATGGTTGGAGACATGGAGGGAGGGAGGGATGGTTGGAGACATGGAGGGAGGGAGGGATGGTTGGAGACATGGAGGGAGGGAGGGATGGTTGGAGACATGGAGGGAGGGAGGGATGGTTGGAGACATGGAGGGAGGGAGGGATGGTTGGAGACATGGAGGGAGGGAGGGAGGGATGGTTGGAGACATGGAGGGAGGGAGGGATGGAGGGATGGTTGGAGACATGGAGGGAGGGGGGAGGGAGGGAGGGAGGGATGGATGGTTGGAGACATGGAGGGAGGGATGGATGGATGGAGACAGGGAGGGAGGGAGGGATGGATGGTTGGAGGGAGGGAGGGAGGGAGGGATGGATGGTTGGAGACATGGAGGGAGGGAGGGATGGATGGATGGTTGGAGACATGGAGGGAGGGAGGGAGGGATGGTTGGAGACATGGAGGGAGGGATGGATGGATGGTTGGAGACATGGAGGGATGGATGGTTGGAGACATGGAGGGAGGGAGGGATGGTTGGTTGGAGACATGGAGGGAGGGATGGATGGTTGGAGACATGGAGGGAGGGAGGGAGGGATGGTTGGAGACATGGAGGGAGGGGGGGGGGGATGGTTGGAGACATGGAGGGAGGGAGGGAGGGAGGGAGGGATGGTTGGAGACATGGAGGGAGGGGGGGGGGGGATGGTTGGAGACATGGAGGGAGGGAGGGAGGGAGGGAGGGGGGGATGGTTGGAGACATGGAGGGAGGGAGGGAGGGAGGGAGGGAGGGAGGGAGGGAGGGGGGGATGGTTGGAGACATGGAGGGAGGGAGGGAGGGAGGGAGGGAGGGAGGGAGGGAGGGGGGGGATGGTTGGAGACATGGAGGGAGGGAGGGAGGGAGGGATGGTTGGAGACATGGAGGGAGGGAGGGAGGGAGGGATGGTTGGAGACATGGAGGGAGGGAGGGAGGGAGGGATGGTTGGAGACATGGAGGGAGGGAGGGAGGATGGAGGGATGGAGGGATGGTTGGAGACATGGAGGGATGGAGGGAGGGAGGGAGGGAGGGAGGGATGGTTGGAGACATGGAGGGAGGGAGGGATGGTTGGAGGCATGGAGGGAGGGAGGGAGGGATGGTTGGAGGCATGGAGGGAGGGAGGGAGGGATGGTTGGAGACATGGAGGAAGGGGGGAGGGAGGGAGGGATGGTTGGAGACATGGAGGAAGGGGGGGAGGGAGGGAGGGATGGTTGGAGACATGGAGGGAGGGAGGCATGGTTGGTTGGAGACATTGAGGGAGGGGGGGAGGGGAAGGGAAGGGTGGGATGGTTGGAGACATGGAGGGAGGGAGGGATGGTTGGAGACATGGAGGAAGGGGGGGAGGGAGGGAGGGAGGGATGGTTGGAGACATGGAGGGAGGGAGGCATGGTTGGTTGGAGACATGGAGGGAGGGGGGGAGGGGAGGGAGGGATGGTTGGAGACATGGAGGGAGGGATGGATGGATGTGGTTGGAGGACATGGAGGGAGGGATGGATGGTTGGAGACATGGAGGGAGGGAGGGAGGGATGGTTGGAGACATGGAGGGAGGGGGGGATGGTTGGAGACATGGGAGGGTGGGAGGGAGGGAGGGGGGGATGGTTGGAGACATGGAGGGAGGGAGGGAGGGGGAGGGGGGGATGGTTGGAGACATGGAGGGAGGGAGGGAGGGAGGGGGGGATGGTTGGAGACATGGAGGGGAGGGAGGGAGGGAGGGAGGGAGGGGGGGATGGTTGGAGACATGGAGGGAGGGAGGGAGGGAGGGAGGGATGGATGGTTGGAGGGAGGGAGGGAGGGATGGATGGAGGTTGGAGACATGGGAGGGAGGGAGGGATGGATGGATGGTTGGAGACATGGAGGGAGGGAGGAGGGATGGAGGGATGGATGGATGGTTGGAGACATGGAGGGAGGGAGGGAGGGATGGATGGTTGGAGACATGGAGGGAGGGAGGGAGGGATGGATGGTTGGAGGAGGAGACCAGGGAGGGAGGGAGGGTGGATGGATGGTTGGAGACATGGAGGGAGGGAGGGAGGGTTGGATGGTTGGAGACATGGAGGGAGGGAGGGATGGTTGGAGACATGGAGGGAGGGATGGATGGTTGGAGACATGGAGGGAGGGAGGGAGGGATGGATGGTTGGAGACATGGAGGGAGGGAGGGATGGATGGTTGGAGACATGGAGGGAGGGAGGGATGGTTGGTTGGAGACATGGAGGGAGGGATGGATGGATGGTTGGAGACATGGAGGGAGGGAGGGATGGTTGGTTGGAGACATGGAGGGAGGGAGGGAGGGATGGTTGGAGACATGGAGGGAGGGAGGGATGGTTGGTTGGAGACATGGATGGATGGATGGTTGGTTGGAGACATGGAGGGAGGGAGGGATGGATGGATGGTTGGAGACATGGAGGGAGGGATGGATGGATGGTTGGAGACATGGAGGGAGGGATGGATGGTTGGAGACATGGAGGGAGGGAGGGATGGATGGATGGTTGGAGACATGGAGGGAGGGAGGGATGGATGGATGGTTGGAGACATGGAGGGAGGGAGGGATGGATGGATGGTTGGAGACATGGAGGGAGGGAGGGATGGTTGGTTGGAGACATGGAGGGAGGGAGGGATGGTTGGAGACATGGAGGGAGGGATGGATGGATGGAGACATGGAGGGAGGGATGGATGGTTGGAGACATGGAGGGAGGGATGGTTGGAGACATGGAGGGAGGGAGGGAGGGAGGAAGGGATGGATGGATGGTTGGAGACATGGAGGGAGGGAGGGATGGTTGGTTGGAGACATGGAGGGAGGGGGGGATGGTTGGAGAAATGGAGGGAGGGGGGGATGGTTGGAGACATGGAGGGAGGGATGGATGGATGGATGGATGGTTGGAGACATGGAGGGAGGGAGGGATGGTTGGTTGGAGACATGGAGGGAGGGATGGATGGTTGGAGACATGGAGGGAGGGGGGGGGGGGGGGGGGGGGGGATGGTTGGAGACATGGAGGGAGGGGGGGGATGGTTGGAGACATGGAGGGAGGAAGGGATGGATGGATGGTTGGAGACATGGAGGGAGGGAGGGATGGTTGGTTGGAGACATGGAGGGAGGGGGGGGGGGGTGGTTGGAGACATGGAGGGTGGGGGGGGGGATGGTTGGAGACATGGAGGGAGGGGGGGGGGGGATGGTTGGAGACATGGAGGGAGGGGGGGGAGATGGTTGGAGACATGGAGGGAGGGGGGGGATGGTTGGAGACATGGAGGGAGGAATGGTTGGAGACATGGAGGGAGGGGGGAGGGATGGTTGGTTGGAGACATGGAGGGAGGGATGGATGGATGGTTGGTTGGAGACATGGAGGGAGGGATGGATGGATGGTTGGAGACATGGAGGGAGGGGGATGGGGATGGTTGGAGACATGGAGGGATGGGGGGGGGGGGTTGGTTGGAGACATGGAGGGAGGGAGGGATGGATGGTTGGTTGGTTGGAGACATGGAGGGATGGATGGATGGTTGGTTGGAGACATGGAGGGAGGGATGGATGGATGGTTGGAGACATGGAGGGAGGGGGATGGGGATGGTTGGAGACATGGAGGGATGGGGGGGGGGGGGGGGGTTGGTTGGAGACATGGAGGGAGGGAGGGATGGATGGTTGGTTGGTTGGAGACATGGAGGGATGGATGGATGGTTGGTTGGAGACATGGAGGGAGGGATGGATGGATGGTTGGAGACATGGAGGGAGGGGGATGGGGATGGTTGGAGACATGGAGGGATGGGGGGGGGGGGTTGGTTGGAGACATGGAGGGAGGGAGGGATGGATGGTTGGTTGGTTGGAGACATGGAGGGAGGGATGGATGGATGGTTGGTTGGAGACATGGAGGGAGGGATGGATGGATGGTTGGTTGGAGACATGGATGGAGGGATGGATGGATGGAGACATGGAGGGAGGAAGGGATGGATGGATGGATGGTTGGAGACATGGAGGGAGGGATGGATGGAGACATGGAGGGAGGGATGGATGGATGGATGGATGGATGGATGGTTGGAGACATGGAGGGAGAAAGGGATGGATGGTTGGTTGGAGACATGGATGGATGGATGGATGGTTGGTTGGTTGGTTGGAGACATGGAGGGAGGGAGGGATGGATGGTTGGAGACATGGAGGGAGGGAGGGAGGATGGTTGGAGACATGGAGGGAGGGAGGGAGGGATGGTTGGAGACATGGAGGGAGGGAGGGATGGATGGATGGTTGGAGACATGGAGGGAGGGAGGGATGGATGGTTGGAGACATGGAGGGAGGGAGGGATGGATGGTTGGGACATGGAGGGAGGGAGGGATGGTTGGAGACATGGAGGGGAGGGAGGGATGGTGGGTGGAGACATGGAGGGAGGGAGGGATGGTTGGAGACATGGAGGGAGGGAGGGAGGGAGGGATGGATGGATGGTTGGAGACATGGAGGGAGGGAGGGAGGGATGGTTGGAGACATGGAGGTAGGGAGGGAGGGAGGGAGGGATGGATGGATGGATGGTTGGAGACATGGAGGGAGGGAGGGATGGTTGGAGAAATGGAGGGAGGGAGGGATGGATGGTTGGAGACATGGAGGGAGGGATGGATGGATGGATGGATGGTTGGAGACATGGAGGGAGGGAGGGAGGGATGGTTGGAGGGATGGAGGGAGGGAGGGATGGTTGGAGACATGGAGGGAGGGAGGGAGGGAGGGAGGGATGGATGGATGGTTGGAGACATGGAGGGAGGGAGGGAGGGATGGTTGGAGACATGGAGGTAGGGAGGGATGGTTGGAGACATGGAGGGAGGGAGGGAGGGAGGGAGGGATGGATGGATGGATGGTTGGAGACATGGAGGGAGGGAGGGATGGTTGGATGGTTGGAGAAATGGAGGGAGGGAGGGATGGATGGTTGGAGACATGGAGGGAGGGATGGATGGATGGATGGTTGGAGACATGGAGGGAGGGAGGGAGGGATGGTTGGAGGGATGGAGGGATGGATAGATGGTTGGAGACATGGAGGGAGGAAGGGATGGATGGATGGTTGCAGACATGGAGGGAGGGATGGATGGATGGCTGGTTGGAGACATGGAGGGAGGGAGGGAGGGAGGGATGGATGGATGGATGGCTGGTTGGAGACATGGAGGGAGGGAGGGAGGGAGGGATGGATGGATGGATGGATGGCTGGTTGGAGACATGGAGGGAGGGAGGGATGGATGGATGGATGGTTGGCTGGTTGGAGACATGGAGGGATGGATGGATGGATGGTTGGAGACATGGAGGGAGGAAGGGATGGATGGATGGTTGGAGACATGGAGGGAGGAAGGGATGGATGGATGGTTGGAGACATGGAGGGAGGAAGGGATGGATGGATGGCTGGTTGGAGACATGAAGGAAGGGATGGATGGATGGTTGGAGACATGAGGGATGGATGGATGGTTGGAGACATGAAGGAAGGGATGGATGGATGGTTGGAGACATGCAGCCGGAGGGAGGGATGGATGGATGGTTGGAGACATGGAGCCATGAAGAATTTGTTTTGAATAATAAATCTGAATGATAGTGTTGTCAGTTGGTGATGGGATGCAGCGGAGTTCCGATCTCACACATCTCTGTATTCTCTATCACTGAGTCACACCGCGCCCCTCCTCCGCAGCGCACTTACACATGAAATCAAGGCTCGTGAAATGTTTTGTATGTTTTATACGGAGGATTCATACAGAACAGATCGTTGTGTGGTACAGCGGGAGGTCA